>NC_057404.1:34998034-35355920 GCF_019320065.1 Cervus canadensis
CCCATTTTAATGTAATGATATGCTTACTAACAGATCCCCAAGTCATACTTCTGATCAATGGTAACTCGGACCTCAAGTTTGGATCTTCTCATTTCTCCAGTCCTTTTTAACACTATGCTTTATGCCATCTGATGCAGAAAGCCAACTCACTGGAAAAGATCCTGATGCTGGGAAAGATTGAGGGTAGGAAAAGGGGGCAACAGGGAATGAGATGGTTGGATAGCATCACCTATTCTATGAACATGAGTTTGAGCAAACTCTCGAAGATGGTCAAGGACAGGGAATCCTGGTGCTGCAGTCTATGGGGAAGCAAAGAGTCGGACACAACTTAGCAACTGAACAATGATTTAAGCCACTTTTTTTGAATTTAGATAGTCTAAACATTTTGCATATTAAATATTTAAACTTACCCTTTAAAATATTGATTTCCACTCCTCATAAATCTTATGGTTACTCCAAGAAAACTGGAATATACTAAGATTAATTATGCTTTCCTGATTATATTCAAATTTTTAAATATTTTAACTATTATACTAATATTATCTTTGTTCTGATGTTTAAGCTTTTCACATAGATTCATTTGAGTGATTCATGCAGCTTTTAGTTGTTTCAAGAAAATACCATACTTGGTATTTACATGGCCTACCATACTTAGCTCACAGTAGGTGTTTAAGAAATTCTTTCTGAATTGACCATCTTCTATCTAAGGAGATGTTTGTAGACTTGTGTTAGCAACAGAATACAAACAGTACATTCAGAAAATTATTTTATATTATCTTCCCTAGAAATGGCTGACAAATTCATTCTGATGAAAGACAGATATGGTACACTGAATAGATGCTTTCACAGAAGCATTAGAGCCCAAGAAAATAACCCAGACACAGTTTAAATTAGCCTCTGGTGTGCTGACAGCCCATTCAGCCTTGTGTATGAATACCTCTTTCATGATTTAAAAACATTTTGACGTCTAAAATAACATTAAATCTAGTTATCTGTGATGTATGAAATTATAATACATCACAACTGAGTAGTTCAATTGAACACAGAGGTATTTGGAAAAGCAAATTCAATAACATAATATGTCTACGTTTTTCCCTCTACCCATAGAATCTGAGTAAAAACTTGTGTTATTACAGTATCTTTTTTCTGACTGTTAATTTCAAAACACTTTAATAAAATACAGACTTACTACTATGCTTCAGGTCACTTTATGGAATTGGTAAAAATTATTGACCTTAAAAATATGACATTAAAAAAAAAAGACCCAGAAACAAAACAGGCAATAACATCTCACAGAGCAGTATGTTGAAAGCTAGGCCAACTCTGATGACTGCTAATGTTTATTTATGATGCACTTTATTAAGCCCTTTGACTTTTTCAAGGGGCCACCTGTAAAGCAGTTATGATTTATAGATTTTAGAAATGTGTTCTACTCTCACTCCTAACTCTTCAAACCACATGTTTGAGAATTTCCTAAAACTCAGTAAGAATAAGAACCTAAGCCAGAATTTATACAAATACAAACATAATGCAAACCACTAGGCAAGTTAAAATATTCCAGCAGTCATATTACAAAAAAGAAAAAAAAAATGAACTTAGTTTTTAAAATATTTTACTTAACTCAATATATCAAAAATATCATAACTGTAACATATACTCAAAAATTTATTGACATTTTACATTCTTTTCCTTGCCTGTGTAATTCAGTGTATATTATAATTCTAGTGATCTCAATTTGAGAGCTAAATTTTCATGAGAAATTTGGTTTTTATAAAGTTTATAGTTCAATAACTATAACAGATATACACACCCCAAAATATTCCAAACATACTTTAAATATTTTCTAATAACTGACTCCAATATCAGTTTGCATGCCAAGTCGCTACAGTCATGTCTGACTCTTTTTGACCCTAAGGACTGCAGCCCACCAGACTCCTCTGTCCATGGGATTTTCCAGGCAGGAATACTGGAGTGGGTTGCCATTTCCTTCACCAGTGGATCTTCCCAACCCAGGGATCAGACCTTCATTTCTCATGTCTCCTGGGTTGGCAGGTTAGTTCTTTAGCACTAGTGCCACCTGGGAAGCCCAGGACCAGTTTTAAGTTTAAATTAATGAAAATGAAATAAAATGCAGAATTCAATTCCTGTCCTACTAGCAATGTTTTAAGTCCTCAATCATTCAATGTAGCTAGGGTTAAGTATTAGATAGCAGCAACAAACCAAATTAAACAGAAGTTTCAAAAGGATCAGTAGGCAAAGTAGGACAAAAGAAGAGGGATGGCAGTTTAGAGGAAGCAAAGTAGTAGAAATGGTAAATGTGAATAAAGTTCTTTTGTAAGCCAAGGCTTCCCAGGTGGTACAGGTGGTAAAGAGTCCGCCTGACTGGCAGGAGACTCAAGAGACCAAGAGACGCTGTTTGATCCTTGGGTGAGGAAGGTCCCCTGGAGAAGGAAATGGCAACCCAGTTCAGTATTTCTTGCCTGCAAAATTCCACAGACAGAGGAGCCTGGCGGGTTACAGTCCATGGGGTCACAAAGAGTTGGACATGTCTCAGATGTCAGCTGTATGCCAAATTAAAAAAAAAAAAAGTTTCCAAGATTATTCAATCATTTTGTAGTTTCCAGAACAATTTTGCCATTGGTCTATTTGCTATCTACAAGAAAATACAGAACACAGTATTAAGGTTAGAATGGAGCTAGTGAGCATCTGATTCAAATCTGTTTTATCAATAAGAAAAATTTAGTCTAGAGTTGAACTGTCCAATACATTGGCCACTAGTCACATGTGGCTGGTGGGCACTGAAATATGGCTAGTCCAAACTGAGAAGTGGTATAAGTATAAAATATGCAATTGATTTCAAAGATTCAGCACACACACACACACACACAACAGATAAAAAATTGTCTCATTAATAATGTTTTAAGATTGAATACATGCTAAAATAATCAATATTTTGGATCCAGTAGACTATATTATTAAAGTTAATTTTATTGGTTTATTTTTTAACACAGCTACTAGAAATTTAATATGCCCTATGTGGTTGCATTATATTTTTACTGGACAGAACTGTCTACAGAGAGAGCTTGCATTTGCCTGCATCACAGAGTTACTCCTGAGGTTGCACTGCTTGGTTTCCGGTTTATTCTGGGCAGGTGATTTCTGATACTCCCAGAACTCTTCTTCACCAATATGATGCCAAGTAAAGGATGCATATTCTAGGCCACATGGGGCTTTATCACCTGGTTTCTTGTTGCTCGCTTTCTCAAGCAAAGTTAGGGTGGACTCCAGGGTCTACATGAAAAGGAAGGCTTATCTATACTCATTTTCAGCTAATTGCTGTTTTGTTCTGTTAACCTTTTTCTGCTCACTTATGTTTGGCAGTTTGATTTGTACTTTTCATTCTTTAGGAGTTTGGTAGCAAACTCCTAAAGCCTCCACCCATTGTGGACGACTCCACGCAATTATTGCATTCAGCTTTACATTTTTATCACAGTAGGACAAAGGCATCATGAGAAAATCACTCTGCGAATGATTATGTGAATAAAACAATCACTGGGTTTTTCAAAACTCCATGTAATTAAAAATATTCAGTTCAAAGTGGTCATGCATTCCTTAACAGGCAGGCAGTTTAGAAGGAAAGCTATAGTTTTACTTAAGCCTCAGTCTTTACATTGCCTATCTGGTTATCAGGTGATCTGTGTAGAAAGGTCCTGAGGTTGTCAGGAAAGGACTTCTCCTGCTGCCCACTCTACTACACTCTCATTGGGTGGGAAAGAGGGGGAAATAGCTTTAATGGTGTTATACCAAGATGCTTGGGGTTCCCTAGTGGCTCAGTAAAGAATCTGCCTGCAATGCAGGAGACCCAGTTTCAATCCCTGAGTTGGGAAGATCCCCTGGAGAAGGGAATGGCAACCCACTCCGGTATTCCTGCCTGGAAAATCCCAAGGACAGAGGATCCAGGTGGGCAACAGTCCACGAGGTCACAAAGAATTGGACAGAACTGAGTGACTAACATAACACAAGTAACCAAGATGTTTGGCGATTGTTCCAGTCTGTGCTGCTTAGGTTGTTTACAAACATACTGAAGAACTGGCATCTGGGAACTTCAGTTTGGAAAACCTCTGAAAGTGGTCTCATCATACACATCAGGTTTTGGGGCCTTCTTTGATAAGTGAGTCACCCATTTGTGGCCTGAGCACACTGTCTTAGAACAGAGCATTGTCACCAAGTCCTCAATGCTAAGTGACCCAGGGTGCTTGTTGATTTTGCCGAGTTGCCAACACCACATCCAACGCTCAACTGCCTTTTGTGAAGCTTCCTGGACCCTATCACGAAAACAGAAAGTTTCCTTCCACACCACAAACTTAGCATTTAGTCCTTGGAATGAATTCGACTGTAGCTCGGGGGCTTTAACACAACATACTCTTGCGTGGCCCAGATAACGAGGAGCAGATTTCTGTGGTACTAACACTGTGGTAATTTGCCTCCAAGAATCCCACGAAGGGAACCCTTAGAAAATGAAATAGTCAAACCTCATTAAAAATATAACATTTAATAACACCATTTACAAGCACAGACTTTCAGCAGGAAACATAAAAGGACAGAGTTACACAGAAGGCCCGCTGGAGGTCCATCAACTTCAGTACTTCCTTTTAAAGGGTTGATAAGGTTGCCTGTAAGACTGAAAAAGAAAACAGCTAATGGAATTCACCTTTTTAAAGGTTAATCTTGCTGGAAGACAAGAAGTTGAATGGCAGTTTATGTAAACACTGACTTTAGCACCCCATGTGAGTACCTGTGTGTATTTCAAATGCATATAACAACACACTCTCTAGTTTTAAGAAATAATTATTCTTCTAATTACTAATTCCAGTGAATTTCTAGAAGAGGCAGGTTGGGATATTAATTACATAATATCTGCCTTTTTCTCTCAGAATGATTTACCCAAAATCTCACTTATAAATAGAAGAGGCATATCCTTGGGAATAGAATGTGAAAGGCATGGGATTTTAACAGATTTATTTTTCTAATAACAATTTAACAAATGCTAGTAGAGATGGACAGGAAAAGAAGGAACACACTCAGGGGACTATGCCTAACATTTGTCAATTAATTTATGGCTTGAATAATATATGGCTGATATCATTAAACAGTTTGATATTCTTCCTTTGTCATTATGGTCACGTTTAATTGATGCTACTGTCTCAGAAAGAATTTCTAAGATTTTGAATTAATATTACACTTGTTGAGAACCTACTGTATGTAGACACAGTACTTGGTACTTAAGTACCCAGCCTTCTTAATTCTTACAACAATCAGCTCAAGTATGAGCTTCATGAATAGTGAGGAAACCAAGAGCAAGATCAGGTTCCCTAAGGTCATATAACTTGTATGTACAGAAAATTGGATGCTGGTCTGCCTGACTGTAGAGCCTGGGGTTTTCCATTAAGCTACACTGCTACCATGAAAAGAGTTATGCAATGATAAATATGAAATTTTAAAGATATGTTACTAGTTGTTACCACTGGACAGAGTATTAATCTAGGCTGCTGAAGCCCTCAAGCAGTTGTTTCTTGGTAATAGAAAATAATGTCAAACCTCTCTTTGGATAGACAAAAGTATGTTTCTTAGTGTTCCTTTCCAGAATCAGTAAGATGAAGAATCAAAAATATGATTCCAAGGCTGACTGAGGCTTGTAATATCCTTACTTCTATAACTAAATGTTATCATTTCTATCACCCATTTCTACTAAGCTACAAGACTGAATCTTTATGTTGAAAAAAGTACCTGAGATAAGGTTGGGTGGCCATTACCTACTAGCACCACTACAGCAATTATGAGAAAATGAGTACTGAGGTTGCTTCTTCAAGCCTAGTGATAATACGATTTTTTTTTAATTGCTTGAAATAGCATGTCGATTAAGCTTAGGATTGATTTAAATGAGCTAAAAGTTTTGGATGGAATAATGTTCACAGTAACTGTTTATCAATAAACAGAAGTCTCTAATCTCTAAGTCCTTGGCATTACCCTTTGCTTACCTAATGATCTAAATACTGTATAGATAAATAAGTAATGAACATATCATGAAACTACCCATGCTTTTAGTTATATAGAGTACAATATGTCTATATTTTAGTGACACTTACCAAAACTACAAAATTTTTGCTCATAACTCACTCTCCAACCTTTAACACTAATTTTGAGCAATTCACATTTCAGTTACTCTAATTATGCAACAGAACAATCTTTAAATCAGCCAGGCAAAAGATAGCACAGGGCTGACATTAACCACGGGATCTCTTCAGCCTTTTGACTGATAACAAACTGAAAGGCTGTTCAGTGAATAACTTTCTGTCTAAATGCTGAATTATCCAAGTTTATGGCTTCTAAAGGAAATGTCATAACTCTCTTAATAGTTCATAATTCTATATGTATGTCTCTATGTGTATATACATTTCTCTGTTATACCCCTTTAGGTAGCCTGAGAGGGCATTAAAGGAAAATAAATAAGCCAGCTTTGTTTAAGATTATTAAAGTAAGACAAAGAATAAACTCTTTTTTTTCTTTACCTCAATTGCTGATTTGAACAAACATGGATGATCTGGAAAAAACAAAAAAGGGTTTATGATGGGAGAATGTTAAATGTTCTGAATTGTGGAAGGGATGCTGCCGCTGCTAAGTTGCTTCAGTCATGTCCAACTCTGTGCGACCCCATAGACGGCAGCCCACCAGGCTCCCCTGTCCCTGGGATTCTCCAGGCAAGAACACTGGAGTGGGTTGCCATTTCCTTCTCCAATTCATGAAAGTGAAAAGTGAAAGTGAAGTAGCTCAGTCGTGTCCGACTCTTAGTGACCCCATGGACTGCAGTCTACCAGGCTCCTCCATCCATGGGATTTTCCAGACAAGAGTACTGGAGTGGGTTGCCATTGCCTTCTCCTGTGGAAGGGACACTTGGTGGATAATTAATGATTATATGTATATTTAATAGCATAGTACAGACTATATATTATAGAGTTACCAAGGAAAACTGTTGAAAAGGTTTGTAGGAAAATTTCTTTAATCAAATCAAAGACTTGAAATTTGGGTTAACATTTCAATTCTTCTGATTGGCTAAAGATGCTTTTCTTCCTTAAAGTTGGCTTTTTTCCCTGCATACTCATATTCCTTTCCCTGACTTTAGTCCATAACTCATCAATCTAGGTCTCTTAACTTCTATGGGTCAAGTGCAAGTTGCCTTCTTTTTGGACACCGTCACATAAATATGCAACTCACATCTCCAAATTTAACCTGTTCAAGGTGGAGAGGAAGGGAGGATGTAAAAAACCATGAACAAGGTAATTTATATATACCCAAGTTTTATATAATGACTACCAGTCTGACCCTCTTCCTATGTTTTTTAGCTCAAATATAATTAATTAAAATATACCTTTCTCTTAAGTCAACAAAGTTAGAAACATGGGAATCAAGTTTAATTCTTCCCTTTCCCTTCCTCCTCACAATCACTCCATTTTCAAGTTCTGTCCATTGTACCCCTGACATGAGCAAACTCCAGGAGATGGTGAAGGGACAGGGAAGTCTGGCATGCTGTAGTCCATGAGGTCGCAAAGAGCTGGGCAGGACTTAGCAACTAAACAACAGCAGCAACCCCTGACGTGTTGCCACATTTCATGTCCTGTTTTCCTTTTCCACCAGCTTTTAGCTGAATCCTCCCCAGCTTCTCCTGAATTACTAACAGAAGTGCCTATTTGTTTTTCTTGCTGGAATCAAAATACTACAATGTCTGTGGTTTTTTGTTTGTTTTAATAATGCAATTTAATGCTTCCCTTGTGGCTCATCTGGTAAAGAATCCGCCTGTAATGTGGGAGACCTGGGTTTGATCCCTGGGTTGGGAAGATCCTCTGGAGAAGGGAAAGGCTACTCACTCCAGTATTCTGGTCGGAGAATTCCACGGATTGCATAGTCCATGGGGTCACAAAAAGTCGGACATGACTGAGCGACGTTTACTTTCATATTACTAACTTTCTCCAATATCCTTTCTTGTTCCCCATTTATCTCTGGCATTAAAGTCAATCATCTTGTGTTTACATTCAAAGTCTTTTATAAAATGGCCCTCATCCACTTTTCAAGCCTCATTTGACTTCACCCCACCCTACTCTGATCTTACAGGACTTCTGTTCTTGGCCTTAATCCTTAATTCCTGACCCCTGGTTCTTATCTTTAATCTTCATTTATTATAATTACTACCCTTGTCCCTCATCTAGCACTCTCGATTTGTCTCACTCTGCTCCACTTTTTTCCTTGTATAGCAAATCACCTTCCAATCTATCAATATTTTACTTACTTCTCTATTATTTACCGCGAATTTTTATCTCACTAGAATTCAGGTTCTACCGAACAGGGATTTTTGTTCATCTATATACTTATCATTGCGAATGACTAGAATAGCTTTAAAAACATAGTGAGTATTCAACACTGACCTGTTGAATGAAAAAAATTCCCTGAATGACATTGTTCCTTGTATCTTCTGTTTTCAAGATGCCCTTATTGCTTTTCTAGCTACCCATCCATTAGCTGGCAAAACCTTGCTTCTCCTTAAACTCATAGATCTAATGTTATCTTATTTTCTAGGGTTTTATTTATTTCTTAGGTGTAATTAATCAACACATCTCTTGCTTCCATAGCATGTAATCCAGTCTAACGGGTTATGCTTTGTCATTTCTATTATCGAACTGAACAATTTATCTTCCCATCCATCCAGCCCTACATACCGTAGAAGTTTAGTATATGTTTAGAAAATTGATTGTTTAAACAGAGCTGCAGCTGGGACATAAACTGAGGAAAATAAGACATGGGTTTATCAAGTGGAACCAATATTTAATTGTATTAAAACACATTTTTCTTTAATCTATTTGTGTTTTCCAACTCCAATACATTCTAGCTTATATATTTTTAGAGAGTCTACCTTTTGGGTATTTTAGGTGTTTTTTTAAGCTTTTCCTTCATGTGCATTTAATAGTAGCTTCCTCTCTGGGATATTTTGTTAATGAATACAAGAACAAAATCTCCTAACAATACAATTGGTATGCACTATATAATCTCAAAAATTATTTAAAATAAAGTACAATCTCTTCTTAAATGATTTTTTTAAAAGGCTATTTTAATTGAGAAAGAATAAAGACAAAGTGAGACAAGCTGTAATTTCCTAAACCTGTATTCACTCTTTAGGGAGAAATGGCTAGGAAAGATTGAATGACCCATATATTCAGCCAATAACAGGAAGTTTGGAGGCTAATTATCACCTGATACTTTTAGAATAGCTGACACTAATTCTGGATATACTTAAAAGGACAAACGCCATCTATGGAAACAAGATTCCCAGAGCATGAAAATATCCCTCAGTGTTTCTGCAATCATCTTTGTCTATCACAGGTCAGCTTAAGTGATCTAACAAAATCACAGCAATGGAGTTTGCTTCAAGCCACTGTGAGTTCTTTGTGCTCTAAGACTCTACATGGTATGTCAAATGTTAATTAGACAATGAAATAAACCAGAGTTGGCATTAGAAAATAGTCAAGCACTGATGTTCTTTTCACTTTTTATTTATTAAAATGTTACAGAGGAAACAGATAAACCTGCTTGGCTCAATATTTATGACCTATTTCCCTCTTTTAACTGGGAAAAGCAAGCAGCTTCATAAGTGAATTGAAAGCCTGTCTGTTCTCAGGAATGCTTTGGGTAAGCAGGTTTTTCCTGCTACCACAGGCTTCTTGCCACAGTGCCACTCAGTAGACTTTTTTTTTTTTCCATTGGTTTTATCTTGCAAAAATAGTGTCAAAGAATAAGTAAGAAATGTAAAAATGAGAAATTCAGACTGCTTTTTAAACTGATGCAAACATGCTTTGCATAAGGCAGACTTGCCATTGTGTTTCAACATTTGCAGAGCTTATAGTTATAAGAAAGAAAATAAACACATTTAAGGGTTTTGTTGCTATTTTTGGTGAAAGCAGATGGAAGTGAGATTAGAATTTGTCGTTGTTTAGCCGGTAAGTGGTGTCTGACTCTTTTGTAACTCCATGGGCTGTAGTCCACCAGGCTCCTCTGTCCATGGGTTTTCCCAGGCAAGAATACTGGAGTTACCTGCCATTTCCTTCTCCAGGGATCTTCCCGACCCAGGGATTGAATCCAAGTTTTCTGCATTGGCAGGCAAGTTCTTTACCACTGACCCACGTGTGAAGCCCAAGATTCGAATTGTAGAAGGGCAAACCCTTTAATTAAAGAATAAGGAAGATGCAATAAAATCGGTCCGTTAAGAGTCATGTCTTTGCATTTACATTGCCTGAGCTCACCAGTTAATACCTGTGTGAATTTGGGCAAGTAAATTAACCTCTTTGTTCCATATATTTTCACTTGAGAAATCAGGATAATTTTATTACAAACTTCAAAGCATTGTTATGTAGATTAAATAAGTTGATATGTATAAGCACTGGGAACACAACAGCTGCATCAGTGTTTGTTAAACAAATAGCTGTTTATAGACGGAAGCAAGCTCAAAACGTTATAGCATAGAGCATACAGACACTTGAGAAGCAATAAGTCAAAAGGGTATTTAATTCAGATTTTACCCAGTATAACATATGTCCTATCCAAATAAACATTAAAATGCAATAACCCTTATTTAACTTTGCACTTTATTTATAAAGACCATGTTCTACATTTCTTAGGAAAGGTTTTCAAGGTGTCCATCTCTCTGGTTTCTAAATTATAATGCAGCTAGCACCACTGCCCAGAAAATGACAGTTTCCTATCAATTATCTCTTCAATGCAATGCCTCCTGAAACCATATGTAACTCTCCCATCACATAATTGTGTAACACCCAAGACACCCGTGCCTGTTGTTTAATGCTAATTTCCTTGAGCTTCTGAAGAGGAACTGCTATTGATGGCATTCATTAGGAAACGATTGACCCTTCTCCAGTGGAGCATTCTGAGAAGAAATCCACTAAATATGCCCATATTTCATCTTTTGATATCAAGGTGCAATAGACATGGTGAAGGATATGGTTTACTTAATCCAAAATTAAAATTTTATAGGCTACATTACCTAAGGTAAATTGCTTAATACATTTAGAAGAACAGCTGCTTTCTAAATGTTTGGTATCCATGTATTTTTATCTGAGGCCCAAAGTAGGTGAAGCTACAGACAAAAGTGCAGATATAATGGTCTCTATGATATTTCAGACACTCTCTCTAGTCCTCCCTCTCCAACCACATACACAACTGACTTTCAAATAGGAAATATTTGCTCTATCAGGCACCACTGATTCCAAAGAGATTTCTTAATCTTTCCTCTTACTTTCTTAGTCTAAAAAATTAAGAAATAGACAAAAACATTTAAGATTAAACATCCTGACTTTCAATATCTTCAACTTCTTTTGGGTAAGACTACATTTTTATTAAAAGTCAGTATTCATTCCACATTCAAAGACAGCTATACACAGCAAAGATTCATTAAAAACAGACATACAACAAAGGACTTAAAGCTACACCTAATGTGCAGTTGGTGCTTTGTTAACACAGAGGAAACTTTTGCTCTGCTTCTAAGTAAAGTACCCCCAAATCCTTCTATCATGCTCAGAGAACACAACTATAACAAGAGTACAGTCTACGCTTGTGTACAGTTGAGCATAGGAGATGGCACCAGACTTGAGGCCTCAGGGAGCTATTAATGTATCACCACATGAGAGGGAAGAGTGGGGAAAAAAAATAGGTATCAAGATTCTGTCAACTCTCCTTGCAGCTAGGATCAAGAGCTGACTTCTGCAAACCAGATATCCGGAAATTCATTTCTTGCAGCATCCTACGCTCCCAGCAGAGTACAGGTCATCACGATCTTTGTCTTGTAACTACCACAGGAGCCTCCTTGCAGCTCTCCTTTGACTTGAAACTCCTAAACACCACTATCCCCCAACATTAAAGTGATGTTTTTAAAACATAAATGAATACATGCCAGTAAAGATTCCCGATGACTTCACTTCTCCAGGCCTTAGAGTGCCCTTCATCTACACAATTTGACACTAGCTTCTCATTCTTCCTACCACTCTCTCCTTTCTCAATTCAGTTCCAGCCCCTGGGCTTTTCTGGTGTCCCTCTGACACCTGCCATTCTCCTAACTCAGGACTGCTTTTGGTTCTGCCAGTTGGGATATTTCTCCTTCCACTCTGCTCTCTCAACTCATTCAGGATCCACCCCCACTATCACCAACCCAGAGACACCTTCCCTGACTCTTTTGTATGTCCTTATTTCCTACTTCATTCTTCTTCATGGCCTTTATCTTCACTCAACATTATGACACATATTAATCTATTAATATGATTTTCACCTAGTTCCTCCTCTCAAATGCCCTGAGAGTGTCTGAGTCACTGCTGTATCCTCACACCAGCACAGTGGCTGGCACATGCTAGGAACCATCGGAAGACTGTGAGTAAGTGAACGAGTCTCCAGTTCACAGGAAATAAATGGCTTAGCTGTTGGACTGTGGGATAGAGAATGAAAGACACTGTCTCTTCCTGCAAATATGGGGAGACAAGGGAGTACTCACTTCCACTGCCTCCCCTTTGTTCCTTGAAATATGTTAAGCTTCAAGATAAAATACTTTGACCACCTGATGTGAGGAGCTGACTCATTTGAAAAGACCCTGATGTTGGGAAAGATAGAAGACAGGGGGAGAAGGGGGCGACAAGGGATGAGATGGTTGGATGGCATCACCGACTCGATGGGCATGAGTTTGGGTAAACTCTGGGAGTTGATGATGGACAGGGAGGCCTGGCATGCTGTGGTTCATGGGGTTGCAGAGTCCGACAGGACTGAACTGAACAAGATAAAAGGTAAGATTAAATACATTGTTTCACCTTGCTTTGAGAAGCAATTTGATGTTGAGAAAAGAGGAAGGTGATGTCAAAGCAATGTCTCTCAAGTACAGATGTCAATGTATTGGGAAAATAATCCAAGAAAACAAAAGAAAGTGATATTTTAACACAGACGTGCTCCCAACCTTTGCAAGACTCAGGGCAAGTGTACAAACGGAAGCCTGGGTATCATATGTCTAAGTAGTTAAAGGTTATATATCAAGCTAACAAACTAATAAATAAAATACTTAATATTTCTGATCCTGGCAAATATATCCCTTTCAGGGGTATATTATATGGCTAAGCCTTAAATTATCCTTCTCTAAGTGCTCTGAGTTCCATGGTGAATTCCATGGGGCATGGGAAGAGAGGATTATTCTCTTTCCACCAACAGATCCCCGTGTTACCAGGAGTGGCCTTGCAGGCACCTATATGGCCATCCCTGAAACCAATCTACAGCCATTTGGGCAGAGCATTCTGGAGTCCATGGTACTGAATCCAGAAGCGGAGGTGGGTAAGGAGAGGCATAGCTGGAGGAGGGCCAAAATAGAGACTTTAGAGAGGGAGCTCCAGGTCAGCAGGCTCTCTCAGCCAGGTGTGAAGATACATGGTCCTGTGGCCGTCAGAGGCTTTCTGTACAATAGGGAAAGAAGGAAGCAGAAAAGTACGGAAATCAAACATAATGCATAGGTCATAGAAGGTAAGTACAGAGTTTAGAAAGAAATCACATTATTAATTACACGGAATAAGGAAGTTTAAAATGTCATAGGAGCTAAAGTTCAATGTTATAATAGGTTGGACTCTGTAACCCAATTCTCCAGGCCAGAATACTGGAGCGGGTAGCCATTCCCTTCGCCAGGAGATCTTCCCAACCCAGGGATTGAACCCGGGTCTCCCGCATTGCAGGCAGATTCTTTACCAGCTGAGCCAACAGTGAAGCCCACTTAAATCAAAGCACCTCAAGTATTACGTAGTAGAACTGACATGGAAAACAACATAGATTAAAGTAATATACACTAAAAATACTTAACAGAAACTGGGAATTGAGCACTTTATCCTATTTGTCTTTCTTTCATCCACTTTGCATAATGGCTTGTCACAGCTGACTCGCAGTTAATATTTGGGTAAGAAGTAGATGAATAAATAAAAAGTTAAACTAAGAAAAAGGTGAGAGAAGACTGACAGAGTAAATAAAAAGGATTCTGAATAAATATAAAGATGATTAAAATTGGTTATGAAGGACATAATTGAAGAAAATATTTTAAAAACAGTTAAAACAACAAGAAAAAACATTATCAAGATGCCTTCTCTTAAGATTCTTTAACTTCATAGAAAAATATATTTTCCACATTCCCAAAAAGGTGAAAAAAAAGGATTATTTAAAAAAAATTATCAAGAAATGTGTAGATATTCTTTCTGCAGTGAGGAAGAAACAACAGTAGAAATGAAAAAATGATTATTATAAAGAAATTATGTTAATGCAACATGCTAATCAAATAGCAATGAAAATATATGATTAAAGCCGATGAAGTGTTTAATAACTTTCAACACTTATCCTTAATAAAACCATTGAAAATAAGATTAGAAGGACAATTTTCCAATAGCAAAGTGCCTATTTTTAAAATGAAAAGCAGGAACTTCCCTGGAAGTCCAGTGGTTAAGACTCTATACTTCCACTGCAAGGGGCACAGGTTTGATTCCTAGTTGGAAAACCAAGATCCCACATTCCACATGGCATGGCCAAAAAAGAAAAAAATTAATTAAATGAAAAGCAATGTTTTCAATGGCAAAATTCTTAATGAAGTCCCTTTAGGTACAGGAATAAAATGAGTCCTCACTATTGAACATTATTTAATATTATATTAATTTATACTATAATATATAATTATTACATTGCTTAACATTTCTTATACAAAATGCTTTTAAAATAATGGGAATATACATATATTCATATATGAAAATACATAAATATCTTCTAAAAATTTTGCCCTTGACATAGATATATCTCACATGTATATATATATATATATATATGCACACACACATACACACACAAATACATGCACATACTTTTTTCAGTGAAAGATCCTAGCCCTGTATCTTGTATTGTTGAACTATAAGGTGATTCAGTTTCTTCTCTAAGAAGCAGTTTATATATTAGAAACTAGAAGGAAATAGATTGCTTTTAAATATTACATGTTCTGTATGAACAAGTAGATATGCTGGTTTATCAATATTTATGTTGGTTTAAAATACGGTTAGCTTAAGAATTAGCATTAATTTATACTTTTAGAAGCTTCCTCTTTTTAACAATAAAAAATTTTTATTATGATAACTGTTATGACTTATCTTTGACATTACTTTAAACTTAACACCAAAAAAGTGTATGATGAAATTATATAGGCTTTTCCTTGATTAAGTCTTTTCAAATTACTTTCAAGACAAAGTAATATTATTATCCATAACACATTATACATCCACCTATTGTTTTACTGTTAAAAATTCAAATATGACCATTTAAGATATATGCATTTTTCTTGAAAATATAGTTTCTTCCTCCAAATTCAGCTGAGAGTCAGCAGAGCCCAAGGGTATCCCCAGGGCCCCTAGACAATATTTTTGGTTGTCTGCCTTTTCTCTGGTATTTTAAACCCAAGGAAGTGCTAAAATCATTCTCTACTCATAGGTCTCAACTCTACAGAATTATTTAATATTAGACACACTTTGCATAAGCAGATCACTATTCAGTAATATTCAGGGAATGCAATCACTTGTTTGATTATATTTTGGAATGTAATAACACTGAGGGGAAAGAAAATCAAACAGCTGTGACAGAAAGAGCAGATAAGAAGGCTTTGTTGTGAGGGGTGGTTGTATTTAATATTCTTATTTTAAAATCACACTTCAATTTTCTGCTTTATAACGAACGACCGCCAATTACTTCCCATCAACACTGATAAAAAGAGCTGTCCAACTGTTCAACATTTGCTCTACTAATTGAACGATCAATTATTCAAATAAATGATTCTCCCTATCAAGCGCCAGGAAGCTCCTGGTCGTTGTTCCAGCCTCAGATATAAAACACAGTGTGGAGAAACAAAGAGACCAAATCCAGATAGAATTCTAAATGTTAAGAGAAAATCTCTCTAATTGGGCTAAGATTTATGGCCACTAGAAACTGCTTTGGCATCTCATGGATTCTGATCTTGTCTGAGACTGTTAATCTCACCTTCTCATAGTTTATTTTGCTGATTAATTCATTGGCAAGTATCACTATATTCCTTAAGAACATGCACTTTGTTAGGTAATGGGTTTTAATGATTAGTCTAAATGCACTCTTTCCTTGCCAGCCAAGAAAGACCTCTCCCTAAGTTATCGTAGCCCCAAGAGGACTTTGTGGGGAGTAGGGGTGGGGTAGTGGCAGGGGAATTCTCAGCTGACAGATGGCAGATGTGTTCTGCATTCATGCCCTACATTTAGATGGATTAATAGTAGCTGAAGGTCATTCTGTGGATTTGCTCTTTTAGAGACAAAATAACTTTTAAAAGACTCAGACTGCATGCATAAGCAGATACCGTCCAATCGAATTCAGGATTCCTTCTAAGTAAGTGTCAAGCTTTAAATATATACACATGCATCCAAGCAAGAAAAACTCACACCTATGGGACAGGTGTTTTCTCCATAATTATTTTCTTACATAACAGTCTGGACAGAGTGTTCTGAATGATTTTCACTCATGTCTTACCTTACAGGGACACCTATATACTTTTATTCTTTCCTTTCTTTTGTCTACATCTAAAAGCCACCTAGTTAAACTCAAGATTTAGTATTTTATGTAGACAGTGGTCTAATTTTCATTGGCAGTTCATGTACTTCCCCAAATTAAGAATATGCCAACAAAAATAAAAATTACAGCCTTTAGAACTAAGATTAGTTTACAAATGAATCATTCATATCAAAAGAATACAGTAAGTAGAAAATATAATCCACTTTCAGAACAGGGACTAAAAATCAGATACTCGGATAGAGATACAATCTATTAATGGGAGGAACATTTTATTAAACTGGGCAGAATTTTATCTCAAATCAGGCTGATAAAAGCCTATGTGACCATAACAATTTTTATGATACCTGAACGCTATTGCAGATGATCATTTCAGGAAGTGAAAAGAAAGCCAAACTTTTTACATGTTACAAACATGATTTTCATAAATTCCAGTTAATAATAGCTTCCAGTACACAGCTTATGAGGAATCACTAGAATATCATAACAACTGGAGACTTTGTGATACTTCCTGTCAGTGGCTGGAATACCATAGGTCTCCTGTAGGCATTTCTTGAATGAAGGAATGACTCCAGCTAGCTATGACTATTTTAAACTGTATTTATTCCTTCATAGTAAATTTGACTGTAAGCATTTAATTTTTAAAATCTTAATTAGATTGTAACCAAAAATTTCTCAAATTTTATGTTAAGAACCTCCTGCAAATACAAAACAGTAATTTAGGATTATTTAAGGTTACTTAAAAGTAGTTGATTTACTTTGTGTTATGCTTCTAGAGAAAGCACTAAAATTTCTTGGTAAAACTTAGAAACTTCACCTTACATTTTAACTATTATTTTTGTTTTAAGACCTAACCCAGTTGGTTACATGATAATGTTCTTGCTTTGAAAGCTTTAGAAATTATTACTTGTTTTGAAAGTAGGAAGTAAATACTCATACTGAGGGTAGTTTATTGGTTCTGGTACACATAATTTAAAAGCTACTGGTGAAAAGGGGAAGAAGGATAACTGGGGCCAGGAGAAGAGAGACAATAAAGAAATAGCCTGATCAATAATAAATAGGATACTAAGAAACACCCCAGAGACTCCATGCCTCCAAGTTCACTTAAGACTTAACGTACTTTACATTTCAAATCATATCTCACAGAACAAGTGATAGGATTACACTGCTAAATCCATAAGCATTGATTTTTGTCTCAGTCACAGATGCATGCTGGGCACTATCAGAAAATTTGCTAAAATAGGTTTAATGCATACAGTGACTACCATGTAGCAAGCCCTATTTTTATACACTCGATGAAGTCTTTAATGAGCAATTACCTAAGCTTTAGTAAGCATAAGCAACATTAAATTTATGCAAACAGCTCTCTGAACATGTTCATGGATCTCTCCTATTTCTACCATTTTTCATTGTTGCAGAGGCTTTCCTATTCCCCAAGCAGAGTATCCTGCTTTCAAAAAAAAAAAAAAAAATCACAGCACACATGTGTGAGCTTTCAGAGTGTTTTTAGGAAATATCCCCAGTGGACTCAGGAGAGCCTGCCTTCCGGTCAGAGAAAAGAAGAAGCGCTCAGATGGGCTATTATTTTCACTGATAGGTTGACCCCATTCCTTGTGGAATTTTGGATTTAGTTTCACATGACTTAGTGTCACATCAGTGCTCAGCAGCCAACAGAGTGACAAAGACTTGGCACTTCTGAGGTATGATAAGAAATCTCAGAGAGCACAGTCAGAAGATAAGGAGGTGTCAAGATGGTAGCCTGCCTCATGTCTTCCTTAGTCCCGTCAGTTCCTCCTAGGGAAGGGTCGTGAGATGGACCACTAGCAGTAAAGGAGCCATGAGTACTCCCTGAAAGACTTGTGGTTTGATGACCAAAAAACAAGTATTATCACAGCATTTGTTGCATTTATCACTCTGCTCCTCTTCCATTAGGAAGCTTTCTGAATTATCTATCCTCTTTAAAGTTTCTGATTTGACAATTCTCTTTGTTCCTTACTTTATTTTCATGCCCTCCATATTGACTTAATTCTCTTCAATAAAAAGAAGCATATTCTGTCCCATTCTCTCAGGCATCAATTTTCACTTGAGCCATAGCTGCATATCTAGTTTCTTTCCAAGTCTTTTAAATGTGTTCTTAGAATTACTCTGATTTTAATAATTGAAATAATAGAAAATATTTACATTTATTTAAAACAAAATCAAGGCTATCAATTTGTATTTTATGACTCATTAACATGGTCAAATTGGTGGAATATATATATATAAAATACTTTATAAAGAACACTGAAAACCACGAAAATAATTATAATTACAAATTACTGTTTTTCTTGATGTCTAAGACCTTCATGTTCCTTATGCAACTATCTTTAAGACAACTTTTAAAAAGTAGCCATTAATAAAAAACCTGCAGACTAAATCTCTAGACTTGTGATGCTACTTTTTCTCACCTTTCTTTCTATGTGACAAACAATTCCCTTTTCTGTATATCCTAGAGTAAAATCACACTACTTATTTCAGAATTCATTAACTGATCATTTCTGATTTCTATGATTAAGCACCTAGCTTCAGATTTTGCATGTAACTAACAGCGCTAAGCCCACTCTAATTAACTTAACCTCATTAAAGAAAAGATCTATCTCCCAAGGACCATGTGATAGGTGAAAGGTAAAAGTTCATATTTTGTTCCGTTTTCCTCTGCCAATTTTAAATCTCCATGGTAATAAATATTTGTTATGTGTGTAATTTATACGAGAGAAGATTTCACCCAGTACACAAGAAAAAAACAAAAAGAAGACTGTTAGGATTTCAACATGTTTAAATCCTAATACCTAATATCATTACTGCTTATAAATAGATTCTTAACGAGCTTTTAATTTTGGAATCATATGTTTTTAAAATTTTTTTTGGCACTATTCTCTAACAAGGCACAACTTGAATTTCTTCTAAGAACAGAATGAGAGATATGCTTTGCTTCTGAATATGAATACTCATCATTATTGAACAAAATAGTGCTGCTAAGAGAGCCACTTTGAAGAGCTACATCATGGAGCAGAATGTGTTGATTATATACTTCTGTGAAATTATTCATGAAGGTGCTGAGTGGCTTGAAGTTTATAGCAGATCTGTTGTAAAAGAAAAATATGCCTGCATGGGTGCCATATTGCTAGAAGAAAACGAAAAAGGAAGGAGCAGCTATTTCTCTTCTACGTCTTCTTATTTTATCTTATTTCAAATAAACATGCCATTTTAACACTCCTCCCCTCACCAAAAAAAAAAAAAAAAAAAAATCACACCATCACCACCATATATCCCTGCCTGTGAGATTAGTAAACTTGGACAGCATTAACTTTAGCGAAAAATAATTACATTTTGAAGAATCTGTCTAAAACTTAAGTATGAGAATATCAAATTGAACTGTACAACTTAATTATTTGTTACTTTACTTCTAAGGTTTAAGTATGCTACTATCAATAATGGAGACTTGGAAAAATTGTGAAAAATACTGCATATACATTTGTTGTTGTTTAGTTGCTAAGTAATGTCCAACTTTCTTGTGACCTCATGGACTGTAGCCCCGCCAAGATCCCCTGCCCAAGGGGTTTCACAGGCAAGAATACTGGAATGGGTTGCCATTTCCTGCTCCAGGGGATCTTCCCGACCCAGGGATCAAACCTACATCTCCTGCATTGGCAGGCAGGTTCTTTGAAGCCTGAGCCACTGAGCCACCAGGAAAACCCACATATGCACTTAACCAATTACCTAAATGGCAGCATATGTGCCTAGATATTAAGAACAAACAAACAAACAAAGCATAAACCCCCAAAATCCTGCTAAAGCATTAAATGAAAGCTACAAATTTACACAACTATTAAGACATTCAGATGATCGGGTCTTGCTAGTATGCTATCAGTTTAATAGTGATTTGCTGTTGATATAACCATGGAAGATGAGTGTATATGTGTGGAGTGTGTAGGGGCATCTGATCTGTAAGAGCGTTACTAGAAGAAAAGAGCAAAACCTACACTCCAGGGTTGGTAAAGGATCCACCCACAAGCTCAGGGCACCCAGGCAAAGCTGGGTGAGGATCTGGTCTCCAGGTTTCCTAGTCAATTCAAAATTGTAGCCTTAAACACAGGGGCTGGGTTCTACTTTCTTTTTAAAACTATTTTAATTTAACCAAAGAAATCTAAATATTATTGTTCAAAATGTAGTACACATTAGAATGAAGAACAAGATACAGTATATCTTTTTCTTCTTTCTGGCTTTTGAAATACAATTATAGAACATCTCAGTTCAAACACTAAATTTGATTGGTTATCCTTGATCTGCATAGGTATTTCATTAAGACCTGCAGTTACAAGAGAAGATTTTTTAGAAATTTCTCCAAACACCTTTTTGTTGTTGTTCTACTTTTGATGGCAGGGGGTCACTGTCATGGTTAGTACACCTATTATAGTGAGTAGTACACCTCTCAGTTATACTGCCTGGCAGACATGACAATGGGTTTGATTTCACAGCCACCACTGGTTTTCTCCCCATCACAGCTTTGCTCTCTCTCCTGACTCTACTCTGAACTTTCCTTATAGCAAGTTGGAATATAGATTGGGGATCTTAAACCTGAAATTCTTTTTAAAGCAGAAAAGCATAGATGATCACTGTTGTTGTTTGTTGAGAGTTGAATCTGACTCTTGGTGACCCCATGGACTGCAGCATGCCAGACTTCCCTGTCCTTCACTATCTCCCAGAGTTTGCTCAAACTCATGTCCATTGAGTCAGTGATGCCGTCCAACCATCTTATTCTCTGTCTCCCCCTTCTCCTGCCCACAATCTGTCCCAGCATTGAGGTCTTTTCCAATGAGTTGGCTTTTCACATCAGGTGGCCAAAGTACTAGAGCTTCAGCTTCAGCATCTGTCCTTCCAATGAGTATTCAGGGCTCGTTTCCTTTATGATTCACTAGTTTGATCTCTGTGCTGTACAAGGGACTCTCAAGGTCTTCTCTAGTACCACAGTTTGAAAGCATCAATTCTTTGGTGCTCAGCCTTCCTTATGGCCCATCTCTCACATTGGTACATGACTACTGAAAAAATCACAGCTTTGACAATAAGGACCTTTGTTGGCAAAGCGAAGTCTTCACTGTCTAGGTTTATCATAGCTTTTCTTCCAAGGAGCAAAAGTCTTTTAATTTCATGGCTGCAGTCACTGTCTACAGTGATAACTATGGGGCATGGATAACAACTCTGTGTATTTTGCTTAATATAAAACATGGAAAGCTCACAGTCAAAGAAGTGCTCCCCCACATTTGGGAATCAGAAGCATCTTTATTCACTTTAAATATATTAACACTTTCTGGCCAACTATATAAGATAAACTTCCATATTGAAACGTAACGGACATATTCTTCAAAGATTTCTTTTAAGTCACAAACATCATCTGACTTACTTGATTACGTCTAGTACACTGCATAAGACAACTTGGAATTATCCTGTGTTGTTTTGCCTAAGTCAGCCTTTCAGGAACAGATAGTAGCTTAGCTTTTAATCATGCTCATTAATATATGATCAAACTGGTACTCAAAAGGAATTCATAAGGCATAGTTGACCCATCTTACAATTTGGGTGAGTATAGAGTGTAGAGTCCCCAGGCGGAATAATATACTACTGCTTGTATCTCCTTTTAGCAATGGGATGAGTAGCCTTGCCATCATTTGATTCTAAATTGATTGTCCTATTAGCCCCTGTTTTACCAATGGTTGGCTAAATGTAAAACTAGAAGTGAGCAACTTCCTTAGGGTGCACTGCTTTTGATGAGTTAGCTGTCAAATGCTCCATTGTTCAAATTACACTATACTGTAGATTTCCTGCTAAGAAACAATTTGCTGTAGCATTTGGCTATCAGTCTTGTGGGCTGTGTTAGTTTTGGGGTATCTAAATCTGATTAACTTACTGCTGATACTCAGCAGTTCCTACTACGGCTTTTCCCAAATTTCCATTTACTGTGTTGTTAGCAGGATATGATAACAGAGGCTCTATACAGGAAGCATCCTGGAATAAACAGTAAACAAGGTTGGTGAAGCTTAATGCAATACAAAAGCAGAAGGCAAGTGTGAAAATAACAAATAAAAAGAAGAAGATGAAGAAAAAGAAGCTAAATCTTCAACACATTCTTATTTTCTCTTCTTCCCTCAAAAAATGCATGAGATATATATATATATATGTATATATATATATTCCTACATATTTGCTTTTAGTTAGATATCTTTTTCAAAAGGATCAAGTTATAAAAGAATAAGTACTGTAAACTATGTGTATGGATTCTCTTTACTGTTGCTGTTAAATGCTTAAAAATAGTGGGATGTTAAAATTTCTTTGGGTAATTTAATGTTTTCTCCTCTTAAAACTTATTCCCTTTTTCTTTTTTTTTTTCCAATTTTGGTTTCCTCAGGGTATATGCATAGAAGTGGTATTGCTGAATTGTATGGTAGTTTTATTCCTAGCTTTTAAATGACTCTACATACTGTCTTCCATAGTGACTGTATCAATTTACATTCCCACCAATATTCATATTGGTGTATGGCAGAAACTAAAGCAATATTGTAAAGCAATTATCCTTCAATTATATAAAAAAAGAATAACTATTCCCATAATAGTCATCCTCGAGATTTCTGTTTTGGATATTAAGACTCAATTATGACTTTACTGATTCAACACTACTTAATGCTGAGTCTGTTTACCTTTTTCTAACTACTTATTTATATATAAACAGTAAACAACAGCACACCAAAGAGATTTCTGTGATAAGGAAAACAAGCTATTTGCTCCTTATACAATATGAGGGAGTTGAGTACTAGACTTAATTTAATCATTCACTGCATTCTAGTTAGGACTAAACATCAGTTCTAATATTGCATCTGTGACAATATTGACACTCATATTTGCTAACTTAATTGAAGCATGACAACTAACTTCAATATAAACTTCCCACTTTTTAATCAGCCGAGACATGGACATTCTCATTACACTGGCAAATAACTGTACATGTAACCTTTTCATCTTAATTTTCAATAAGATCACAGGTTTCCTCTTCATGTCAGGACATTCAAATTTGTCTTTTTCATCTTTCATTTTAAAAAGAGCACTAGATTTTATCCAAATATAGGATACTATACACTTTTATAAATAGCATTAACCAATTTATTTTGTAAATGCCATTTATCAAATTAGCAGTAGAGTGCTGAAAAAATGATTTATTCTAAAAGAGAGTAATAACTAAAACAGTATATTTCAAACCCAAATATTTTATTGTATATGTGTGTGTATGCTAAGTTGCTTCATTTGTGTCTGACTTTTTGCAACCTTATGGGCTGTACCCCGCCAGGCTCCTCTGTCCATGGAATTCTCCAGGCAAGAATACTGGAGTCGGTTGTCATACCCTCCTTCAGGGGATTTTCCAGGGGTAGATCCAGCATATCCTGAGGCTCCTGCATTGCAGATGGATTCTTTACCACTAAGCCACCAGGGAATCCCTTTTATTACATATAACTATAATTAATTAGAGATTCAATATGGGCGTCTTTGGGGGCTCAGTGGTAAAGAAGTTGCCTACCAATGTAGGAGACACGGGTTCAGTCTCTGGGTTGGGAAGATCCTCTGGAGAAGACAATGGCAAGCCGCTCAAGTATCCTTGCCTGGGAAATCCCATGGACAGAGGAGCCTGGCAGAGTACAGTCCATGGGATTGCAAAACAGTTGGACACAGTTTAGCAACTGACAACATAGATGTTATGTGGATATATACACATATTTTCCAACAAGTTTTATGTGAAAGTTTGTCAATGGTAAGGTAAGAGAACTGAATATTTTTCTAACATTAAGCCCATTTCTGCCTACTTTCTTAAATCAACTCATGAGGGAAAGATTTATTAACTATTATGTACCAAGTCCTGTGCTTATGGAAAGTCTTTAAAGAATTCACAGTTAAAAGGAGGGAGAGATTGAAAAATAATTGGAATTACAGGAATAATAGATAGAAGTATAAACTAAAAGGAACAAATTGTGTCTACAAGGGAGGAGGTCAGAGGAGATCATGTTTTAGCAGTATCTTGAAAGATGATCGTGTTACATCAGCAAGTGGGTAGAGAACACTCTACATAGTCGCCATGTTAAGGAAGTAAGGAAACAGAGCCGCCAAGAAGCGGCACAGAAAGTCTGGCAGAGTTGGGACACAGGCTCGTGGGCAGCAGTAGGGATACAGCCTGGAGAGTAGATAAGGGCTTGGCAGTGGAATCAAGAAATTTGAATGGCATCCTGGTAAGAGGCCAATAAAGAATTTTCCAGGGGATACTGATGGGTCCAGATTCCCATTTAAAAATAGATTACTTTGGTTGCTGTGTGGAGGAGGGACTGGAAGGGGTAAAACACAGGCAAAGGGATGAGTAGGCAGAAAGATGTTGCAAATCTGGTGAGAGATTACAGAGGCTCACACCAAACCAGTGGCCTTGGAGAAGATGAGGAAGAAAATATAAAAGATACAGTAATTTAGACAAAGAATGTAAGAAAAGAACAGAGTTTAAAGAAGGGAGAAGGGCGATGAGTTCCCTCATATTGCATTTACGCCCAGAGGGAGGTCTGGAGCCCATTGGAAGTGGTGATGGGAGATCCCTCAGAGTGAAATGAAATGTTTTCAGTCACTAGAACAATTATGGGTCCCTGTTTACATTTTTCATTCACTCAGGGCTTTGTAAACTCTCAGATAGAGAAAAATTTTTCATGCACACAAAGACTTCATTTTATTTCAAGCATGCTATGAAAACAAGCTGTGCTGCTCATGGTTTTTTCTGTATTGTGTAGATATATTGAGTTGCTCATACCTATAAAAAGTGGTGGGTTACAATTTGTAGGAAGCTAGAAGAATATATAATGTTGTGCTGCTCAATTTCATTTTGTTCTTGTAAAAAATTTATATTCTCATTAAAATTCATTTTTATCATCATTACACAAGTAAGAACCAAAGCCAAATGATTTTCAGTGATACGTCATAGAACATAGAAGAATTTTAATAGCATAGTGTATTATTCCAGGGTTCTGCAATTAAAAATGTCAGAAGTTTCTATTGCTATCAAGTAGATGTTTTTACATGAGAAGGAAGAGACAAAAAAGTGCTTATAAACTTGCAAGTTCTTATATTCTCACAACGAAATTATTATTTTCTCTAATGGCTATCCAAACTTTATCTCCAGTGCTGATCAGGGGCTGACGGTCTGGTCCCATGATAACACACAACTTCAGTAGACAGCTACATGAAGGTCCTCCTGGGATCATAAATTAAACATATTTAATAAAAACATCATGACAGTCTTCTTATTATTCTTCTTTTTTATTTAGTATCTACTTAAGCTCTGTCCAGAATTCTTTTCTTTGCCCATATTTTAGAAATGATCTGAGGAAAATCAGGCTCTTTTAGGACGACAATTGCTGCAAAAACCCCAAGCCAAAGAGTTGGTCAAGGGCTGAATCAGGTTTATACAAAGCTGAAACATCAAAAGCCTCAGTCCTCTTCAAAAGACATCTAACATTCTCTCCACCTCATGCGAAGAGTTGACTCACTGGAAAAGTCCCTGATGCTGGGAGGGATTGGGGGCAGGAGGAGAAGGGGACGACAAGAGGATGAGATGGTTGGATGGCATCACCGACTCAATGGACATGGGTTTGAGTAGACTCCAGGAGTTGGTGATGGACAGGGAGGCCTGGCGTGCTGCGATTCATGGGGTCGCAAAGAGTTGGACACGACTGAGTGACTGAACTGAACATTCTCTCTGTGTAAAGAGTCTGTTAATGGTGCCACTATTATTACTGATACCCATGTTGAAACTTATCTTGACTTATTTCTAAACATCCATCATAACTTGCAGTATCTGTCTCTGTAATTTTTCTAACTTTTCTTTCATCTGTTTATTCATTCCCCCTAGCTGATTCTTGTATTTTTACATCCAATTTCTAACTGTTCTCTTTTGACACTACTGTTATGCCCAAATATAGTTTCTGCATGTACTGCTGGCCAAGCATTCATGTCTTCATATTTTTTCAGTCTTATCTCCTTCCTCACTAAAGCACTCATCATCTGATGCACTCAAATATTTCTTCTGAGCACACTTAGCACAGTTGCATAAGTTGGACATGAATACCTTTGATCATTCCACTGTTTCTATGTGAAACTCTCTGTCCTTCTCTTTCTAATGCCTGTTTATACCTTGAGATGCACACAATCTCTCAGTCTCTCTGGTGGTGATATGTTCTCTTAAACAAAAATGGGCAAACTCTGCAGAGCTGTGACGTGCTAGCCTCTTTTGGGGACAAGGATGTTGACAGCAGGAGACACCAGGACCAGGTCCTTGCCTGGTTGGGAAGGGAAGATGCTAAAGATGTTCTCACTTCCCACCAAAAATCTGCTTAACTTGCTCTCCTCTTATACTTAATTTAATGTAGTAAAGTATTTGTTTTCTCTCCATGAAGATCTTCTTGTGGATTTTAATGGACATTCATAAGGATTGTCATCCAAAATTAAAAACCTACACAAGATGTCAATGAAATGCAAATTATATTACTAAGGCTTGGACAATTATAATAATGTTTGATCTAAACTCTGGTCTTCTAGATACACTTACTTCTCTTTCACTCATCCCTTACATAAATAAAATGTTAAACCTAAAGAATATTAATCAATATATGGAAGAAAACATATGTATTCTAACTCATAAAGAAATAATATTTTTTAAACAATGCATTCATGGCTTGTGTGGCACCATGCTCTATTTGTTCAAATTCAGCATCTTTAAAGAGAAATTGCCATTTGTTGTTGTTGTTGTTCAGTTGCTAAGTCATGTCCAGTGTTTTGGGGCCTCGTGAACTGCAGCACGCCAGGCCTCCCTGTCCTTCATTATCTCCCAGAGTTTGCTCAAACTCATGCCCATTGAGTCAGTGATGCCATCCAACCATCTCTATCTCTGCTGCCCCTTCTCCTTCTGTCTTCAGTCTTTCATAGAAGCAGGGTCTTTTCCAATGAGTCAGCTGCTTGCATCAGGTGGCCAAAGTATTGGAGCTTCAGATTCAGCATCAGTCCTTACAAAGAGTATACAGAATGGATTTCCTTTAGGATTCACTGGTTTGATCACCTTGCTGTACAAGGGACTCTCAAGAGTCTTCTCCAGCACCACAGTTTGAAAGCATCGATTCTTTGGTGCTCAGCCTTCTCTATGGTCCACCTCTCACATCCATACATGACTACTGGAAAAACCACAGCTTTGACAATATGGCCCTTTGTTGACAAAGTGATGTCTTCTATTTTTATTTTTAATATGCTGTCTAGGTTTATCATAGCTTTTCTTCCAAGGAGCAAGTGTCTTTTAATTTCATGGCGGCAGTCACTGTCCACAGTGATTTTTGAGCCCAGCAAAATAATATCTGCCACTATTTCCATTTTTCCCTCATCTATTTGCCATATTGAGCTTTAAGCCAGCTTTTTCTACTCTTCTCTTTCAACTTCATCTAATTAAATATCCTGACATTTCTCATTTTGTGTCACTTTCTGACTTAGTTCCACTTTTAAAATGTAAAGAAAAAGAAAGTGACCTGAAACTCCATGCACATACAAAATTAACAACTCAATATTTTTTTTTAAATGCCAAATATATTCTAAAGCCTTGTTTCTTCCTTTGCTGACCTGACTATGAACTTTTGTGACTAACCCTGTCAAAGAGCAAAGTTAGATTTTTTCTGCCCATGATAATGCATCTTAAACATTGGCTCAGTGTCGGTTTTCACTTAAGGTAACAAAGACCCCCTTCCTAAAATATTTTTACTTGTAACAACCTGATTATCTCAAGGATTTTGCTGTTTAGTAGAAATACTTAAATGACTGACTGCTCCCCAAAAGTATGGGAATGATTTCCAAGCTATGTTTTCAAGGTAGTTAGGTAGATAAGCAAAGCCCATAAGAATTCCGTTCAAGAGATGGATGGTTCTATATTTGTTCCAGAAGGATATTTTTCATAGTCAATGAGTAAGCACATTTGCTTTTAACATTGAAAACTACCTAACAGAGATGATCTATTTTTATGCAAACACTATAAACATAACACATGCCACATTAATAATAATAATACAGAAAAGAGTTATGAGAAATAGGAGTTGAGGAACATGAAGAATGATGTAAATTAAAATACAACCAACAACAACAATAATAGGACAGCAAAAAAAGTACAGTAATTTACCAATCTGGCAATACATAAAACTAGTAAATGTACTCGTGATGTTTATCTCTGCTATAATTTTCAGAACATAAAACCTTACCTTGATTAAAAGTCTGATCTATTATTCATAGAATCATTTTTGAGAATTTGTTTATAAAGTCTTATTTCAAAACAGATGCAAACTAGTCATCTAGGAACAGGCAAGAAAAGCACAATTTTCACAATGAAAGGGATGAACAGCTCCTTTTATGTCTTGGGAGAAAGAACTTACACACTAATTCAAAAGAAAAAGAAATGAAACTGGAAACTCCTCACTTTGATATTCCACTCTTCAGGGTCTATACACTTTGACTTTTCTTCACCACAGCTACATACAGCATATATTGTTCCTCTTTTTAACCTTTGGAAATGGGTTTAAAGTGTGACAATACCTATAGTTGCAGAAGTTTTGTACAGTAAAAATTCATATTCTGAGCACTTTGTGCCAAGCACAGGGTTGAGGATATATTCTCATTTGGTTCTCTAACAACACTATTAAGTAAATCCAATTCTGATCTCCATTCTAGAATGAAAAAACTAAGGCCTGGAAAGGTGAAGTAACTTTGCACAAATTTATATATTTTATACATAGTGGAATCACGATACAAATACAGCCGGCCAGACTCACGAGCCATGCTTTTGATTACTTTGTTATGCCATCTCTCTACATGGCCTCAGAACCTGAATTTTTTAGAAAGCAATAGTAACTAATAAGCCTATATATTATATAAAAAGTATTTTCTAGAATTTGCTAGTTAAGAATCTATTGTGAAGCTAAACATTTTTTTTTCTAAAATGGTTTGCCAGGTACAAGAAATGCTGTAAAAAGCTGCTCTAAGCATATTCCATGGGTCTCCCGGTTGGCAATTTGGTAGGCCTGTCATTATTCCAAAACATTTGTCCTTAACCATACTAGAGCAATCAAGTGAAACAAGGCAGGTTACTCTGAAAGTAGTTATGAAGCAGGGCACACAGTTATCCAAACCCACAAAGCATTCAAAGCTGTTGGAGAGGAAATCTGGTCAATTCAAGCACTAACAATCACAGTGAAGGCAATTTCACAACATTTATCTTCCCATCAGTTCTCATAACGCATGTTTTACTAGTCAGTATGAAAAGGAAAATCTAAGTATTTACTATAAAAAGTATGGAGAAGGTGTTTGCCCATAACAAAATAAAGCATTAGTCAATGAAATAAAATAAAGTAGACGGATAGGTGGATTTTTTACTCTCTTTTTCTCTCACCTAAATAGGGATAAACTAAAATAAGAGCATTGCACAGGCTTCTGTGTTTTCCTATATGGTGGCTATTGAACAATAAAAATCTGGCTAATATAACTGACAAGCTAAATTGATATTTAATCCAGTAAAAGGATTTTTTTAGAGTATCTTCGTAATAGTTAAGGTGTACAAAGTTATTTTTCAAATGCAAATATTATGAAATTAAATACAGATCAGGTACTTCCAATGAAAATTTAGCATCTGAATTAAGATGTGTTGTGAGTATGAAAACACTATAAACATAACACTTGCCACATTAATAATAATAATACAGAAAAGAGTTATGAGAAATAGGAGTTGAGGAACATGAAGAATGATGTAAATTAAAATACAACCAACAACAACAATAATAGGACAGCAAAAAAAGTACAGTAATTTACCAATCTGGCAATACATAAAACTAGTAAATGTACTCGTGATGTTTATCTCTGCTATAATTTTCAGAACCTTAGTTAAAAAAGAGAATGTAAAATATCTCATTAATAGTTTTAAAATAATGATTACATGTTGAGATATTTTAGACATTCTGAGTTAAAGTAATGTTAAGTTTAATTTTAACACTACTTCCATTTACTATTTTACAATGACAACAAGAAAATGTTAAGTTACATGTTCAGCGCGCATTATGGTTCTACTAGATAGAGCTGTTCTAGAAGATAAAGTTGAAAGTGCATTGCTTGTCTCAAAAATAGTTTAAAAGTGTGCCCCAACAGTTATGAAAGTGCAACATTTTCTTCTCAATCATAATTTCCATTCTTGTTATTGGACAGTAAGAGGCATCACTCAAATTCTTTATTAAGTAGACTCAGCAGGAGATAAATCACCCCAAAACAAAAGGGAAATTGGGAGACTTGGAGGAATCTGGTTCATTCCATTGCTCCAACACTGTGCTGTGTGCTAAGTAACTTCAGTGGTGTCTGACTCTCTGCAGTCCTATGGACTGTAGCTCATCAGGTTCCTCTGCTTTTGGGATTCTCCAGGCAAGAATACCGAAGTGGGTTGCCACGCCCTTCTCAAGGGGATCTTCCCAACCCAAGGATCGAACCCATGTCTCGTATGTTTCCTGCATTTGCAGGCAGGTTCTTTCCTTTAGTGCCACCTAGGAAGCCCTGCTCCAACACTGTGTGTGTTAGTCACTCAGTTGTGTCTGACTCTTTGTGACCCCATGGACTGTAGCTCACCAGGCTCCTCTGTCCATGGTATTCTCCAGGCAAAAAATACAGGAGTGGGTTGCCATGCCCTTCTCCAGGGGATCTTCTCCAGGGCTTCTTCCCAACCCAGGGTTTGAACCCCAGTCTCCAGAATTGCAGGCAGACTCTTTACCGTTTGAGCTACCTAGGAAGCGCCAACACTACTGGTGGGTTAAAGCCAGGATTTGGTAAAAATCTTAGCTGGAAACTAGCCAGGTAAGATGCATTTCCAAGATAACATAAAATAGGCACACTCCCTAGAGCTTCTAACCCAGGGAGCATGCCACTGAAAAAAATTTATAAATTCTCACTCTTGGCTTCTACATTTTCAAAAAAGATAAGATACAACCCTACACTTCTTAATAACCCTGATGGCATTCTATCCTTTGGGTTACATTCTAAAAGTAGATATAACAAAACAAAACAAACAACAGATATACAAGTAAAAAATGAGATGACACAGGGAGTCAACAGGTGTGAACTGAGGTCCAAGTTTTGTGTGACGTGGAGCAAAGATCACTACTTCCCTGGTAGGTTCTCTCACTTCCCAAATGGGGATGAGGAGGCTCATCATCCCCAAAGGTTCCTTCTAGCTCCAAAAGTAGGTGATCCTAAATGGATTCTAAAGAGCTGACTCTTACAGAATGCTTTCCATTTTTCATACCACCTTCCATATTTAATCCACAACAAACTAGTGACAGATTTTTTAATCTGTCCCTCTGGTCCCCTTTCACAGAGGAGACCAAACCTAGACAGCATATTAAAAAGCAGAGACATTATTTTGCCAACAAAGGTCCATCTAGTCAAAGCAATGGTTTTTCCAGTAGTCATGTATGGATGTGAGAGTTGGACCATAAAGAAAGCTGAGCATTGAAGAATTGATGCTTTTGAACTGCGGTGCTGAAGACTCTTGAGAGTCCCTTGGACTGCAAGGAGATCAAACCGGTCAATCATAAAGGAAATCAGTCCTGAATATTCATTGGAAGTCCTGATGCTGAAGTTGACACTCCAATACTTTGGCCACCTGATGCGAAGAAATGACTCCTTGGAAAAGACCCTGATGCTAGGAAAGATTGAAAGCAGGAGGAGAGGGGGATGACAGAGGATTTGATGATTGGATGGCATCACTAACATGAGTCTGAGCAAGCTCCGGGAGTTGGTGATGGACAGGGAAGCCTGGCGTACTGCAGTCCATGCGGTCACAAAGAGTTGAACATGAACTGACTGAAATGACAGAGGGGAAATCTGAGTCACGAAATGGATAAATGTTGTCCAATTGACACATTTTAGAAAATGGGGAGGCCAGGACTACAACTAGTCTAAATTGTTTTCCAGTATATTATACTGATTGTCATTTTCTGACAATTGCATAAATTATGCTAAACAATTTTCATATATTAAATAATTTTTCTAAAAGATGAGTGAGAAAGTCAGAGAACTGTCATTTCTTTCTCTCCAATATATCTCTCACTCTTTCCTCTTCTTGCACTGTCAACACCACTTATCTTCTATGTAAATTCCCAGAACTCAGTAAGAATATCTATTAAATACAGATTTAAAACTATTTGGTAGGTAGTGTCCTAACCATTTTAATGATGACAAACCTCTTAACTTTTTCACCTACCATGTTTTGTAAACTATAATGTGAGTCATGTTCTTTACATGAGAAAAAACAGTACTTTGCAATAGGTACTCATATTTTTTAATGTAGTTTGAAAAATTAATGATTTTTTTTTATAGAATTTTATCTTTGAGACAGGGGAACTAAACTACCTAAAATTTTAGTCAATTTTTAACCAAGGACCTCCTCACCTCCACCAGAAACCTGGTTCATTATTGAGTAATTATACAGTTATTTCTTGGCAACACACTGCAGTATTCTTGCCTGGAGAGTCCCTTGGATAGAGGAGCCTGGCGGGCTACAGGCCATAGGGTCACAAAGAGTTGGACAGAACTGAAGCAGGACTGAAGCACTCATGTATGCAGACAGTTATTTCTAAAATTTTCTGTGAGTAGAAAGTAAGTATATAATTGATACAATTTTTATGTGAGAAGAAAACATCCCAATAAATGATTAGTCATTAATTAGTCTAAAAATGGTACAGATTTTGGCAAAATTTAAACAATTGACGGAGCTATTTTTAAAAGAATTTGAATTATCTGAACAACTTTCTAATGCATTATTTTACTATAAAAACCTTATTGCTGCAAAGTGATTAAAAATGTCACAAGAGAGAAAATTAGAGAATTTCAATTCATCAGATTTTTATAAACCAATTTAGCTAAACATATATTACTGGTTTGGAAGGACTGAGGCTGGGCTTCCCCAGTGGCTCAGCGGTAAAGAATCTGCCTGTATTGCAGGAAGGACTAAGGCCATATTGATTTAACTATGACTATCTAAAAGTAAAAATCTCCCAGGAGACTATAAATAAGATATATACATCTCACATTCCCCTGGGGAAATTCCTTCAGATCAGCATGCACGGTGTTAGATGTCCACAAATGCACCCTTTAACCTGGAAACAAAAGAGAAAAGAAACAGAAGGGATCTCTACCCTTGGGGAAACACAGTTAAGTCACAGGCTTAGATTTATTATACTACTCTTCTATTATGTGTCACTTTGTGATAAAATGCAAGGTGGGAGTAGAACAGATGGAGGAATTAGATGGATCAGAAGGAATCTAACAGTCATGCCTGTTGACTGCCCTGTTACCTCCCCCACACCAATATATTAGGAGTTATTATTTTAAGAAGGTCAAAGGATAAAACAAAATGTTGAGTGAATGTAAGTAATTTGAATTTTCCAAGATGGAACTTTTGTGACCTGAATATCCTCCCTGACTGTGGAACACTATTGGAGGGATCAAGGAGGGATATCAAGACAGGAAGCAAAAAACTCTTCTTTTAAAATGCTTATGGCAACTATGTGGGCTGAACTGATAACCCCAGAGGAAACTTTTTATATCTTAAAGTTCTTCTGGAGTATTTTCTAAATTTCAGTTATGCCAACTGACACTCTAGACTTGACTAGGAAGTTCCATTAGGCCCCATTAGCATTTTCAAATATTTAAAATTTTCATTGTTTCTAAATATTATTTCTGTGGTTTAATGAAATATTATTGCTGTTTTTAACTGCCTACCCCGACCTGATATATGGACATGAGTGTCATTTTACTAAGTTTATATAGAGAATATTTAGCATGCTGATACTGTCTTCCCATGATGATTTATTCACTTGAAATTAAAAATCTAAAATGGTCATTTTCTAATTTTTTATAACCAGCTATTCCACAAATTATAGGTACATCAAAAAACAGAATTCAAAAGCAATTTCTATATGATCTTTTTAAAAATAGCTTACTATATGTCTCTCCTGTAAGCATTAACCCTGGAGGACAGTTTTGAGTGTAAATAAGATTAAAGTTATGATAATGGTACTCACTTTTGAAAACCTATTATCTCATAGCTTTATTAAGAAATAGAAAAATAAGTGAATATGTATGGCTGGTGGCTAAGGACATCTTCTCTGCAAGCCTGTACTGAGTATTGTTAATGCACTGCCCTTAGTGGTGCTTTGATGGACTGAAGCTCACACAGACACAGTGAAATAAATCTGCTATTCTCTGCAGTATTGCTACTCCATTTGTTTTATTTTAAGAGTTAGCTGAGCTTGACTTTTGTAGCCAGGTACTTTCTAGCCATCTAACTGAGACTTCTGTCCACTCCGGAAGCATTATGAATACTTTTTGAAGGTGCCTTCAATCCTACTAAAGCAACTTTTGAAAGGCAGTAATGAAATCTCACAAACTAGGAGTACTTAACTGCACAGCCAGTCCCTCCTTGTACTATGAACAAAATGCTTCTAATCGAAAAACTCCTCTTGGTAGAACGAGGATTGACCTTTACTTACTCAAACTGCCAAAGGATGAAAACTGGAGTAAATAAACTGTGTTCACCTTAATAGCAAAAAATATAAAATTATATTCTTCCATTGATTTCCAGAGATAGGCTATGAGTTGGACTAGAAAAGTTCAATACTTGGACAAGTATTTCCCAACAGATTCTCTACATAACTCAAAAGGGATGACAAAAATATACCATTATAATTCTAAAAAGGTATTTGCTATGTATTTTTTTCTCATCTGTTATTATCTGGGATTATTTTTATCTTTTGTTAGTGCTATCCAGCTGTTTGCCAGAAAATATGCTCTGCAGAAAGATGCTGGTTCAAAGCAATTCAGCAGCATAAACAGCACTAGAAAAATTGATTAAAAAAAAGAAAAAAAGGGAAAAAGAACAACAACAAAAACTACCTCAATCTCTGCTATTGCTGACACCTAAAACAACAGGCTGTGAAAATGGTTTCATTAAAAAATAAAAAGCCCAATGCTCACCAGGGGATAGATGGGGGCAAAGTGAATCAAAAATTCCTCAATCATTGCTCAAGTAGGTCAACTAGAATTAATTCAAAGGGCAAAGATTCACGGTGAGCCCCCCCTGCCCATTTCCCACATTTGTTTCCTCAGCCCTCCTCCACTGCCCAGAAGCTAAATGGTTTGGAGGAGCCCTCCACGGTGGGCAGGTCATTTGGCCAAGCCTCTCTTCACATCAAGGTAAGTGTAGCCCCTTGTACTGTAGACTATGAGTTTGAGCTCTGACTTGTCTACATTGAAAAACTTACCAACTGCTAATTAGATCCAAAGTTACTTGCCTTTTAGCAATATACTTATGTGATTGTTTAAGTTACTGTCTTACTATTCCAATACAGTCATTAATTCAGCTAATGGTTAAAATGCTGGTTATCATCACAGTAAAGCAATTTTTCTTCTGTACAAGTTCTAATAAAACACTATTCATTTTATTCTTATATGTTAAACTATGTTCTTTATTTTTTAAAAATCAGGACAAAGCCCCTTTAAATAGAGATCAAGAGGAATTAGTCCAGGTTAAATCTGTAGAGTTCTAAGTCTCAGTTTCCTTCATGACCTGTCAAAGGATACAGCTGTCACAGAGCAGTTTTTCTCGTCTTAAATGCCATATCAAAGCTCAAAAACCCTCTTTTTGAACACTGTACAGCATGCCACTTTAATGACAGTACTAATTGAGGGATTTAACAGCCCTGAGTTTTGCGTCTCAGTTCCTTCCATGCAAAGCAGATCTAAAGTTTCCAGATTACCAAGGAACTTACCACAATGATCCACCACTTTATCAGAGGACTGGGCAAATAATTTGTAAGGCCAAGTGATCATGAAAATGTGGGATTCCTTATTCAAAAAATACTAAGAATTTCAAGATAGCAACAGCAGAGCATTCAATGAAGCCTGGGGCCCTTCTAGCGGCCAACAGCACTTCTGCTGGCACACTGGGGACACTGGCCCTGTCTCTCCATCTCACTGGCCTGGAATGAGCATGTGGGCAGCGTTCAGAGCAGCACCGTTACTCTGACTTCATCCCAAAGCAGTTTCTTTATTTTTCTGAATCAGCCTTTGTGATTTTCCGAATCAGACTATTATAAACAGATAACTGATAAATAGGGCAGGGCAAGGCATTTCAGCTTGAGATAAACCACAGGAAATGACTCTGAGGGTTTGTGCCTTTAGGACCCCGGGAATCTACAAAGGAAGGAAGAGATTCTGCTGAGTAGAAAACGAGTGCTGACCCTACAGGGATCAGAACACTTCGATTCAGGATTTGGTGCTCATTAACTAGCTGTGTGATCTCGTAAAGATAGTCCAGCTCTCAGGAGCTCCATTTGCTCACTTATAAAGTAAAAGTGTTGGATATATGATTCCAAGGGTACTTGGAATATTTTCTAAATTTACGAAATGAGAAAAAGAGTGATGACCTGTGTTTTCTTGTCTCAAAGAGTGAAAACATCTCTACCCTCTACTTTTAATGGGCATGTAAATTTGTAGAAGGGTAATGATGATGATACTGTGTGCCAAACTTTAAGTGTTTCACATGTAATATTTAACTAATTTAGTTTATATTTAGCTCATTTAATCTTCATAAATACTTTGTGAGGGAACTATTGTCATTATGCCTGTTTTACAGATAAAGTAGCTGAGGCCCAAAGAACTTCAAGACACTGACATGCACCAAACTCCTGTGTACTGTGGACTAGGATCTATGGCAGAGTCCATGGGTTCAGGGCATTCAGACAGGGAAGCCAGGAGGCTGGGTGCCAGAGAAGCAGGGGGAGGAAGAGAAAAGGTGTGAATTCTACCTGTGCTGTCTGGGTGCCCTGGGAAGGAGCAGAGCACAGAAGGGAAAAGTAGGGGTTTGATAGGTGGGAAGCAAGAATTTTTCCAATGAATATAAAATACTTTTCACTTATGATTCTGAGAAAGCCAAGTGCTTTACACAAAGTGAGAATGTCTACCAAATTTCAAGATTAATAAACTGCTGTATTTAACTGTTTACAATACCTAGGACATTGAAGCAACCCAGATGTCCATCAGCAGATGAATGGATAAGGAAGTTGTGGTACACATACACAATGGAATATTACTCAGCTACAAAAAAGAACACATTTGAGTCAGTTCTAATGAAGTGGATGAAACTATTATACAGAGTGAAGTAGGCCAGAAAGAGAAACACCAACACAGTATCTTAACACATATATCTGGAATTTAAAAAGATGGCAATGATGACTTTATATGTAAGAGAGCAAAAGAGACCCAGATGTAAAGAACCAACTTTTGGACTATGTGGGAGAAGGCGAGGGTGGGACGATATGAGAGAATAGAACTGAAATATGTATATTACCATATGGAAAACAGATGACCAGTGCAAATTCAATGCATGAAGCAGGGCACCCAAAGCTGGTGCTCTGGGATAACCCAGAGGGATGGGGTGGGGAAGGTGGTGGGAGGGGGGTTCAGGATGGTGGGACACAAGTACACCCATGGCTGATTCATGTCGTGTATGGCAAAAACCACCACAATATTGTAAAGTAATTAGCTTCCAATTAAAATATATAAATTAATTTAAAAAATAAACTGCTGTAGTTAAATCTTTGCCAATCAGTATTATTTTCAACTAAACAAGTATGGACATGAGCACTTACATTTGTTTTTCTGTTAATCGCATTCCATTAATGATTTTTAAATAATAATATTAGATAAAGGTAGTAAGGAGATGTAGCTAATTCTGGTCTAGACAAAGCACTCATTTTCTTTATATTCCTCCTGAGTTTTCATTAGACATTTCACTAACAGTCAGTTTTCAAATAAACATAAAATATATTCTGCCAAAATAGAAAAATGTACAGCTGACAGCAGCATATACTACAAGGAGAAACTTAAGTAGTTCTTTGGATAGTTTCAGTCTATAGTCTATTTATGTCATCGGATGCCCAGAACATGAATGTACATGATGTGTAATATCTATAAAATTCAGTTCTTTAGACAAATGTCCATCTACTGAAGAAAAACGTATGAGTCTCTACTATCCTTCAAATTTTTAGACATGGACTTCAGGGAATTAAGCACATTTAAATTAGCCGTGCAAGGTAGAGCGTAGAGATCATCTCATCACACAACACTGAGAAAACTATCAAACACACTTCTTTGAAATTCTCATCTATATTTTAGAGTAGTAGTATTAATTGTCTGCATTCTGCTCCATCTTCATAACTCAATATGTCTAGTTCTACAATCTGTTCATAAAATTGACATCTTTATTGCACCCTTGGGACACAATTTCCCAAAATGAGCTAGCCAAATGTAGCTTTTTTTTGCTTCCTATGTAAAATGCTATGGTGGATAACATACATTCCTGCTCCCAAAAGGCAGGAAGAAAATTTATATCTCTAACAATAAGCAAGTTGAAATAAAGGATTCCATGGTTATAATCAAAACTATTTACTTAGATCATCAAGATGACTTGGGTAATCAGAAGAAATTATCTCTTTAGAGTTTTAATGAAAGGTATTCTGTACTGCTGAGTAATTGAATCTGTCCTGCATTTTACCAGAGTTGCAACCAAGATTGCCTTGATTGTGATACCAATCCTGCCCAATTCTGGCTGCCAGATTCTGTAAACTGTCTACCAAATTAGCGAGAATAACAGCTGCAAGTCAGAAGTCTAACTTTTGTCCAATCATTCATTCAACAATTATTTGAGTGTCAGCCTAGGCACAAGAGTAGGTACAGTTCTATCATAGCAAAGGATTTTCCCTACTGAGTGTTTATATCATTTTAGACCATTGCTGATTTGCTAAAACTATCCATCTGAAAATAAAAAACTTGCATTTTAATTACTATTTTAGACAGAGCAATGAATGCATACCTATTTCTCATTTCTGTTGCATATTATGTATGTCTAGAAGATAATAGGGCATTGATTTTCAACCACAAGTAAACAAGGCATCTGGATTTTGTCTTAATGAGATAAAGTTTAGTCTGTGCTTTCTCAGTGGGATGGTTTCCACTATTTAATTGGTAGCAAAAAACACTTCAGCAGCATGTCCTTTTTCTGCCAACAGTGAATTCTATGTGGGAATGAGGTTGCTACAGAAGGCGTTCAGATATAAATGCAGCTTTAGAACTAATTACATAAAAATCACAGGAAAAATACAGCTTATCAAGTAACAAAGTAAGTAAGTAAGAGGAAACGGAAAGCATTATTTTACTCCATGAATCCCCTGAATAATACTGGAAAAAATATAGAACTTAGCTTCTGTGTTTCTCCATGGAAATCTTCCAAAATGAGGTCAATTAACATTAAACATGCTGTTTAAATCACAGGTCTTTCTAACATCTTCAACATAATCAGGATAACAAACATGAATAGAGGTATGTCACCTGCAATGTTATGCCCCTAAAACACAAATGCAATCAGTACAAAATAAGGGAAAAAAATCCACAGACACAGAGATGATCATGCCAAAAAAAAAAAAAAAATTCTAAAAATGTTAAATGAGACGTGATTAAATAGCAATTACTTAAAGTAGGGCCTTCCCTAGAGACTACCAGGAAAAACCTTGTCAACAACTTCACAAAAAGACATTGTATTGCACACAACAGGCAAGAGTTGCTAGTTATTAAGCATTAAAAAAAAAGTGCAAAATATTTGTTCTCCATTAATGTTTTCAAATTGGATCATGTTACTTCCCCACTGAAAACCCTTCAATAGATTCCCAGTGTACTCAGGATAAACGTAAAGTCCTTATCAAGGGCTATAGCCCATTCCCACCTCCCCATCTTGATCTATCCGCACTGCATCTCCTCCAGTTACCCTGATCTTTTTCAGTCTCTCAGATGGCCTTAGTCTTTCCGGCCTTAAAGCTTTTGCATGATGGTTCTTCCTACCTAAAGTTCCCTTTCCTTCTTCTTGAATAACCTCTAGGTATTCTTTAGGTGGTCAGATGACATTTCTTTAAGGAAGTATGCCTTCATCACCAAACCTAGGATAGGATATTGCTTTTTATTCTCTCCCATAATACCCTTTCTCAGTCGTGTCCAACTCTTTGAGACCCTGTGGACTATAGACTGCCAGACTTCTCTGTCCATGGTATTTTCCAGGCAACAATACTGGAATGGGTTGCCATTTCTTTCTCCAGAGGATCTTCCTGACCCAGGGATCGAACCCAGGTCTCCTGCATTGCAAGCCATTTCTCTGTAGTCTGAGCTACCAGGGGAGCCCACCCAAGTGGGTTTCCTTCATTAATCTCTTTCTGAGAACCCTGTTCTTCTCCTTCTCAGCACCTACTAGAAACTGTAATTACAGAGATTAATAGGATTTTTGTTTGTTTGCTTGTAATAGTAAGTCTTCCCCATTAGAGTATATGTTCCTCAACCAAATGGACTGTCTTCATTGTTTATCCTTAACCTAGCACAATGCCTGCATATATTCACTTATATATTTCTTAAAATAATGGTTAACTTCTCTATCATTGAATTTTGTTCCTAAAATTTCTATAGAAAAAGGTACCAATCTTTGACACATGCACACTGAAGTGGACAAAACTATTGCAGTGGGCATATCCTAAACTAATACCAGTGATTTAAATCCTTGTATAATTCCCTTTCCTTGAGTGCAGGAGAAATCTATGACTTGCTTCTGACCAGCAGAATAAGCAAAGCTGATGGGATGCCTTTCTTATGATTCGATTACATTGTGAAAGATTCTGTCTGAGAAGACAGGGACTCCCTGTGTGGGCTTTGAAGAAGCAGGCTGTCATGGTCTGAGAGGGGCATGTGGCAAACAGTGGTGGGCAGATGGTGGGAACTGAGAGCAGACCTCACCAACAGCCAGGAAAGAAATATGGCTCTTGGTCCAATGGCCATAAGGAAAGGATTTATTCCAGCATCCTGTGGGAACCGAGCAGCGGATCTTTCTCCCCACCCCACTGAGCCTTGATGAGAGCTCGCTCTTGGCCGACAACTGTGCTGTAGCCTGGTAGACACCCAGCAGGGAACCCGGGGAGCCACACCTAGACTTCTTACCTGCAGAGACCGAGGCAGTAGATGGGTGTTATTTTAAACTGCTAGTTTTGTGCTATTTTTTACTGTAGCGGGAAACTAATACAACTGCATTACATCCAAATTAACATCAAGTATCTTCTTCTTTTTTATTCTGACTTTATCAACTGAGTTTTGGATGATAGAGTGTTTTCCTTTTTTATTTCTCATTAAAAGAAATATTCTTTCTCCTTTGAGATATAATCTTAGATGTATTTTTCTTATCAATATATATTCTGATTGGGAGGCTTTAACTTGTTAAAAATTGAGGGTACTACAGTGTGCATAAGTTAGAGTGTACTCTTTGGGAGGAGATTGAAAGCTGTTGCAGAAAACACATTATCCAATAGTATAGAAAAAACTGGATAGGACTTCCCTAGTGGTACAGTGGATAAGAATCTGCCTGCCAATGCAGGAGACATGGGCTAAATCCCTGGTCTGGGAAGATTCCACATGCTGCGGAGCAACTAAACCCATCTGCCATTACTTACTGAGACCGTGCTCTAAATTCTGCGAGCTGCAACTGCTGAAGCCCTCACACCTACAGCCTGTGCTCCACGACAAGAGAAACCATGACAATAGGAAGCCTGAACACCAAAATGAAGAGTACCCTTTGCTCGTCACATCTAGAGAAAGCCTGTGCAGCAATGAAGACCCAGTGCAACCAAGAATAAAAAATAAAAAGAAAGAAAATCTATTAAAAAAAATAAACAGACTGGAGAGCAATACAAAGAATTCAACATGTACATTCAGTGTCTCTTCAGATATTTTTATTCTAGTTCTCATCCATGACAGGCTGGGGTGGAGCCCCTGCTGGTATCTGGGGCTGAACAAGTGGCCAAGGGCCCACGAGAGATGAGTCTAATTAGACCTGAGCATGCAAAACTCTCTGATATGAGGACTTCTCATAGGAGGCCAGGAACAATTTTGCTTTCACTTGTGTATTCTCTAGATGTATAGTTGACATTCAAGAAATACTGATTTTTAACTGAAAGTCAGGGATATCAGAGAATGACGAAGCATGTCAATGATAGCATCTTGAAAGTGGTGTCTTTTGTTGGTTCTGGAAGATGTAGGTAGATTTGAGAAATAGTTTTTCTCTCATCCTCACGCAATTTAAGGTACTAATTATCTAGTTTTTCCCTAAAAACTGTTTCTAAAAAATGTATCATTTGTAGTTTTATTCATTTTGTGAAATGTAATACTACTAATGCAACATGCTCACTTAATTCCACTTCTACCTCCTGGTAATTTTTTTCAGAATGCTTAATGTTATTATTCAACTTAAAGATATCACTTATGTTTCACTCTGTTGGATATAATTTTCAAATGACTCCTACCCTCTGCATTTCCATATTTCTCTCGTCTACCCTGGCCTTGCTTTCTTGGCACGCACAGGCCTTGACATGGAAGAAAGAGCTCTGGACATGGACAAAGAAGACCTATGTTTAAATCTGGGCTCTGTGATCAAGTACACTTCTCTCAGGGACTTATTTTGTATAATAGGCATAATCAATCTCCATTTGTTTATTTCTTGAAGAACTGCTTAGCCTCGAGGGGAATAAAAATGCACACAATTGCTTCTCCCTGTTTTTGATGACACAAGACCAAAGGGGAGAGGAATAAACAGATAATCCCAGATGGCCTTAAAGGGTTATAGTACTTAAGTGTTACAGGGTGTTATTGAGGACAAAGATAATATACACACAAAAATAACCTATAAACTATAAGACCCTCTATTAGTATATAAATATATAACAACATATATTTACTATCTATTTCATGGTTGTACCCTATACTTTCCTCTTCTCCATTTTAGTTCAGGCTACATCTCTAGATTATTACCTACACTTAGCTAAATCCTTCTAAACCTATTTGAAATTCTCATTTTTTTGGCAGCAATTTCTCTGAAGTCCCTCAGTCTAAATACATTGCTTCTTTTCCCCCCTCATGTTATAAACTAAATGTCCTTGGGACATTGCTTCTGTGATCCTAAGAGTGATCTAAATTTGGGGTTACTTACCTTTTCATGTATTAAATAGCAATTTTTAAAAATACAGTGTAAGGTATTTAAGATACCTTTTCAACCTTATGAGTATAAATTACTTCTATGCTCAGGAGGTTAAGAACTTCACAGTCTTAGAGGCAGAGGGAAAGAATTAGACAAGGGCACCAATAATTAATAAGTGAAATGCAGGAGTAAATGCAGTAGGTATTAAAATTTTAAAAAGGAGCAAAAGACTGCATCTAGTTGGGAGAATCAGGTAAGGCTTCTTAGAGTAAGGTCTTTAAAGAAGCCTGTCAGTATTAATGACATTTCAAAAGTAAGAGCTAGGGAGTCGCAGGGAAGAGAACATTTAATTTGGAAACAACCTGAGCAAAAATGTGTTGGTAGAGGGACTGGGAGTATGTTCTGAAACATGTCAGCTTGGTTGGGATTCGCACTTGGGAAGAAGCTCATGAAGAGAGGAAGCTGAAGAGAAGGCCTTTAATTTGACAGACAGTGGGAAGCTGTGGAAAGCTTCTACACAGGGATGTCAACAGTTCTCAATAAATAATTCCTAATAGATACTTTTGCTTTATTTCTACTACATTTCAAATGTAGTAGAGCTCCCCTTTGGGAGTCAATATATTTTAAATATAACACTTTTATTGTGGAAATAAAAACAAACACATATTTTCCATACTCATCGTCAGCTGCTGATCAATTGCTATTTCACAAGTTTCTTTCCTCTAGCCCAAGTCCATCTCTTTCCATTTCCCTCAGTTTCTATGTCACTGCACTGTTCTATGGATTTGCTTTAGGTCATGACTAAAGAAGGAAATGCTGCTGTTTCCTCAGTAGTGTTTCTCGAGTCAATTTTTAAAGTTCTTTCTTGTGATCAATAGAAGCATATTTCTAAAGCAGCCAGCGTGGCTCATAGATGGACCTCTTTCTAGCAACAGAAAGCTACCTTGGGGAAGGAAACTACTTAGCCTCCTCTGTGGCAAGTACATTAGACATAGCTGACACAGTAATTAAATTGATGAAGAGTCAATAGATACTAACTGACTGGGAGGAAAATATTAAAAAGTGCATACACATTCTCCTCCTCTGGTTTTCCTTGAGAATAACTTACTTCCTATTACCAACTATGAAAATAAATTAATAATGCAACTGCTTACAATTTTGAAGTAATTTACAAAGTCTGTTCATTTTCATATGTTCTCCTGGAAGGGAGTCTGATTATACCCCCACCTATTTCATTTAGATCTAACCACTGAAGGGAAACAGAATATTTTTGAACAAAACTACCCCAAAATATAGGGCTTCCCAGGTGGTACTAGGGGAAAAACCCCGCCTGACAATGTGGAAGACATGAGACACGAGTTTGATCCCTGGGTTGGGAAAAACCCCTGGAGGAGGGCATGGCAACCCACTCCAGTATTCTTGCCTGGAGAATTCCCATGGACAGAGGAGCCTAATGGGCTCTGTCCATAGGGTTGCAAAGAGTCAGACATGACTGAAGAAGCTTAGCACACACGCATGCACTCAAAAATATGTTAGAAAACAATCAGGAGTCTTGAGGTATTTTTTAAAGTACTGGTATGGATGAAGCAGAGCACACAATTCTTTAAATGCCCACTTGGCTGAGCTTTGCTTCATTTCTGATTGTACTGGATGTAAAAATTTCAGGATCCTGGCATGACCCACACTTCTTAGGTTTGACAAGTTTGAGCAAATCATATCAGAATACCATAGTGATGTCATATGAAGAGGTACAAAATGAACCCAAGGTTCTAGGCCAAAGTTCAAGGTTCCAGGTTGCTTTTTGCCTCTAACTATTAAGCTGTATGATAATAAGCTTCATCAATTTTCTGAGATACTTCAGTTTTCTCATTTATCAAACAAATGTTGGCAGGGGAAGTTAGCCTTTATGTTTGCTAAGGGTGCTACCAGCTCTAAAATTCTAGGAACAAATAAAGCTAGTTTGTTCTTTGATCATTCCTCTGTTCCTGAGTGGAATGCTGTTGATGGTCATCATCAGCTTCATAATTTTTCACTCCTCCCCAGATGCATCAAACTAAAAACAACCAATAAACACATTAAGGGTCAGAAAAAAAAATCTTTTAATTCAGAAAATTTAAGAAATATGAGGGACTTAAAAATAAGAAATCTGGTCTGATGCCTCATTTTAGATGGAGAAGTTAGATGACCTGATCATGTCATACATTTTCTATGAAAGTCAAAGTGTTAGTCACTTAGTCATGTCTGACTCTATGTGACCAGGCTCCTCTGTCCATGGAATTCTCCAGGCAAGAACACTAGAGTGGGTTGCCATTGCCTTTCCCAGGGGATCTTCCCAACCTAGGGATCGAACCTGGGTCTTCCACATTGCAGGCAGGTTCTGAACCACCAGGGAAGCCCATGCATGTCACACATTTGCTATAGACAGAACCAAAGTCCAAGCCTCCTACCCTCATCCTGCGAACTAAATCTTAGTTGACTGTTCACAATTTCTGATATATTCACTTGTCTTGAAGCATTATTTGTGATTTTTTTAAGTTGAAATCACTTTTAAGTTGAAATCATTTATTTATGAAATAAATCATATTTATTATAAGAGGAATTCATATATAATCACATTAAATGGAAACAGTATCAACTGCCATCAATAGAAGGCTACCATATATGTAAAACGAAAACAAACCAATGCTTCATCATCTAGTAAAATACTTTGCTTGCCATAAGCCTGGGATCTAGGACAGACTCTTTTTTAAAAAATAGAATTTAGCCAAAAACAAAAAAACAGACATTGGCAAATGGAAGGAGATGTCAGCCAAGTAGAAAAAAAAATAGAAACTCTTGTCTTAATGAGTTCTGAAAAACAGAAACAACTCTATTTACATGCTAGATCAAGATATGATTCCAAGATTACTTCACCTCCCAATATCTTGACCTCTAACACCACTCCCAAATTAATAATTTACTAGTTCTATTTCACTGCTTCCCAACACTCTGCAAACTATCTGTAGGAATACATCATCTATATCAATGTTAGGTTGGGTGAGAAGTTGCCTGTCTTCCAGTTAATAGGCTGCATTAAATAGCATGAGCTTCTTAGAGATAATGCCATGATCTACAGGTACTGCGGCAGGCTTTTCAAAGACCTTGAAATCATCTGAAAAGTTATTGTTTGATTCCATTAGGGCCAGGCGTGATCTCATTTCTCTAAAATGAAACCTGACAACTGTGATTTAGGCATGGCTGATATGTGATGCAACTAGGGCAGACTTGGTTCACAGTCCAAATTTATCAGAATGTGGCAAAAAAATAGGTTATATAACAAAAAATAGATCATAACCTTGACTTCTTTTAGTCCTTTAACCCTACTTCATGAACAAAGTATATTCACTCCTTATTTTCATGTTTAAATTTGAGTAGAATTTATAAAGCAACTCAAGCAAAGAGAAATAAAGTGATATGCTCCTAGAGAATGAAAGTAACATCTAAATTTTAGTGGTTAAAATTGTTAACTAAAAGTAATTCTTAAATTTTTTTTTAAAGCTAGTCCACTCCAAACTGTATTTTCAGCAATTTAATTAAAAAACATTCAAAACTGCAAATATTTGCTTTTAAAATAATTCAATGGTTATCAATGGCAAATTCAACAAATATGACATTAAATGGGCATGTTTTAGGTGTTTCATGAAAGAGATACAACTTACTGGTTATAAGTGAATGGTTGCACCTCACTCCTAAAATGCCTAATTCCAAAGATAAAACATAAAAGCTACAAACACACAAAAAAAAGAGAATGGAAAAGTAGACATATAGCAGATGATGGCTGTAAGACAAAAAAAGGATATAAGATGATGAATTATTAAAAGGTAAAGTGAAGTGAAAGTCGCTCAGTGGTGTCCAATTCTTAGTGACCCCATGGACTATACAGTCCATGGAATTCTCCAGGCCAGAATACTGGAGTAGGCAGCCGTTCCTTTCTCCAGGGCATTTTCTCAACCCAGGGTTCGAACCCAGGTCCCCCACACTGCAGGCAGATTCTTTACCAGCTAAGCCACCAGGGAACCCCATTAAAAGCTAAAGTTTTAGATAATAAAGTTTTTATCTAGAAATCTATATACAGCATTGCACCAATTGACTATCCGAAGAGAATAAAGATGTTTTCACACATACAAAGGACACTAAAATTTAATTTTTCTCTTTCACGTGTTTACTCCTAAGAAAAGGCTAACAGATGTATTTTACCAACACTAAAGAGCAAACCAGACAAGAAGAAATGAGGTATCTCAAGAGACAGAATGTCCGATGAAAGCAGAGGATACTTCTGGGGCAAGGGGAAACAGAATCTCAGGCGGACAGCTGTGCAGCAAGCCTGGAGGGGCAGCAAGAGCCACGCATCCGGGACCGAGGCAAGAGGGCTCCTGAACTCCTGTTCTCGAGGAGCAGTGCGCAGATTACATGATGCTGTGGCCTTGCTGGGAGGAACTTTAGAATCTGGTGGACGCATTGGGGGCTACATTAATATGAGTACTTACAAATCTAAGGTGCAGGGGGAACAAAGACACGGACACACAGAGAGAAAGAAAAAACACAGGGAGGTGCAAAAAAAGCAATTATTATTTCAATAAAAACAAGACATTGTACAAGAAAATAAATAAATATGATGATCTATACAGTCACGCAGCAAAAAATAGTATTATACTACCAGATGGGGGAGATAGGAGAGGGGAGCATGTGGCATGGAAAAGGGAGTTGTAATAGAGATAAATTGCAGTTTGCAATAGTTGAAAGTCAATCATGGACGACTAAAAACGTTAAGAAACAATAGAATCAACTGTTTATCGAGGAACAGATATGCAAAGAAACAGAAGAAACCAAAGTGTCAAAAGTGAGTGGCTCTGAAATTTGAAAGGGATGCTGTTATTGTTTAGTCGCTCAGTCGTGTCTGACTCTTAGTGATCCCATAGACTGTAGCCTGCCAGGCTTCTCTGTCCCTGGGATCTCCCAGGCAAGAATAGTGGAGTGGGTTGCCACTGCCTTCTCCAGAGGATCTTCCTGACTCAGGGATCAAACCGGCGTCTTCTGCTTGGCAGGTGAATTCTTTACCACTGAGCCACAAGGGAAACCCCTTGAAAGGGATAAGTAAGGAATTATTTGATGTCTGAAAATGTTATGTTTGACAATCATAATATTAATAAAAATATATTACACATTTATTAATATGTAAATTAAAATAAATACTTCTACCTTGTTAAATTATTGTTAAATACATGTATTGCCAAATGAATTGTTAATTTCTGGAAATATCTATACATAGAGAGTTACTTTCCTGGGGGCTCAGCAGTAAAGAATCTGCCTGCAACGCAGCAGCTGCAGGAGATGCAGGCTTAATCCGAGGGTCAGGAAGATCCCCTGGAGGAGGGCATGGTAACCCACTCCAGTATTCTTGCCTGGAGAATCCCATGGACAGAGGAGCCTGGTGGGCTACAGTCCATAGGGTTGCAAAGAGTTGGACATGACTGAGGTGACTTAGCACACACACATATAGAGAGAGAAAAAGAAAGAGATATTTTTAGCTACTTCAAATATGTCACTTCTGCAGCATTTAAGTAGCCTACATAGTACAACCTCCCCAAAGATTATACGGTTGAGGATAATAATCTATTTACCCTTTAGAGCCCATGACTTGACCCACATTCACATCATTTAGAGAAACGGACACAGGCTAAAGCAGCTGATGCCAGTATAGTTTCTTGGGACCTTAATCCATGCAAAGGCAGATGAAGTAGGTAGTTTGACAAATTAGTTTTTTTTAACAATTGAACTTCATTCTAGATTATTAGAATTTCTTATTGGAAGCCATTGCTAATACTTGTATCTTCACATAATTTCAAATGCTTTGCAAGAACTTTCCTATCTGTCAGATTAGTTTAACCTCACATGATCATTGGGAGGTTAAATGACAGATGCTATTATCCTCATTCCAATAATGAGAAAACAGACTCAAAAAACTTAACTGACTTTTTTGCTCTGTTTAGTTTTTGAAAGGGGCTTCCAAGGTGGTGCTAGTGGTAAAGAATCTGCCTGCTGATGCAGGAGACATAAGAGACATGGATTCAATCACTGGGTTGGGAAGATCCTTTGGGAGAGGGCATGACAACCCAGTCCAGTATTCTTGCCTGGAGAATCTCACGGACAGAGGAGCCTGGAGGGCTACAGTCCATAGGGCTGCAAAGAGTCGGACACAACTGAAGTGACTTAGCACACATGCATCATAGTTTTTGAAAAAGCAGAAAATAGGGCTCAGGTCTCCTATCTTCTCCACCCAAATCTTTTTTTCACTCTGTCAGTGATTCCAACATACTGGCCTCAAGTAACCTAAGTGATTCAGAATAATTTTAGCATTCAAATCCTCAGGTCCAAATGCAAACCTGGCATCATCTTCAGAAGAACCAATAACATTTCCTATACACATATGTACTTTTCAAATATACATGGATCTTGCACTGATAAATAAAACACACATTTGCGTATAAGGGTCTTTTTTTTTTAACTGAATTCCCAAAAGCCTTTTATTTCTGTGTACTCTCAAATTGATGAAAATTGAAAGCATCACAAAAGTATTATTTTGTGGAGGTTGTCAAGTTTTTTGATGTTCAAAGGGATCCTTTATGTATCGAGTTCGGGAGCTTTACACCATACTCTCAGAGAGGCTCTCCTTGACCAGCCAGACTAACTCAAGCACCCACTCCATGCACTAGTTCAGCCCCCTTTACTCTTCATAGCACTCACCACACTAATAAGCATTCCCTTTACCTACTGACTTGTTCTGGAGTCCACTGTGATCTATCCCTCACCTGCCACAAGAGGGTGTGGCCCACAAGGGCAGAGAATATGTTGTGTGCACCCAGAACTGACCTGGGGCAAAGGATGGGCTTCACCAAGCCCTGCGGACTTCATAGAGAAGTTTCCCCCTGCCCCCAGTTCTCCCAGCTGACTCCTAACTCTATCCTCATAGAGAGTGCATGGTCAGAGCATAAGTAGAAAAACAACCATGCCAATGAAAATGGTGACTGTTGATAGTTTCAGGGTGCTTAGCACATCATGTTAGTACCTTACATACATGTTGTATTTGTTCCTGGTCTGTAAGATGGGCATTACTGCCTCTACTTTGCTGATGACAAACTGATTCTCAGAGAAGTTGGGACATCATCCCCTAGACCACACTGGAAGAGGTACTAATGCACCTCTTAACAACATCTGCAAGTTCCTAAAAACTGTCGTAATCCACCGGGTTATACTGTCCTGGGTACCACTCCAAATACATGGCCTTCCACACTAGGTCACAGCTTAAAATAAAAAAGAGAGGAGGAACAGATTTCATTCAAGGGGCTACCTGTCCTCTTACTTTTGTGTATTCATTACAAACTCCACTCCTTTAGAATTCAACAGATGTTTCAGCGTTAACTAAAATCCCCTATTATTTTTTCAATTCCTAGAGGAGGGGAGAGAAGAGGGAAGAGAGGCAACATGCTCACAAAGGGAAGTCTGTGATGCTGAATCAGCCTCAGAACTGAAGCCCAGGCAGTTGATGCAGCTACCGCCCAGAGCAAATCAAAGAGGCACTTTGTTAGTAATGGGGGAGCGTGTTGGGGGACGCAACATTTAGACAGAAGAAAGTCAAGCCCCAGGCAGAAATCAGGGCAATTATTGAACAAATCTGGGGGCATCGCATTCACTCTGAACACTAAAGAGATGATGGCCTTCTGCTCAGAGGCAAATGACAGCATTCAAATGTGTGTCCCACACAAACAGCCCCCACCCCAGTCACCAGTGTGAAGAATCAAAGGGAGTTCGGGGTTCAGCCTGGCTCTGCCTCGGGGCTGACAAGTGTGAGTGGCCCCTCCTCATCACCACCTGATTCCCTCTGGACCTTCTAATGGTTCACAGGGCAGAGGCATAATGCAATTTGTCAGGAAAGGGACAAATGCTGCAATAACAATGTCCACGTAAACTGAGCAAATGCTCCGTTTAATTGTCTCTGCACGTCAACCTCGTAGGAGTTCAGCTAGGAAAGCTGATGATCCAAAAGAAATTATTTTCTGATTTTTCATTGAAAATTTCAAGGAAAACACATGCCACAGCCCCTCAGGACAAACCAGAGAGCAGCCAGGACAGGGAAGATGGATGTCTTCCAATGTCTTGACACATCTAACTTTAAGATATTGAGGATACTATCATAACTTTCTGCCTTACATGTCTTTATTAGAGAAACAAGATTTATGTCTCTAGTATAGGGGGCAAAAGAAACTTGGGTGTCCATAAACGGTCCTGAGTCAGTCACTGAGCCTATCTGATTAGGGACACAGAGGATAGAATTTTAAAGAGAAAGTTATCTTCCTTTGGGTAGCCAGGGTCTCTGCCTTGCAATTTACTTTTATATATTCCCTTGAGCTTTCTGGCACATTGTATTACTTTTTTGGGTTTCTGTTAGAAGTTCCTACAGGAAATAGTAACTCTCCAGTTTCCTGATTTTCAAAAATGAATGCACACATATGTTTAACATCAGGTTCCCTCACATCCACTCATAAATCTGCACACAAGAGGAAAAGTACATATATTTTAAATAATTCACAAAACATAGTATAAGCTTGTTTTACATTGAAGGAAATTAGGCACATAAAAAAGGTGCAATTAAATTGAATCTGTATCTCTTCCCTGTATTCAAAAGTTTTAAATCCTCACAGTTGTCTAAGTGATGTACAGGAGAATAGAGCTGATGATTAAGTTGAAACTTTTCTGATGGCTTTCAGCAGGGGCAATCATGGATCCTAAACTAGTCATTACCCTCCCCCATCAGGTCCCCTCCTGCCTGTGTTCTTACCCTTATCTCCCCCAATAGCTCATGTTTGACTCAGGTCTAATGACCTGCAAAGCAGTGTGCTCATTAAGACCTTTTTTTTGGTCATGCTGGATCTTAGTTCTCTGACCAGGGATCAAAACCATGTCTACTGCTTTGGGAGCACAGAGTCTTAACTACTAGACCACTAGGGAAGTCCCTAAGCCTTTTTATGTTCATACATACTTCTCCCCATTCTCAAAACTCCCTTCTTCAATTCTGTTCACTGGGTTCCTATCATTACACAAAATGCAACTCTGATATTTTCTTTTACATGAAGCCTTCTCTGAACACATTATGTGTCTACAACTGTCCCATCAGGGCTTCCTACTGGATCTGCTTTTCTTTTCTTTTCTCTTTTCACATTTTATTGTAGTTTTATGGCAGCCTTTTCCTCCTTTTCGACTATAAGCTCCTGAACCAATGTTTATCATATAGTTGTTTTTCAAGTATGAAGAGTTTTGCCTGCTGTATATTAGCAGACACTTGGTAATGTTTATTAGATAAATCAATATATTAAGAGTACATTGGACTTCCCTGGGGGTCCAGTGGCTAGGATTCCATGCTCCCAATACAGGGTCCGGGGTTTGATCCCTGGTCAGGGAACTTGATCCCACACGCCACAGCTAAGAGTTCACACGCTGCTACTAAGACTTAGCACAGTCAAATAAATCAATCAGTCAATCAATATTTTTTAAAAGAGTACATTGAGTTGAAAGTCACTGTATTTGGTATAAAATGGGAAGCAGTAAAATGTCAAATATCTCCCCCAAGATTATACTGATGCCTGAAAATCTACCATTCATGATTTACTCCATAAATGATTTATTGTCTTATTCCTGGAAGACGATTACAGTATAAATAGTCTTGTGAGAATTAGCACAGAAAGTCACCAACTCCTGACCTTGAGAAGGTTTTAGGCTCCCACTGTCACCAGAGAGGACCGAGAGCGTGAGACAGGTGGAGAGAGAAAGGGCAAATAGCAAAAGGGTAAGGCCAAACTGCGCAGGGGACGGACAAGAGGAAAAGCGGTTTGTCAGCTTCAGTACGTTCCTCAGCATCAGCTCTTGCTTTCCATCTACAAAGCCAGGATTCTCCCTCACTCCTTTCACTGATGGAATTGAACAAAAGTTAAGAGGGTGTTGTTTTCCTTTTTTATTTTTCTTCTGAAGGTGTAACAACTTTTGGAAAACAAAGAATGAAGAATCCCAGGTGAACTTAATAAACCCACCTTCCCTTTTCATGAAACTCGGTTCTCCAAACACATCCAATGTTCTTTCCATACTCCAGCCTCCTGGTCTTACACTTTCTTAATTTTTTGGAGCTGTTACTTTAATGTACCTGAGATATAAAATGCTCAGTTATTGGTATGGCCTCTCTTCTGCTTCCAGCATCTCCCATAACACCACTGTTGCAACCCAAGTGGGCTTTTCATGTGCTCTCCAGAGATGCCAAGTAGAAAAGAGCAATGACCTCTATTTCTCTGCCTGTCTCCTCAGCCCTGACTTCTCAAGGCCACTCATGGTAGAGACTGGCCTCCAACACTTTCCCACAGAGGACTACACTCCTTTTAGAATTGCCATTCATCAGCCTCATCATTCAAATGGGATCTAACACTGAATTATTTTTATTATACCACATTGGCGTGGAGAGTCTTATTACCTTTGCATTTTTATTGAAGATGATACAATTCAGAATAATTAACTGAATTCATTCTCCAAGTAGTGGAAATGAAGGTTTTAGAGCTACACAGATTGGAAAAAGCATTTGGCAGCACTGTCATATACCTCATTTTTGTTCTTATCACAATAATAATTTCTGCATTAAAACATATTGCTTCCAAAGTGTTGAAAACTTTCCCTCAAAGTCTGTTTGTGAGAATGTGTGACAGGCAAGGAAGCCGAGGATCATACATGTCCCATTCCTGAGTCAGCAGACCACACAGCTCTTCACAGCAAACTCTGCAGATGGATAGGTCTTCAATGAGGTGCAGAATGGCTTCCCGTTTTTTTTTTTTTTTTTTTTTTTTAAAAAAACAAGAGACACAGCCTGCAAATGGGAAGGATGAGTCCTCACCTTCTGAGCAAAGCTGTTTCTTAATTTGCACTCAGACCCAAAAACCCTGTCAAACTTTTCTGGACCTTATTACATAGTGGAGACACATAGACAAATAGCTTCCCTTGTGATTTAGATGGTAAAGGGTCTGCCTGCAATGAGGGAGACCTGGGTTTGATCTCTGGGTTGGGAAGATTCCAAGGAGAAGGAAATGGCAACCCACTCTAGTCCTCTTGCCTAGAAAATCCCATGGATGAAGGAGCCTGGGAGGCTACAGTTCATGGGGTCACAAAGAGTCGGACACGACTGAGTGACTTCACTTCACTACACATGGACAAATATGATTTTTTTTTTTTTACGATCAGATTAATGTATCACCTTAAACAGAACATGAAGCTAATTTGAGTCACTCATATGGTTGGTAAAAATTATGACACTAAGGAGGGATTCTTTTATTCATTCTCTATAAATGTTTCAAATTTCCCATATTTCAGTTTCCATTTTTTCCCTCCAGAATATAGCCTTTTTTTTTGAAAGGGAAAGTTACCACCCATGCTTCCATAAAAAATAAATAAATAAATAAATAAATAAAGGACAGATAAAATGAAAGATAAAATCATAAAATGAAATAAAATGTTGAAGGTCATACCAACTCTACCCTTCCTGGAAAGCTAACTGTGCTCTAGCACCTCCATGATCACTTATGAGTTCCTGAAGACACAAGCCAAGTATGGAACTCAGCTGGCCTTGCTTTGAAGACCATCAGCAACGATTTGGATTCTTTCAGGAAAGGAGTGGTGTTACCCAAACTTAACTGGCATATGATGGCAAAAAGCAGAGTATAAAAAATACTTAGCAACTAAGGTGCTTCGACCTAACTGTTTTGCCTTTTGTAATTAGGCAGGCAGAAACACATAACCTAGTATTTCTAGGCAATTTTTTTAGGTTCAGTAAATAATGCCTTTGAACTTAAATACGTTTCCTTCAAGAAGGTTATATAGTGCAGTGAAGGAGAAAAAATGATCTGGATAATTATGCTGAAAATATAAAGAAAAGAATTTTGGAGATCACTGTGATCTTTCTTTTACAAGTGGGAAATAAAATAAAAAAGTTCAAATCTTTAGTACAATAATATTTACTCATCATATTAAATTCATATAAACTTAAGCCTCTCCGTTGATTACACTATAAATCCGTTGGAGTCCCGGCCACCACAACTAAAGATTCTCTTCTCTTTTTGATACGTTAGCCTGAGCTGTCACAGACCCTTTAAACTTTTCAAGGGAGTGTCAGAAGCATAAATGTGAAAGTACCAAGTAAGTAATTTTTTAAAATACTAGGCATGCAAAAGTTTCATTAGCCACAAATATTTGTCTTAATCTAGCCTATTTTTTGGAGAAGGAAATGGCAACCCACTCCAGTGTTCTTGCCTGGAGAATCCCAGGGACGGGGGAGCCTGGTGGGCTGCCGTCTATGGGGCCGCGCAGAGTCGGACACGACTGAAGCGACTTGGCAGCAGCATTAGCAGCAGCAGCCTATTTTTACATCTACCCTACTTCTTAGAGGGCTTCTCTGGTGGTTCAGATGGTAAATAATTCACCTGCCATGAAGGAGACCTAAATTCAACCCTTGGGCTGGGAAAATCCCCTGGAGAAGAGAATGGCCACCTGCTCCAGTATTTTCACCTGGAGAATTCCACAGACGAGGAGTCTGGCCGGCTACAGTCCATGGGGTCGCAAAGAGTTGGACACGACTAAGCTACTAACACTTTCACTTTACTTCTTGCTTCTATTCACAAATTTTTAGTTCAAGTTTCCAAACACACTATGACAATGATCCTCAAATTACTTGGCAAAAGAAATCACCAGAATTGTTTCAGTGATTATAGCTTCCTACCCCTAATCTGACTTTCTAAAACCAAATCTCAGACTGGGCTGGGAATATGTATGCTTCATAGCAAACACCTGGCGTCTGCCACAAAACACAGATTTCTAAGAAAAACAAACAAAAACGCAAGCCAATGAAAAATAGAATGAATATACTAAAATGATTATTCACTGATTGAGTTGATGTTTATTGAGGTTCTTTTATGTGTCAGTCACTTTTCTAGTCCCTGGGCACCACTTACACATTATTCATTAAGTTAATTGTGTGGTTTTAATAAGTTCAGTGCCTCATCTTCAAGAAAGCAATGATGATTTTTAAAATAAGGCTTATTACACGTATCAGAATTCATTTCCTAAACAACCTTAATGATTAAAAACCTTGAAAAGTGTGCATGATGAGTCATTAGAAAGTATGGGATAAACAGAACTTACTGTTTCAGTTCAGGACGTGTGTGAGTGCTAAGTCACTTCAGTCGTGTCTGAGTCTTTGCGACCCTCTGGAGTGTAGCCTGCCAGGCTCCTCTGTCCACAGGGTTCTCCAGGCAAGAATACTGGAATGGGCTGCCATGCCCTCCTCCAGGGGATCTTCCCAACCCAGGGATTGAACCCGAGTCTCTTAAGTCTCCTGCACTGGCAGGTGGGTTCTTTACTACTAAGGCCACCTGGGAAGCCCTGAGTTCAGGACATGCAGTTATTAAAGGGCAACTGAAGTGTGAGCTCATCATCCTGAAGAAAAGGCACTTCCTTTGAGATCGCTTTTCAAGTGTTTTGAAAATCACTCAAAATTGTTGCTGGTTACTCTGGCAATAACTGAAAGATAATAATGTTCCTATGTCCTCCAGCCCCAACTTTAAACTTCATCAGAGGATGTAAAAACATTGATGGAACTGGGTATAAGATGAAAATAGAAGCAAATAAGTGAGAGAAAGGGGACTTTGTAATAAATTTATTTATGAATGTCCAGAGGTCAGAGAGAGAATGGAAGTTAGAAAAAGAATGGTTAACGGAAGTTAGAGAGATTTAAGTCAATTTACGGAAGATATTTTAAGCACTTATTTTACGGATGAGCCTTATCAGCAGAGGCAAGGGAACCAACTGTCAGGGTTTCTATGGGCACTGGGACTAAGAGTTTTGAAAGATTACTGGCTAAATATGAGTTTTTAGAGTGAGGAAGCACCTGAAATGGTGATGTGCACTGTAGCTTCCCTAGACAATCAGTTTAAGTAAAGTTCATTCTTCAGTACATCCTTGAACTGTGTTTATCTTTAAGAACTAAGTGAAACACCAAGTGGAACACAGCCAGACCCTGTCCTGGAGACAGTGATTTAAACAAACAAAAAGAGGCAATAAGGGTGTGGATATGATATAAAATCTCTGATGTCATGGGTAAGTGCTACCTTGATTCCCTGGCTTTAGGGGATAAAAAGAAAATTAATGTGTGAAAATTAAGAAGAGATAAAATTTGATTCAGGATAAATTGGATTTATCTGGAAATTAGAACAGTTAGGTTCAGTTCACTTAACTATTTTTATCAGCATTACAGAAATAAGCTTTCATTTCTAAAACTTCTATGAGATCATTATCAAAATGTCTACACGCCACCTCCAAGTCTCAGGGCAGCAGGACAAAACATATGACATAATTAAATGGCTTGTGCTTCTTGGAAAAATAAGCATTCATAGCATGTTTAATAAACAGCTTTTAAAGCTGTTTGAAAAGATCCAGCAGAATGCCTATCCTGCACAAAGTAAATACTCCATAAAGTTGTGCATACATTAGAACTAGATGAGTGCTTGTGATAGCTCAAACTTCTGTTCCAGGAATTCAAGAGGTGTTAAGTCTATTGTCTCATTTATTTCTTTAAATAGCCCTATGAGGAAGAGTCTATGAAATTTTCTCACTGGTGAGAAACTGAGGTCAAGGAACTGTCCAAGGTTAAGTTAAGTGCTAGACACAAGAATTGAACTCAACTCTGTTTGATGACCCCAACCACATGCTTACCCACTCTTAAGTCTGGGCTGAGGAATCTCCAGGCTCCACTTGCTCCAGCATATTTATTTTTATATATTTCAGAATGGGCCCCCTTAGGACCTTTGTAGTCTAAGAAACTACAGCTCTAATGGCATACAGAAAAATGAATTGTATATGAAAATGATTTTGCCAAGTGGAGATTTAATACATCTTTTTACATAAATTAGCACTGTAAGTACTGAATGTGCATTAAGTTCAATCATTTGTTTTAAATGTGCCTCCCTCTACTACAGAGCTCTTTGACCTATATTTTCATTATTAATAGCTCCAGTGTTTGACATCATGCACTTGTTGCATCATGATTTTCACATTTAGTGAGCAGGAAAAATCATCCTCATGATGACCATTTTGTAATTCTCCTTGAAAATGTTTCCTTGGGATGTTGTTCAGATTGATTAAAACTAATTTGGAGGAAAAATGAGGTAAGCATCTTCAGTTCCTAAGCTAATTAGCATCATGTAAAGTCTGTGTAATTGACATAACATTTCATAGTTGTATTTCATCGTTCAAACGGTGATTATTCATGAAGTAATGCCAAAGCATGAAGGAAACGGGGGTAGGCACAAAGGGAATGAGTAGGTGAAGGAGCGCACACAGCGTGGAGTGTATGTCTCTGGCATTGTGCCAAATCCAAATAAAAATGTACTTGCTATCTGTTGTTTTGGCATAGTTATTTCCTCTTCCTCAATCTGTTATTAAGCACAATTAAGACAACTGTATATGAAATGCAAAGCACAAGAGGCAGTTCTTTAAAATCCAAGAATGCTCTGTCAATTTTATGCAAATACCTCTGATATAATGGCATTTTGAGATAAGCGATACCTGTTTTCTCTCCCATAATGTCACTTGCAAGAGATTAGGGACACATACCTAAACACTCCCTGAATAAATAAGTAGGGTTTATCCATGAATTTAGCTAAATGTTTTATGAGTATATTTATATTTTTAGCTTTACTCCTCAAGACAGTTGCGGTCTTCTGTTAAGTAACCTTCTGTTTACAGTCTTCTTTAGTATTTCACTTTATTTGACTTAAATCCATCCCCTCCAAACTTCTCAGAATACTTTCAAAGTGTGGAATTTCATGAAATGGACATATATATCTGCTTGCTTTCTTGTCAGTTCTTAGATGGAGTTAAAGCAACTCAGTCTGTCTTCCTCTGCTTCCTTTTCTGTTATACTCCTTACAGGCCACCTCTCCCTCAAAAGGACCAGGCAGTCTCTGACTGCTGCTTCTCCCGAAGAAAAAGACTTACTGATAAATTAAGATATTTAGTGATCATGTGAAGCGATTAGATTTCTCTTACTCCTTCTTTAATGTGGAGAAGTGGTAGCTTGGGAGTGGGCAAAGAGTCCCTGGGGAACCATTTTCTCAGTGGGCTGCGTCCTCCAAACTCATCTGGTGGACAATTCCTCTACTCAGGTGAAGGAGCAGTGAGGACCCCACCCACTCACCCATGATTGTGGACTCTGATAGCTTCAGTGTCTTAGTCTAGCCAGAGTGAATGATTACATGTATCAATAGCAAACTGTGTCCTCCTTTGAAACATTAGTCTGAGGTTATTGTTCTCTTTCAGAATGCAGTTCTAAAACCATATGAATATGATAAGAAATGCCATGACAAGAAGTTTTTGTTTTGATTCACTGATTTTGTTTTGATTTACTTTATGGAAATGAGAAGAAATTTATGTAATTTTTAAGCATTTTTTAGAATAAACTTACTTAGGAATTTTAAGAAAGACAAAATTAAGAAAGAAAGAATGAAAGGGAAATGTACTGTAAGTAATCATGCTACAATCTAAAATGTCCATCTGCCCAGAGATGCCAGATGGGGATGGGATGTATGAGTAGTAACCTGAGGCCTGTCTTCCACTACGGCAACATGAATATTGTTTATTGAACAAGCACCAGATGCCCATGGCTCTGACTCCTGAGCATCTATAAAGAGAAAAGGTAAAACTTTCAGTCCTAGCAACAGCCAATATGACTTCCTTCAGAAAGATAAAAAAAAAAAATGACTGCAACACAATCCCTTTTTTCATGACAAAGAGAAGCCAACACCAGGCAACTCTCTTGGACTGACTTCTCTCCTCCCTGACCTGCCACCCTCCCTCATGCCCACCTTCCTGGACTTCAGAATTTTTTTCTCTGCTCACTTTCTGTATCACTGATTTTAGTTTGTTTCAAGAGGATCCATCTCATTAGGTGAGACATAATAATCTTTGATATTTTTGACATCCCTTAATTTTTTGCTCATAGATACTTGGAATCAAGATAATGTAAACAAAAATATAGACTTCCTTAAAGTTAATATTCTGGCAGCCTGAAACATTAAGATATCAAGTTTGTGATAAATGATGGATGATGATATAGTAAATTACATCCATGTGCTTTTTTGTTGTTGGTGGTGGTGGTTTCTAAATATTCCCTCTAGCCCACCCAATTTTATATCAGGGAAATTTAGATGGCAAAGTAACCTGGCTATTATGTAAACATATCTAGAGAAAGTAATTCTTAATTTCTTAAGACAGTGAAAACCATTAAAAACTCAATTTTCTGAAAACCTAGTATTTTACTCTATTTGCCTTTTTGCTTATAGATTCTTTATAATAACACAAAATCTGTTTTCTAGTGAACCAATTACTAGTGATCAGAATGAAATCATAATCGATCTTACAACTTGAGTCTCCTCTGTGAGCAGAGGTGGACACTAGAAAGAGGTTGTGTTCCCTTCAACTCCAGGGAGAATATTCTATGGTTTTCCACAGCCTAATGCAGCTGGCTGCTAGCAAAGGATTTCTGGTAAATGCTATTTATGCCCACTCAATTAAAGTAAACGGATATTTATTGAGCTGTACAGAAGACAGAATGTTGCAGTAATGTGGTAATGTAGTCACCACCTCACTACCCTAAAGACCCTCTGTGTTTCTCCTTTCAGAGCTCCGCACCAGGGAATTCATTCCTGGAGTGTTAGTTTTCTGGTACATGTTGAAAATTTATACAATACTAACGACTCATGATATTATCATGGATACACTAGGTAATATAAAATACCTAAAATAAAAGATTCTTGCCCTCTAGAATGTAACTTCTAAAATACAAGCTTAGGATAGTTCCATAGTTCTTTTTAGAAATGGGTAGCATGACCTTGGTTACAAGATAAATAATAAAAAGAACTTGATATGCAACACAATATTTCCATAATTTTGATGGTCTTTTTATGAAGAAATGGCATCTTTAACATTTCTACTTGAGAGGGATGAGAATAAATACAAAGAATCAAATATGAACACAATGCATTAGGAAGCATTCACAATTTGTTAATTTATTCTGCACTTACTGTATGTATGAAAAAAGATGGTTCAGGTTAAATTAGTCTTATATGAAAAGTATTATAACTCTCTACCCTCTAAAATATGATGAAAATGCACCGAACAAGTACCAAGACAGTATCTTTAGGTTTCAATTCCAGCTATTCTTTGTTACGTTCATTGGGAATGTCTGACATAAAATTCAGGCAGATTTTGTCTATTTTGTAAGCAATTTCATTGAAGATGTCAGATACAGTCGTGTCAAAGAGGACACATAAACAAAAAAAATCAATATTTTCATAAGTCTAGAGAGTCAACAAATTTAATTTGTTTTATCTACCAGCACCTGCACACTTTCATTTTTCAAGAGGGGATTGATATTTTTCAGTAAAACTTTATGCAAATATTTTTATTGATGCATATACTAAAATATATCATTTATTTTTTAGATCTGTGAATTGGTTTAAATTCATTTATTTGTTCATTGTGTTTTCCTTTCTTTTAAATGGGAATCTTTTTCCAGGTTTTATTACAACAAGCTACAGTAATAAAAAAATGCAACAAAAATTGGTTTCAACACAGAGGTTCTGCAAACATAGTAGAAAACATACTCTCTTATGGTAGCATCTATACACTAATACCATGAGTAACATGGAAAAGATACATGAGACTCAGAGAAAGGCCACAAAAGTGAAATATACATAATCTGGATTACTTTTTAAAAAGAGTCTAAACCAAGAAAGTTCTCCAATAAAGAAAAAAAGCTACTTTGATCAAATTCTATAAATCATATGATTAATACTTGAGATTAGCAAACCAAGGCCATTCCAGGATTCCAGGTCTACAACATATTAGATGCTGAGATTTGGGGTCAGTTCTCTGAAAGATCTGATTATCTTCAATCTCTATTATGTTCTATTTCAGCCTTTCTGCTCCATCTGGGCAAATAAAAGTAATGCTTTTCCCTTTCTCCGTTATCAGACATGGACTTTCCACTCATTTCTGTCTAAACAAATTACTCCACATCCTCAAAACTTCCACATGACCTTATTGGAGCAGACTTTCCAAAACAAACTCTAGCTTCCCTAAAAGTCTCTTTTCTATCAAATACCATTGGTAACTGTATTCTCGATAAAGGTAAAGAAACACCTACCAACTGTGAAGGATAATATCTGAGTCAACAGCTTTGCAGACAGAATGACCTTAGCAAGACCACTTTTCTTTGTCATTCATCTCCTTCCTCCACTTCTGGAATTTATTTTTCAGCAAAATTCGGGAAATAAAAATAAATTCAACGTATTTGTTGGACATCTATCTAAATATTTCATATTATTTTAGGCACTAGAGTAGATAAAAAAGATTTTTCTTTTTATTTCTGCTCTTAAGAAGCCTATCTATTATTTGATATTTCATCTAAAACAAGAATCAGAAAGTTCAAAGCAAACTTACTTCTCACTCATTTCTACCACACTCTTTCACGCAACACACAATGTTAATTGTTAACTATAATAGTTTTCATCAAAATATATAATATAATGGTGTTTAGCAAAATGAATGTTTGTGAATAATTCAATATAACTATTTCATGCCCCCAAAGTAACATCCTTTTTACTGTGTTTTCCAAAGTTCTCAGTCAGATAATTATGCTACACAGAAGAGTCCCTAACATATCCCCTGTTATGAATTTTATGATTCATTTTTTCTGAAATACTTTTCCCCTTCTTTATTATCTATGACTTGCATGCCTTTTTCCTCTAATGCTTTACTACCAAGACAGGAAATCAAGTTGATAGTGTCCTACGGATCATAACGAGTTCATCTGTTTGCACTGGTGGAAGATCTGTGGTAACAGCAAGGCCCAACCGAATACAAGGTGTCAGACGTGCTGACTGGTCCCAAGACAGCAGGCAACATGCGACAAAAAAGAGAAGTTCAAGACCTCCCTGACGACAACAAGCTGCAGCAACAGCTTCCCAGCTGAGTGACATGAAGCCCATAATGGAAACATTACTCGTTTAGGTAGGCTCACATGAAATATTAATTTCCTGGATTCTCTGTATTTGCATAGTAATAATAAGTTCATCTTCTTGGCTTGTTCTGACTTCAATTAGCAATTCTATTGTCATACCTGAGATTTGGGATAGGAAGTAGAGAAGGCTGTAGAAAATATCCTTCTGGAAACAGCAACACTAACGGGGCTTATCAGTACCATCATTAATTTAATCAAAAACCTTGAGGCAGAGGGCTAGAACAATCTGTTAAGGAAACATTTTCTAAAATAAGAGTGCTTCCCATTTGAATTAGGGTCTTACTTTTTTTTTTCTCTTTAGGACATTATTTTTCTCTGTTATCTCTCTCTCATCCCTCCCCCGTTTCTGCCACTGATTAGATCTGCACCTGAGGGCTGTATTTTTACTAAAAAATGTATTCTTGCAAATTGACAATTTTGCAACATCCCTCTCCTCTAACCTTTTTAACTGATTTCTTTTTTAATGACATCTCAATTAGTTCAGACCCACTGTACCAAAGATAAAGTCCTTGTATCTCAATGAGAGAATACTCTAGAGAGAATGGAGTTTGCTTCACGATGTGCATGTTAATATGCTATTTTCTTTAATTAGTTTTATAGATAATGGCTGCCAGCGGATGACTCTACTATACTTAAATGTGTGTTTGTACTCACATGCATGCTTAGGTGTATTTCCTTGTCAAGATATAAAACAAAACAACAATATAACTATGAGGGAAGTTGCTGAGAATAGGATTCTTGAAAATGGAATCCCAAGGATGACTATAGGCATCATGCATGTAAGATAAAAACATCAATCCACTATTTCAGAACTATAAATTTGTTGATTTTTAAATCTTAGGAACATCATATTTAGATATACATAATGTGGTGGTCTGGGCTCAACAATAAGACTTCTGCTGCTGCCTCTAGGGAATACCTTTACTAATGCAGAGAAATTCTTAGACAAACCCTATTGTAATGATTATACTTACTATATAAAAGGATTACCTCTTCTGCTGGAAGAGCACTTCCTGAGCTGAATATCACATGAGCATCCCAATAGGAGTAGCACTCTGGAAGTTTGAGGAAACAAAACTGCCTTTTGAACCTTTGTGACACTAAAGACAATCACGATTTGGCCATGCTACCCAGAATACACGGCGCCACCTCCACCTGTGTTCACTGACACCTTATCCCAGTGGGTGCTTTTATACGGCAGGAGGAAGCAAGGTGCTCTCTGATCACCTTTCCCAGTGCAGCTGTACTTCAAATTTTTAAATAGCTAGGGACTTCCCTGGGCTTCCCTGGTGGTTCAGGTGGTAAAGAAACTGCCTGCAATACGAGAGACCTGAGTTTGATCCCTGGGTTGGGAAGATTCCCTGGAGAAGGGAATGGCTAACCACTCCAGGATTCTTGCCTGGAGAATTCCATGGACAGAGGAGCTTGGAGAGCTCCAGTCCACGGGGTTGCAAAGAGTCAGACATGACTGAGTGACTGTCACTCATCACGGACTTCCCTGGTGGTCCAGTGGCTAAGATTCTTTACTCTTAATGCAGGAGGCCCTGGTTCAATCCCTGGTCAGGGAACTAGATCCCAAATGCTGCAATTAAGACCTTGTATATTCCATGGTGTATATGTACCACAGCTTCCTTATGAGATGGATGAAACTGGAGCCTATTATACAGAGTGAAGTAAGCCAGAAATATAAAGACCAATACAGTATACTAACGCATATACATGGAATTTAGAAAGATGGTAACGATAACCCTATATGCAAAACAGAAAAAGAGACACAGATGTACAGAACAGACTTTTGGACTCTGTGGGAGAAGGCGAGGGTGGGATGTTTAGAGAGAACAGCATCGAAACATGTATACTATCAAGGGTGAAACAGATCACCAGCCCAGGTTGGATGCATGAGACAAGTGCTCGGGGCTGGTGCACTGAGAAGACCCAGAGGGATGGGATGGGGAGGGAGGCGGGAGGGGGGATCGGGATGGGGAATACATGTAAATCCATGGCTGATTCATGTCAATGTATGGCAAAAACCACCACAATATTGTAAAGTAATTAGCCTCCAACTAACAAAAATAAATGGAAAAAAAGAAAAAAAAGAAAGAAAGAAAAAAAAAAGAGCTTGCATAAAGGTGGAGCTAGTGGTAAAGAATCTGCCAGCCAATGTAGGAGAAGTCTGAGACAAGGGTTCAATCTCTGGGTCAGAAAGATCCCCTGGAGGAGGGCATGGCAACCCACTCCAGCATTCTTGCCTGGAGAATCCCATGGATAGAGGAGCCTGGTGGGCTACAGAGTTGCAAAGAACTGGACACGGGCTGAAGTGACTTAGCACATACACGTGCTACAACTAAAGATGCACAAGCCACAATATAGATGGAAGATCCTCAACTAAGACTGGATGAACCAAATTTAAAAAAAGAAAAAATGTTTTTAAACAGCTATAAGTAACACCATGGAATTATGAAGTCATGAAATTGCAGGTCAGGGACTGCATCAATGGGCCATTATAAGATCTGAAAAAGCTTTCCTAAGAAAATACATTCTCAAGACAGAAAAGAACGTTTTCGATATTGTTCTCTTCTACACATTTTCTGTATTAGCTTTCAATATTTAAAATATGCTTGGAATTTGTGGAAGATAAATCACACATAAAAGGTATTTAAAAAAAACACTTGGGGAGAAATGTTCTTTAAAATAGAGAGTAGACCTCCAAAGTCAAAAGTAATCTCAGTCTTTTCTTTTAAATGTACAGACTCTGTGCCCATTCCTCTGTGCCTGAGAGAGAAGTTCTGGGACAAGTGAGCATCTGCATTGGTGTGACTAAGAGTCAGGCTCTAGTTAACTCTAAAATAAACATTCCCTGACACCTCCATAATCTTCTAAAGTTGAAGGAAGCCACAAATGGCAGTGAAACAAGCATTTTAATAGAGTTATTATCGTTTCTAGAGTGAATAGAACTATGCCCTTGTTCTAAGCTAGCAGCTCCCAACACGGATAATTATACAACAAAATTAGTCAGTCTCCATAAATGTTAAACACGAAATAAGAAGGACAGTATTGATTCACACATTAAAAAGCTGCCACCTTTTGTTTTTCCCCATGTGGGCAATATGTGAGAGCAAGAGTGTGAAGTCGCTTCAGTCCTGTCCAGCTCTTTGCAACCCCATGGACTGTGTAGCCTGTCATGCTCCTCTGTCCATGGCGTTCTCCAGGCAAGAGTATTGCAGTAGGTTGCTGTGCCCTCCTCCCAGGGATCTTCCCGACCCAGGGATTGAACCTCTGTCTCTTATGTCTACTGTGTTGGCAGGCAGGCACCTCTAGCGCCACCTGGGAAGCCCCTATTGCATGAGGGCTATATACTAGACTAATTTTTCTCTGATTCATAAAATTCTTAGTAAATCTTATTAAGGGATGAGAAACCTGGTGAGAGACTTCTTAAGGTACCAAGATATTAAAATAAATAAATAGGAATAACTCTTGACATTCCTTCACCTCCCTAATTATAATACAAAACTTATCATATAGAGATATATATCTTTAATGTATGAAGAATAGGTAATATTAATTGCTCATATGTGATAGGAAATCTGCTGAATGCTTTATAGATATTATCCAATCCTCTCAGCAACCTTATATGTGTAATAACCCTTTTAGTTTATAGATGAGAAAACTGAGGTAGAGACATACAGAAACTAGAAGTGCCTCCAAGTCTGTAGTTCTCTATGTCTGCATCTCCACTCCTGCCCTGCATATAGGTTTATCAGTACTATTTTTCTAGATTCCATATGTATGTGTTAATATACAATATTTGGGTTTTTTTTTTTTTCTTTCTTTCTTAGTTCACTCTGTAGAAGAGCCTCTAGGTTCATCCTTCTCACTGGACACAGAGAGGGAAGAGAGGGTAGGGCAAATTGATAAAGTAGGATGGACATGTACACACTATCATATGTAAAACAGATAGCTAGTGGGAAGCAGATGTATAGCACAGAGAACTCAACCCAGTGCTCTGTGATCGCCTAGAGGGTTGGGATGGGAGCAGGGAGGGAGGCTCAAGAAGGAAGGGATATGTATATTATTATAGCCGATTTGCATTGTTGTATGGCAGAGACCAAAGCAATTTCCCACCAATTAAAAAATGTTTAAAAATAAACAAAATGTTTTTTATACATGGATTCAACTAGTGATGGGCACAGCCCATAGGACAAGAGACACTGTTAAATATTTATTTGCTATCTTTTTATTAACCTTAACTATATATACCCTTAAAGCTTAATCATTAATTCATTCCTTTCATTTTTTGTATCCTTTGCTTTGTAGATATCTTTCTATAAATATAAAGAAAAAAGGATTGCTATGTAGTTTTGGAAAATACAGGAATACTAAAAATAAATTTTAAAACCTTACAATTTAATCACTCAGAGAAATCCATTAAAGAGAATATCTTAGCAGTTATTTTAATATACATATTTCAACTTTCTAAGAATTAAACTTTCTTTTTACTCAATAGTATAATGTGAACATTTATTCATGCCATTAACTATTCTTGGTGAATATGATTTTTATAATTGTTTCAATTTCTTTATATTTAAAACTTTTTTACTATAACTTGTAAGAATTTATAATTCAGATACTCCTACTCATAACTATCAGTACTTTCTTTATAGTTTCATTAGTTTACCCACTCAACTCCAAAAGAGGTTAGACATTTGCTTCTATTTTCTTGTGGATTTTTTATGGTTTCTCAATATTTTCTATGTTATCTCTTTAACCCATCTGTCTTTTATTCTGGCATACATTTATACTGTTAGAGAAGCTATAAATTTCTGAAACCCTACATATGGTATTCTTCTATATAGTAAGACTTCAGATATTTGAAATCTATGATCTTGCCTATCACTTCTCTTCTATCCAAATCACAAATCATCTCTGTATTTTAAATATGGTCAATTCCTTATTTTTTCAAAGGTGTTTGGAAAGTAATCTCTGTATATTCACAAATTTGCCACTTTTACTTGAAAGTGGGATGTTCAAAACTGAACACAACTTTTAAAAACTTTTATTGGAGTACAGTTGATTAACAATGTTCTGTTAGTTTCAGCTGTACAGAAAAGTGAATACAAATATATTACTTAGCCATAAAAAAGCAACATGGATGGACCCAGATATTGTCATACAGAGTAAAGTAAGTCAGACAGAGAAAGACAAATATCATATGATATCTCTTTTGTGTGGAATCTAAAAATAGGGTACAAATGACCTTACGTACAAAACATAAGTAGAGTTAACAGATGTAGAAAACAAACATGATTACCAGGGAGGGCATGGGAGGGAAGGGATAAATGGGGAGATTGGGAATGGCACACACTCACGGCTATATGTAAAATAGATAACTAACAAGAACCTACTGCATAGCACAGGGAACTCTACTCAGTACTCTGGACACAATTCTTTTAAGTGCACTATCAGTGTCCATGTTTCCTAGGGCAGGAAATTATAATTCCATAAATGCAAGTAAGATTAAACAGATTTGCTGTCTATCATATCATAACCTTTGCATGAATTCCACTGGTACTTAACTAAAATCTCCCAGATTTTTTTCACATGAACCACTACTGTCAAGCCCCATTTTCTGAAAATACTGGCAATGATTAATAATCTATAAGCTGATCTATATAGCAGTATATATGTATTTGATGTACATTGTGCCTTCAAATGGTGTTTGTGTTTCTGATTCAAAGATTATGCATTTGCCAAGAAACAGAAGGAGAACCAATGAATGTCTTTGATAGGAGTGATAATGTGGAGTGTACAGAGCCCTGTTCAGTAACCCTTCCTCATAGACACACTCCATCTCACTGCTGCATAAGAAACATGATGGCCATATACTGAGCAATGCCTTCATTTAAAATACATACCTATGCTATGATAATAGAGATTTCAGGGAATCTTTTCAAGAATACCAAGAAACAAACTTAGAACTCTCCTGAATAAAAGAAGAGTTTCAGAAACCAGAAGAACTGAGCAGCCCACTTTTTCTGCAAAGCCCTTTGTGATCTTCTTAAGCCCATCTATTCAGACTAAAGGTCAAGTGGGCAAAGCCAGCAATTCTATTTTCCCACAAAGCTGCTACAGTTTTCTGTCTCCTGACAGCCCCGTCACTAGGAGTCTATTATCTTCCATTCTCTCTCCAGCACCACCCAGATCCTTAACTGGAAACGGACTAAACAGTTCCTTTCTTTTCATGGGTTGACTTCTGGCTTTTTGTAATGGCTTCATGTTATACATCTAAAAGCTTTCTTCCCTTGCTCTGTTTATTTAAAGAGGGCAATTTGAGAAAGCAGAATCCACCCTAAACAAGCCTTTCACTATGGTAGGCCAATGTAAGTAAATTTGCTAATAAAAGCCTTTTCCAGTTCATTAGGTGGCACTTTAAAAGTAGCATCTAAATGACAGGTCTGAAAACTGTCTTTAAAGACTGTCTTAAGAACTTGATTTCTGTTTGAAGGAACACTTTGCATCTTCCTTTAAATAATAGTGATCTCAGGGGAAAAAAAGAAAAAAAAACTGGAGTTTTTTGTTTAATCATACAGACTACAGGTTGTATATGCATTCTATCAAAAACTCATGGCTTTAGTTTTTCTTCCCCCCTCATACCTGGTAAGATTGGGAGACATTTTCTTGTTCAAGTCTTAATCCAGATCAAGAAATCAAACACTAGGAAATAAATCTAGTTGTTTTGAGTTGACAGCTACTTGGCAGATCAAGAAAATCAAATCCTCCTAATTTCAAAGTTAAATGGAGAAATAGGAGAAGGGGGGAAAAGTGACTTCTTGGCAGACTCCAAGCTTTCCATTTAAAGGTGTTTGTGCACTGATGTGATCAGAGCAGGACCAAGAAGTCACGTTACAGCAGTGGAGTTAACACATCAAGTTTAAGTTCAAGGAAGGTGTCTTACATTTCTTATATTTAGTGCATATTTACTTGCCATTTCTGGACTGGCAAGTCGTGACACATAAACACACATTTAAATACACACATATCCATAACCAGGAAGAGAAAACAGGTATGGGTAACTGACTAATGACCAAAAGACATGAACAAAACAGGAAATTTCTTCAGTCTGAAGGTTAGCCTGTATCTTAACTTGTGGCGTAAGATGATGATATTCACTTATTTAAATTTCATGATAAAATGTATTCAAAACAAAATATTTTGAAACATCTGATTTACTTTCCGTTACTGAGTAGGAAAGAAATGCCCTTAAAAAATCAGGCCATCAGACCTAAATAGAAGAATTTTAGACCAATATTTTTCCTTTTATTTTTGTCACAAGAAATTGTTTTATCACAGTGCTTTTATCATTTCCCAATATTTACAAGACAAAATTAATAAAGAGAGCATTTTGAATTATTAGATGTAAGTTATCTCCAAGTAAAATATATTTAAGAAGCCATTCTTCTTGCATGTTACATACATCATGACTTATTTCTGTAGGGTTTCCACCCTTGGAAGCTGCAGTACAATAACTGTATTAAAAACGACTGTCTTCCTAACATGGTGATAGACCCAAAATTGTGTGTGTGTGTATATTAGTTGCTCAGCTGTGTCCAGCTCCTTGTGACCTCATGGACCATAGCCTGCCAGGCTCCTCTGTTCATGGAATTCTCAAGGCAAGAATACTGGAGTGGGTTGCCATTTCCTTCTCCAGGGGATCTTTCCAATCCAGGGATTGAATCTGTGTCTCCTGTATTGCAGGTGGATGCTTTACCACTAAACCACCCGGGAAGCCCAGACCCAAGATTATGTGGAGCCTCAGAACATGACCAATCACAGGAATGGTGGCAAGGGCACCCAGCCTCCAGGAGTTGTGATGGCTGGCAGGATGTTGCCCTAAATTTTTGGGCTGGCTACAGGAACTCTGATCTTGTGGTCTGATCTCAGTTCACGTCTTCAACCTCATCTTTATATGATGCCTCCTCAACCACTCACACAATACACCTCATCAGATAGATCTATTTGTGGACTCCAGAAAACACCCATTTGTCTCTGGTCCCTATGTCTTTGCACTTGAATTTATTTCTCCCTAAAATGTCCTCACCTTCTCACTCCCATTAATCCCACCTGCAGGTAACTCTTACTCAGCCTTCAGTACTCAGCTTGAATCCAGTGCTACTATCATGTCAACTTAGGTTCCTCTCCTGTGCAGTTTATGGCACCCCTATGCACCCCCATAACACACTAGAGTTATGGTATGAAGCAGAGGTTTTCAAAATGTATCCAAAAATCAGGTGCATCAGAATCTCCTCAGAGGCTTGTTAAAACAAAGCATTCCGGGTTCCCCTATCATGCTATTGAATCAAAACCTCTGGGAATGGAGCTAAGAAAGCTGCACTTTATAAAGAAACTTCCCAGATAATACTTATCCATCCTCACTTCAGTGGCTACATGCTTTGGAGAAGTAACGGCACAGATTGAAGAGACTTCTGCTGTTTTAAAATATGAGAATAAAGGTAATGGGTCAAAAGGGTATTATTTTAAAAATGGAATCTAACCTTTACAGGGGGTTAGAACCATTTACACTTCTGAAACCAACCATTCTCTAGATGATTTTCTTCCTTTTGCAGTCAAGGAAAATGAAATACCACCCTATACATGTCAATTTCATTCTTTCCAGCAACACACAGAATAACGACTTCCTTAAAGTAGATTGGAACAAAAGTGTGTGTGTATGTGTGTATTCAAGAGAGGTACACTTAAAAGAGACATTTTAATTAACCCCCATTTAGCAACAATGCTGAAACACAGGGGATTTAAGACACTTCTGACCTATAGCTTTTTAGTGATAATGATGATGATAAATGAGGCTATATTTTCCAGTCTAAAATATTTGCCACAGGCATGATTTCTGAACAACTTGCTTCTCTCACTTCTCAAGGCTCCATACCAAGTAATAGTGATGTCAAGCACAAGAGCAGAAAACCAAGGGAGTCAAATGAAAAAGATATAAAAGGAAATAAGTACAAATGAGATTAGGCAGCTCTGGAGACATTTTTTAAAACCCAAATTCCAACCAAGATCGTTTAGAAATTGGAATGACCCTCAAGGTTGGTGCTGCAGTGAGTATCCGTGTTTCCTGGACAATGTTGGTGTTTTCCTCAGGTTTTAATTAGCAACGGTATACCCTAAGAAGACTCTCAGCAATTTCTCGTACACTCTGGGCCATTTGCTCTCATTATGAAAGTCTGCTTTCATCGTTCCTGCAGTATAATTGATCTTAGCACAGTTGCTAATGCCAACAATCATCTAATTATTTTCTCTGTGACACAGAGAATAAAAATAAGTTCCTCTGTAAAACTTACCGCAAATTTTACTTTTAAAAGTCTGATGGTTTTTCAGGAAAAAAAGGGGGAAATAGCCACATAGTTTTCTATATGCTAAACTATTTCTTTATATGTGGCAAAAACATTGATTTTGGCATTTTGCCTACACCAAAAAATCAACACTTTGAAGTCAATAAGTAACTGACTACTTACACAGAGCCTGTTATAATCTCTTACCCCCTACCTTCCTGGAAAGGCAGACTTCACAGTGGTTGGTCAGAATCCTGTTTGGGGCTGGAATAGGCCAAGATCACTCTGAAGTTTCTAGAGCCAATTAAATACCCCTGATTTACCGATTTAATAAAGAAACACTGTCTTCTGACCTTAAGGGGTCAATAAGACGAAACACCAGTAGAAGGGAAATGTTTTTATTGAAAACACAGGGAGATGAAGCACCAGGTTTCTGATGTGATTCTGTGATGCACTAATTCATCAGTGAAATGCTCACGATGGGTAAGGAATCAAGGAGAAGAGTGATCTCTGATCCAGAGGCTTGGAATTATGCCACTTAAATCCTCACAGAAAGGTTAGAAGCAAACTCCTAAGTACACCAAGAAACTTGTGCACACTCTCAAAGAAACATTATTCTTTTTTTTTATATCATTTAAGTCAACCACAAAACTGGAAAAAAAACCCAAAAACAAAACTACTCGAATCTTTTGCAGATGGTTGGTCACACTAATAGACTCAAGGGTGTTCATTTCCTTTCTACTATACTGATAGGTGCTGGTGGACAGTTTTGGATTCATGAGTTAGTCTAACACATTTATCTTTATATGAATTCTTACTCAAAGAAATTCCTCGTCAAAGATTTGATAGTTTAAGTGACATAAATTATGCAAATAATTTGAAATGTTTTTTAAAGCTTTAGGATATGCTTATTACTCTGAAAAAGGTACCAATTCCATAAAAATAAAAAGTCATAGGAGAAGAATCAAGTGGTCATATGCTAAAATAATCCCTTCCTTTTGGTTGTGAGATTTTTTGATTTTTATGTCTTTCCTTATTATCATATTTGAGCATTCACTTACTTTCCCCAACACTTTACTATGACTATTGATACAAACATTCAGCAAAGTTGAAGAAATTTTATAGTAAATATCTGTGTATCCACCACATAGGTTTTACTAGTAACTTTACACCTTTCTATACATCTATCCATTCCTCTATCAATCTATCTTATATTATGGATGCATTTCAAAGTAAATTACAGACTCTAGTATGCCTGCATACGTGCTAAATCACCTCACATGTCTGACCCTGTGTGACCCTCTGGACTGTAGCCCACCAGGCTCCTCTGTCCACGGGATTCTCCAGACAAGAATACTGGAGCGAGCTGCCATGCCCTCCTCCAGGGGACCTTCCTGACCCGGGACTGAACCCGCACCTCTTCTCACGGCAGGTGGGCTCTTTACCACTAGCACCACCTGGGAAACCCAGACTCTAGCATGCATGCATGCCTGCTCAGTTGCTATAGTCACGTCTGACTCTTTGTGACCCAATGGACCGTCGCCCTCCAGGCTCCTCTGTCCATGAGATTCTCCAGGCAAGAATACTAGCGTGGGTTGTCACGCCCTCCTCCAGGGGATCTTCCCCACCCAGGGATTGAACCTGTATCTCCTGCATTGCAGGTGAATTCTTTACTACTGAGCCACAGGGGAAGCCCCGTCTCTAGCTTGCTGCTGCTGCTGCTGCTAAGTCACCTCAGTGGTGTCCGACTCTGTGTGACCCCATGGACGGCAGCCCACCAGGCTCCCCCGTCTATGGGATTTTCCAGGCAAGAACACTGGAGTGGGGTGCCATTGCCTTCTCCACGACTCTAGCATACTTTTCCCTAAATATGTAAGAATGTGTATCATTAACCACAGTTCAACATTTATTTAGCTTTTTGTGTAATATGTACATAAATACTAAGACAAAATTCACTGTTTCCTTTCTGAGTGAAATTTCTTTTTTTAAATTGAAGTATAGTTGATTTACAATGTTGTGTTAGTTTCAGGGGTACAGAAAAATGATTCAGTTATATATATGTAGTTATGTAATATGTGCATGTATATAGATATTTTCAGATTCCTAATATTTTCCTAATATATTCCTTCCTAATAATTATAGGTTATTATTAGGTATAATAGGTAAGATTATTATATTACTTATTATAATAATTATTGTAATAATGTATTGGCAATATATTACCAATATTGATATTGAATATAGTTCCCTGTGCCATACAGTAGGTCCTTGTTGTTTATCTTATACATAGTCACATATATCTGTTAATCTTAAACTAAAACTCAATACGTTTTGACAAACACATGCAACCCATCCTGATTAAAAGTCAAACCTTCTAGACCAAGTATGATCTGGCTCAAGGGCTGTTTCTCTTAACCACATCCCTAGACCATCATTTCTAGCTCACTCATCTCCATTTGCACCAACCTTCTTTCTTTTTCTCACACATGCTGAGTTCCTATCATCTCCACAGCCCACACAGAGGTTAATCCTTCTTTGTTTTGCCTGTCCTCCTCCTCCAATTGTCACTCTTAAATATCACCCCCTTTAAAATGCCCTTACTGCATGCTCATGTAGATTATGTCTTCCCAGTTGTGCTCTGTACTTGCTCTTATCAAAATTTTAATTGTACATTTCTTTAGGTTTTCTTTATTTAATATCTGCACTTCACTAGACTAGAAGCTCCATGACTGCAGGGACAAGATATTTCTAATTACTATGTCCTCTGACAAGGTGAAACATAGTAGGCATACAGCAGATAACTATTAATTGAATGGATTATAGTCTCTTTGATCATTTCTATCTTGGGCACTATTTATTCACTCTATAAAAATAAGCCATATTATCTCTCAGCCAATTTGAACGTTTATCTTTTCTTTCTCTGAGCACTAAGGTTTTGCGTTCCATTGCACATTCATTTACTCATATATGTTTACTAAACACCTACTCTGCCCCAGACAATTAACTAAACAATTACTAATAGGGACAATTAATAGGAAATGGGACAGAAAAGTTTCTATCATGGTTCCACAACAGGACACAGGAAGAGAAGTACAGTCCAGCCTGAAAAGTGGGCATGCATGAAGGGATACCTAACTTGGGTCAGATGTGGAGCAAAGACTTGCCATTTAAAGCATTCTCCATGCTGAGGCTTGGAGTAGATTTTAGACTTACTACCCTTCTTTACACACTAAATTTAAGACCACCTTCTCTCTTAAGTGCAAACTCCCTTTCACTTTTATCAACATGGACTGTGGAGTACTTTTCCCTACACGAGAAAGAGCTAGTAATAATAAGGTGTCAGTGTGACTTTCACTTGACTTCTGGCAAGTAAAATCCAGGACAAGTTCAAAGCTATGACTATATTATCTTTCTCCCCATTGGTCTCCTTCTTGAATATCCCACAGTGACTATGAAGTTTCAGCTCAAAGAACTTATTATTTTTCTACTCTGTGCACTGGAGTCTACCTCCACAATATGAAAGCACTCTGCAAGGGCCACAGAAGCACTGAAGTCTTCAAAGCCCGTTCCTTCCAATATTTGTTAACTTCTCTCAGAGTACAGAAACACAACACAGGACATTCTTGCTCTTGCAGAAATAAGATAGGTTGAATAAAATCTGCACTTCCCATACTCAGTCTTTTAAATTCATTCATTCATGAAATGAGCAGCGAATTCCATGTTTACTTGTACTGACGTGTACTGATGTGTACTGATGTTTACTTCTGCTACTTGGCAATGTAGCACAAATTCCACAGACAGAGTACAAGAGGGCAGACAAAGAAAAACATTTTAAGTATTACTTGAATATTCAGAGGTCTTCCCAATTCTGATATCTCTTCCAGGTAAGATGTTATGTCTCAGTGCAAAACGAATTTGAATGAATGAGTCAAGCTGGACAGAAAAGTTGAAGTTCAATTTTGCATAACAGTAGAGGGAAAAAGTCAAAGTGCAGCATATTGACTGTACTTGTATTTTTGACAATATTTATTGAACAGTCACCTCTTTTTACCATAAAGTTCACCATCTTCAATTAGAAAGTGTGCCCAGCTTTCAAATGTATAGTCAGTTCCTCTGTAACTCTTGTTTTGAAAATGTAAACTCCCAACAGGAAATAATTTGGGCATGATGCAAATATGCCATTTTATTATACATTATTTTGCTCGTGACAAAAGACAGAGAGTCACAAAAAACTACAGTCAACTGACCTGATTACATAGGAATCCACAAAATGGGGGCCTGAGCCCTTCTGCTCACACACAAACCACCCCACAAACATGCACCAGCCACTTCAGTCCACCATAAGTGTTAAGACTCACACCCAACCACACCAGGTTTCAGATAACTTTCCTTCTGTGTGTGTGTGTTCAGTCACTCAGGCGTGTCCAGCTCTTTGTGGCCCCATGGACTGTGTAGCCCACCAGGCTCCTCTGTCCATGGGATTCTCCAGACAAGAATACTGGGAGTGGGGTTCTAGGGGATCTTCCGGACCCAGAGATTGGACCCAGGATTGCATTCCTGCATTCTGCATTGTCAGGCAGATTCTTAACTCTAGTGTCACCTTGGAAACCTAACCTTCCTTCTGCCTCTTCACAATAACTCTCTAGCTGCTACTCTTCTATAAGCAAGCTTCAGATCTCTTTCAAAATAAAGTCCATATTTCTTGTAGCATTTATGTGCTTTTAAACCATTTAATTGTGTAAAACTATACTACCATTTTTATTAGGTTTCTGTCTTTGTATGTGTGTGTGTCTAATTCAGATTTTGAGTTTTATCACCCAACCCCACTTTTCCTATTAGGTGCTTGTGATTTTTAATTTCATGATTTTGCAAAGAGGAGTGAGTTTTAGGAACATACATGTTGCATTTTAGCCAGAACCAATTGTGCACTTTCTCATTGCTACTTGTGTGTGATTTTTATGAAGACCCTCCCCATAGTTTAAAAGTACCTTAAGATATTAAATGCAAATTTAACTTAAAATAATTTTATTCTAATAACTTTCCATGATTATCCATTTGCAGGTTTGGTAATAACTACGGCTTTAAGACATTATAATTTATTTAATGGAAAAAATCCAAGGAGAAAATTAGTTGTAGCAATCATTATCTAGTGGATTAAAAATAATAACCCATAGTCTATTTCTTTGAAATTGAGAAAATACTCCTCTATTACATAATAATATCTTCAAAAAGTCCAGGAATTATTTTCTTGGAAGTGAACTCCAAAACTCTTTTGAAGCTACAACATATTCCTCAGTATAAGAAAGTGGGGAAAAAAATCCATAAATATGAAATAAAAGGAAAATTGTAACAGGAGTTAATGTTCAAATATTACACTGAATATTGCAAAAATAAGTAACAACAGAAACAGCTATGGATAAGTAGTTTTGTTTGGGCATTTTTTGAAGCAGTCATCTTGCTAAAAGTGTGAAAAGACTGGTCACTCATGACAAAAGGTTCTAGGTTTTATGCTAGTTAATTCTAAGAATTAATGAACTCAGAATTAAATGAATACTTTTAAGCTATGAGGATAACAGAATATTTTACCAATATATGCCATACTGGAATAATGCTAATTGGTTTATAGCCAGTAGAAATACAGAAATAGCAAACCAACAACGATGAGTACGGGGGGAGGTGTCTTCACTGTTTTCTATACTCTTTTTCTAGAAATAGTCAACATTATGGTCTTAGAAATAATGATCTTTAACAGAATTTCAAGGCTTATGTATTTTCTGTTGTCTATTATCTAGAAGGATGTATCATGGGATTTTCATAATGCTTCAATGAAGACAAAAGCATTTTTTGAAGTGCTCATAAACTTTGAATAAACTTCTTTTAATAGGACTTGGATTTTTGCTTGCCTCTTTCTCTTTTGGGAAAAAAAAAGACAATATAAAACAGCAGGTCTGCAACTTTCTCACTAAGGAAATAAAGGGAAAAAAACCTGACAGAGCAAATCCAAACCAATTAAGCAGAACAGAAACCATTTTAAAGTGAATAAAAGCACGGCTAAACATCAAATATAGGTCTAATACTGATGTGAATAAATTATGCAGCTCTAATTGTGAAATTTACATAAGTATATCATGTCAGTTCTAATATAGTCATTATATTTTATTAAAAATATTATTAAAGATTCATATTTAGATGGCCCTGAATACTTGAACTGGTGGTATTTTATGACCATAGTTCTTTTTGTGTAATCTAAAATTCTCAAGGATTCAAGAAATGAAAAAGATTTTAATTATTAAGTTCAAAGTTTTTATTTATTGAAGATTCATAAAAGTTTTATATAAGTGAGAAATAAAAGCCTATCTTTATTTTGTGTATTGAGAAACTATAACACAAGGGAAAAGCTCTATAAGTTTGAAAACATGCTAAATAATCTTTAATAAAATAAAGAATATAGTCCTCTCATAAATAGAGATGATAAAGAAGAAAATAAAATATTGAACATTTTTGATTATCATAGAAATCACCATATTTGTAGTGAGTAGAAGAAATAATAAGGGTCAGTCTGATATAGAACTATAGTTAGTTCTCCTGAAATATGCAGTTTAGCAAAAAAGTTGGATTAGCTGGAACCAATCACTGGAATGAAACAGCATCAAGATAAGGTCTCATGTAATGCCATCTGATTGTGTCATAAAAGCAAAAGCCCAACAAAAAAAGTTTGCTAAATTGTTTGAAGCATCAAAAGAAATAAAACTGAGTGGCAGGATCCTTATCAGAGCCTCAGACTTCAGTATGATTAATTTAACAATTTAGCTGGAATTTATTTAGATGTAGAAATAAAGGCAGAGCTGCAGGTAAGCTGTGCACATTTATGCTTCTAAATTCATTAATAATCGTCTGGATTTTCCTTTTTATCACTACAACAAAACCCATGGTAAAATAAATCGCCACAAACAAACTGCATTTATAGACATTGGCACTGTTTAACTGATCAGAGGTTTGAAGTCTACCAACAAAACTAAAAGAAAAAAAAAATGTATTCTGCCAAGGTTTGCTCTACTTTTATCAAGTCATTTTGTACACAGATGGCCCTAGACCTAAACTTGGGAGATTCCACGACCACTTTAAACTAATATAAGTGAAAAATCAAAGCCATATCTCTCCTTCCTTGATTAAAACAAAGCTCCTCCAAGCCACATATCAGTGCAGATTAGCCAAATGAATTCTGGTGGCTTTGGAGTCAAGATGATTGTCAGAGAATAAGTACCCTCTTAGTTAATAATCCAACAATGTAAGTCTGTTTTTAAAAATATCTGTAAATGAAATGGTCACAAAACATATTAGAAAGCATAGTATGAAGCAAAATATATTCCTCAAAACAAAAAGATAATTTGTGAAAAATATTTTTAACTTTTCTCATAACTAATGAAAGCAAAAATACAATTATATGAAAACATCTTTGAGATAGGTGTTTATTACTTGCATTTTGCACTGAGGAATCTAGACACATATTATCTGAGATGAGCTGGAATGGCAAATGCTTATCACATGTGGAGCTTCCTAAACAGCTGCTTTTATTGATTTATTTACTTCAAAAATTTGCAAATGGTAGTTCTAGCTTCTGAAAATACTGTTTTCCAGAAGTGACCTACAGTTATCGTCTCCTTTTCACATAACCCATAATAGTGAGGAAACTCAGCAATAAACTGAGGGCCATTATGTAGTACCAGCCCTTCCCTATATGGTTAAATTTCTAACTTCCTCCCCAAGTGAAGATGACACAAGATAGCTTTGCTTTTAATTCCTAAATTCTCAAAAACTCCCATCAGTAATTTCAGTCTCCTTCTGCCCTGTCATATAGTAAGAAAAACTACACCTCTGGGTATATCCAAGTTTATGGGCCAAGTTCAACTTATTTTTCTTTTATAGGACCTTGCAATACGCAGTTCACTACAGTCTTCTTCATCAAGGCTGATCCCAACAAATACAGATAAATAATGAAACATTTTAAGTGTCTAGAATGTAAAAGATTTATAGGCAGGGTGGCATGGATGACATGAGGAAGTGTTCATAGGTCATTCAAACCATAAACTCAAGAAGAAAAGTCTGAATCATTTACAAAAAGAAGAGTGTTATGTGAGTTTTTGTTTTCTTTCTTTTTTCTTTTCCTTTTTATGTTTTAAGACAAAGTTGATTTAACACAACCCACAAGCATCCCCTTAGTTATCTGATATGGTTAGAGTCATAGATAAGCTTCTGATAGATGAAAGAGAAATGTTTTCAGAAACAAAGCATTTTTATCTGAATTTTTTTGAAGGAAACTTTCCAAAACCATATCACATACTCCCTTGTTAGTGTGGTATGCTGAAAATGTAATTAAACCTTTTCTGAGTATTTAAAGGATTATCCCCCTCAAGTGCATTCTATGGAACACTAGCTCTAGAAGTGGGATGTTAATGGTGTTTCAGGGGGAAAGAAAAGTATTCTGAGGTCAAATAAGTTTAGGAGATGTTGATGTCAACTTGGATTTTCTTAAAACAACGAACATCCCCATTTTGACTGGCTAATTGGGTGGGAAACATAAACCCATATGTCAGAGTGTGTAGTGACCCCACAAGCACTAGGAAATGGAATGTCAGTCTTTCACTTGTAATCTCATAGCACTGCTCCTTCACCAACTCCTTATCAGAGGTTGAAATATTAGAAAGGGAGAGAGAAGGGTTCAGGAAGAAAGGATAAACCAAAAGCTTCCACAACCATTATACTGATTGTCTGTTTTCTCTCATTCACATTTTTTCCCTGTCTTCCCAGCTCTATGGGGCCAACTGTTGCTGCTTCTGCGTTTTATTGGCATTTCTTCCACTTCCAATCTTTGTTTGGCAAGGCAGTTACTGTCAGCTACTTTTGTCTGTGTGTCTGTCTGACATTTAAACATCACAGGCTCACTGTTGTTCGACATGGATAAAGATGCCAGGAATATATGTGATAGGATAAACGGAGACAATCAGATAACAGATTATTTTCAGAGGGAGATCACTTACCTGTGTTTGCTGGCTTTTCCTCTCCTAATCACTAATACTAGAGAAAGGAGTGAAAATTAAAAAAAAAAAGAAATAGCCCAAATGAACTTCAGTCAGTCAGTCAGTCAGTCAGTCTGTCAGTTCAGTTGCTCAGTCATGTCCAACTCTTTGCGACCCCATGAATCACAGCATGCCAGGCCTCCCTGTCCATCACCAACTCCCGGAGTTTACTCAAACCCATGTCCATAGAATCGGTGATGCCATCCAACCATCTTATCTTCTGTTGTCCCCTTCTCCTCCTGCCCTCAATCCCTCCCAGCATCAGGGTCTTTACCAATGAGTCAACTCTTCGCACGAGGTGGCCAAAGTATTGGAGTTTCAGCTTCAGCACCAGTCCTTCCAATGAACACCCAGGACTGATCTCCTTTAGGATGGACTGGCTGGACCTCCTTGCAGTCCAAGGGACTCAATAGTCTTCTCCAACACCACAGTTCAAAAGCATTAATTTTTCGGCGCTCAGCTTTCTTCACAGTCCAACTCTCACATCCATTCATGACCACTGGAAAAACCATAGCCTTGACTAGATGGACCTTTGTTGGCAAAGTAATGTCTCTGCTTTTTAATATGCTATCTAAGTTGGTCATAACTTTCCTTCCAAGGAGTAAGCGTCTTTTAATTTCATGGCTGCAATCACCATCTGCAGTGATTTTGCAGCCCCCAAAATTAAAGTCTGACACTGTTTCCACTGTTTCCCCATCTACTTGACATGAAATGATGGGACCAGATGCCATGATCTTAGTTTTCTGAATGTTGAGCTTTAGGCCAACTTTTTCACTCTCCTCTTTCACTTTCATTGAGAGGCTTTAATCACATCTAAAAAAAAGTGTTTCTCTCTACATGTGAGAAATTCAAACAAAACAGACCACTTTTTCATAACTTTCAATAATAATCATTCAGAGAAGGAAATGACAACCCACTCCAATATTCTTGCCTGGAGAATCCCACGGACAGAGGAGCCTGGCAGGCTATAGTAATCATTAACATAATTTACCATCAAGGGAGGATGTTAGAGTCTCAGTACTCTCATAATTATTTCAAATATTGGTATGATTTTAATTAAAAAATAAAGTCTGAGTAGAAAACCCTTCATATTTCTTTATAATAAAAAGGCAACAGTGCACAGACAGCTAATCTCATTTGCATACAATGTTAAGATGTTACATATTAGTTCCTAGATGTTTTTAATGGTGATGGTTAAGAAGAGAAAATGAAAACTCCTGAGACCTGACACTAAAGAAAAGAAAAAACTTCCAGAAAAAAAAAAAAAAGAGAGAGAGAGAGAGATTCCTGGAGTGCTTGAATAGCCTGGCATGCATGCCTCACTGAACTTTTGAAAGGAATTCAGGGAAATGAAATTTAAAAAGTGTCATCAGCAAACTTAGCTCTAACATGGTTTTCTTTAACAAACAAAACATACACATAGTGGTTATATCACAGTTTTTATCTTCAACATATTTTACAAACATTAAGTAATTTTTAATAACACTCCTGAGAATTAACAATGATAATTTGCCTTTATATAGAGTCACTCAACTGAAGAATATAAAAGGACTTCACAAATATTAAACTTAAGCCACACTCAACTGATTTTAAAAAGGACAGGAACAAAATATTAAAAATATTGGTTAGCCATATTATAGACTTAGTATAACAGAGTTTAGAATTCCTAATAGCCAAATTTAGTTTTTGACACAAAAGCATTCCTTCATGAAGTGGCTCAGTCATGTCTGACTCTTTGTGATCCCATGGACTGTAGCCTACCAGACTCCTCCATCCATGGGATTTTCCAGGCAAGAGTACTGGAGTGGGTTGCCATTTCCTTCTCCAGGGGATCTTCCCAACTCAGGGATTGAACCCGGGTCTCCTGCATTGTAGGCAGATGTTTTACCCTCTGAGCCACAAGGGAAGTCCCATTCCTTCATGAGGTTGCTTAAATTCAAGGGTGTTGGAAACACTGGTTCAAAAATGAATACAAAGGGCTAACTGCAGTTTAAAGGCAGGAGACTTTCATTTTTACGTCTTGTTTCTATCCATTTCCTGAAGTCATAATACGTCTATCTCCTCATTACTTAGCTTAATGAAAGGAAGCAATGGCACTGCTAATGGGAGACATACATGAAAAATCATTCATAATGGACTTCAAATGAATTTATTACTCTCCTTGCAGTAAATTTAAAACTGTATGTTTCAAAAGATAATACTGAAATTGTTTTACATTTAATTAACAGTGAAAGAGAACTCCTTGGTTAATGGTAAGAAGTCTGTCCAGGGTGCTTTTTTCTTAAATCAATATTTAACTAATAAAGAAATTTCTAAATTACTTTAGCTAGGTATTATGTAACATGTTAGTACTCAATTTTTATTTATCCAAATAATTCTACAGACAAATGTTTTAGAGCCCTTCTAAAAAATACATACAATGACTCTGTTTTATGTACATAAATTGTTTTCTTTAATTCTCAAAGGAAAAAAAATTGCTGCTATCACTGTTTTATGGGGGAATTAACTGAAACACAGTTGTATAACTTCCTTAACTAGGATATTGTAGATAGTGAATGGTACAGTTAGGACTCAAACCAGACCGTTTGTTTTGGGAGCCTGGGCTCTTAAGCACTGGTTCAGAATAAGTCACTTACATGAAGCCAAACAGTATAGGAAACCACCGAGACCAAGAGATGCCAGGCAGGTAAATCAATGGTTAATCCAGCACAGAGGAAAGAAAAACAGCTTAGATAAGTGGAAAGATGTTCAAATGACTTCCATTTAAAAGCCCAGTTTGGAGAATGGCTTGTATAGTCTATTGAACATGTGACCCAGTGCACTATGTCACCTTTTTGCATCCCATTTACCTTGACCGTACAACAGAAGTGGAGAGACAGAGACCAAATTACAATACAAAGTCTTGAAGGTCCCTACTTTGTGTGTGTGTTTTTTTTTTTTTTTAACCAATGTATGTTCTCTTCTGCCTCTAACATTTGTAGTTGGAAAAATCTGGTGAGGTAAAATAATAGTTTTCCTACAAAGAATAATTAGCAAATATATTCTAAATAATTAGTAATATATGCAGATGTGCCCTTTTATTTTAGAAGTCCCAAGCACAAATTCATGTAAATATATGCTACAGATAGCTTTTCCTTGTACTACTTATGATACTAATAGCTCTGGCAGGTGTTTCCTAGGTTGAGGGGACATAAGAACGAACAACTCAGCCCTTGCCCTCAAAGAGCTTTACAGTCCAGTTGGAGGAAACATCTAAAGAAATAAGGTAACTGGAGAGAAAGCAAGTAGGAAGCTGGTGATATTTCAGTAAGACTGGTCAGGAAAGGGTCAGATAATAAGAACTACGGAAGCATTTTGCTCTGAGAATATAGGGAACAATTAATGCAGGAGGCTTGAACTGAGAATCAGCCTGAATAGGCCAAGAGACATCAGGATACCAGTGTGACAGAGCAAGAGGAGAAGGGTACCCACCAGATTAGATGGGACACAGTCAGGCGGGAGCCACTGAAGATCGGAGAGGATCTCAGGAGCCTTTGCTTATTTCTGTTGTTATTTTTCAATATGTAATTAAAGTTTGCACTAGGGCTATAAGCTACCTATTTTTTCTACTCACAGTACGAATTAGTGTTTGAACTATTCTTTCCTTAAGGCTTACTAAGTCTCAAAAGATTCCTCTGAATGATCCAATGTTGTCTGCTAACCTAAATACACTTCGGTATTATATGAAAGGCTTCCCTGATATCTCAGTATACTCAGGTATTATATTTGGGGCTTCTCTTGTGGCTCAGCTGGTAAAGAATCCGCCTGCAATGTGGGAGACCTGGGTTTGATCCCTGGGTTGGGAAGATCCCCTGGAGAAGGGAACAGCTACCCATTCCAGTATTCTGGCCTGGAGAATTCCATGGACTGTATAGTCCATAGAGTGGCAAAGAGTCAGAAACGACTGAGCGACTTTCACCTCACTTCACTTCATTATATGAACAGTCAAAGCCATTGGCTGGTCATCTTTCCCCTACCCAGTATAGGTGAAATCTACAAGCTTTGAGAATTTAATAAGCAATTCCTCCTTTTGGAACTTACTGAAAATTTGGTTTTTATCAATATTCCCTTTTGCTATTTTACTCTAAGTTTATACTTTTCAGAGCTACAATGTGAAAACTGATGTTTCTGAATAGAATTTTACCAATTTTAAGGGAATATAGCAAAGTTTATTTAGGCTACATATTTGCTCCTGTTTTAAAATATTGTTCTTTATTGGGGTTTCTGGGGGATTATTGGATTTAAAATCTAAATGCTAACAGGATTTGAACTATTTCTTCGTTTATGATACAAATACTCTACCTTTCATTAAAGATAAACTCAAAATCAAGTTTAGAAAAAATTTTAGTTAAATCATGAGTGTATTATATATATGTGTGTGTATATACATACATATATATATAGATACTCTTATATTAATCTATTAACACTCCACCACCCTTTTAAAATATTGCAGAATAAATTCCTTAGTTTATTGTCATGGAGATGGATATTAAAATAGTACATCTCTGTATATACTGATAGTCTACTGAAAGTTTGAAAGCACAAAAATGTCTCTATACATTATATTGCAAATGGACAGACAAGCAACAGAACTGGGGTTACCCTCATTAATATGGGGTTTTACAGTGAAAACCAGTAAAACTGGTTAAATGGAAACCTGCTTCTCATTAACTTCATCTTCCTTTATTCACTATGAGATCTTGAGAAATTAACTTTGAGCCTCAGCAATTCCATTTATGAAATGGGGGAACCTGCTTGTCTGAAAATACATACAGGAGTGGATTGCCTTGTGAAGTCATTTAGGAATTTGTATGACTAGCCAAGGGGATATTGAAAGTACCATAGGTTTAAGGAGAGGACCTCCAACGTGGCTCAGTGGTAAAAATCAACCTACAATGCAGGATATGAGGGTTCAATCCCTGGGTCAGGAAGATCCCCTGGAGGAGGACATTGCAATCCACTCCAGTGTTCTTGCCTAGAGAATCCCATGGACAGAGGAGGCTGGTGGCTATAGTCCTTAGGGTCATAAAGAGTCAGACACAACTGAAGTGACTGAGCAGGCAGGCAGGCAGGTTTAAGGAGAAGAGTCCTTGGGTTGGAGCAACGGATTAATAATTCTTTCCTCCAATGTCTACTGGTCCTCAGTGCCTCTGGTCTAGCTCTGAGATTTATGTGTCATAGGGGGATCATCACCAGTGTGCAAATCTAAAATTTTGCTTCCATTAAAAAATTAACTGAAATATTATATTCAAACAGTCTTCCATTATATTTAGAAATGTACCAAGAAGTATATAAATAGCCACTCTTGGTGGAATTATTCTAATGGAACTCTCAAGGCAGGATTGGCAGGGTTTAATAATGTTGGAGGGAACTAAACTGACAGCGGCAGAGGCAGAGCCTTGGGGGCGTCATTCGGGAAGGGAAGTAGCGAGCAAATCCAATTTAAAAAATGACAAAGCTGTCACCTCACTCAACTTATTTTCCTTATTAGTTGCCTTTTGCTTTTCTATTTTTGCAAAGGAGAGAGTTTAGAGACAATTCATATATCAAATACATATCAAACTGTAGGGGATGCTTTGCAAACTAAATTAACCAAGGTCCATTTGTTCCTTCCTTACTTATAAGTATATATTATTTTCATTCATTTTGTAAATTTTTAAAATTGTTGGCTGCCCTGGGTCTTTGCTGCTGCACCCAGAATTCCTTTAGCTGGGGCTAGCAGGGGCTACTCTTAGTTGTGGTGTGCGGCTGGTCATTAGGGTGGCCCCTCTGTTGTGGAGCAGGGGTTCTAGGGGGTGTGGACTCAGTACAGTAGTTGTGCATGGGCTTAGTTGCACTGTAGCATGTGGGCATGTGGAATCTTCCCAGACCAGGGATTGAACCCCTGTCCCCTGCATTGGCAGGGGGTTTTTTAATCACTGGACCACCAGGGCAGTCCATATCATTTTCATTCTTACATTTTACTCAATTCCATCTGTCCTCCCTTCTTTCTTTTCTCATATACATTAATTAATGAGATGAATCTTCTTTTTTTCTTTCAGGTGAGTAATTGTGAAAAAGGGAGAGGGATGTAGCTGATTGCAGTTTAGGTGTCTGGAATCAGATAGGGGCCTTTCTCTATCACCCTGTGACAGCAACAGCCAGAATATAGGGTTTGTTTGTTTTTTAATATCATGCTATCATAGACTTAGAACATCAAGTATGCAAATTCAATAAGATAATGCTTTTGATAATGCTAGAAGGAAGTCTTAAGTTACCTTTAGCAGGACGGGTATTCATTACTAGAGTGGAAGAGAGGGCACAATTGGAATGTGAATTTATGTTATCACTAGGATGGTACCATCAAGAGTTACTTTTAAGAATACAAAGTTTCTGGAAAATGACAAAGAACTTGCAAAGAAGAGGTTGGTTTTTACAAAATAAGATTTTATGAAAAGTATCTGAAATGAAAAAAGGACACATGTCTTCTCAAGAGTGACTGAAAGAGGCCCTCATTCACAGTCTATCTGTTCTTAAGCAACCAACAATTTAACAAGTTATTTAGTCTAATTCACTATCAAGCAGGGGAGAAAACACAGTATATACAAAGGGCAGAGTGCAGGAAGAAGTAGCCAGGGGGCAAAGTGAAAGCAATTTGTAAAGACAGAAGGAAAAAAATTCTACAAAATAGAAGATGAGAATCCATAGTTGTCTGAACCCATTTAGGAAAAATTAGCACTCCATATGGTGATGCTCTGAAAGATCTCATAACACAAATTCTTATATATAATAATCACTCAGTACTCAATAAGCGATGGTCTAGATGACTAAGAAAATCTCACAAGATGCTTAATATTATTATAAATCTATAATTGTTCAGTTGAAAATCAGAATGGCATGTCTTTCGTTATATTTTTTAAAAAATCACTCCAAATAATAGTTCAAAACAGTTACTATGTGACCCAGCAATCCACTTCTAGGTATTTACCTGAGAGAAATGAAAACTTAGGTTCATACAAAAACCTGTCCACAAACGCTTATAGTTCTTTCACTTATAATTACTAAAAACTGTAGGCAACCTTCAACTGGTGAATAAATAAACAAACCATGGTACATCTGTCCAATGAAATACTACTTAGGAATGAAAGGAATTAAATATTGACATATAAAAAACATGTGGGTGAGTCTCAAATAATGATGCGGAATGAAAGGAATCAGAGAAAGAAGCTATTACATGATTATATTTGTATGACATTCTGTAAAGGGCAAAATTATAGGGACAGGAAACAGCTAAGTGTTTCCAAAAGCTGAGAGTAAGAAAAGGAATTGGTGCAAAGTGGACGTGTGTGCTCAGCCATATCTGACTCTTTGCGACCCTATGGACTATAGCCCACCATGCTCCTCTGTCCATGGGATTTTCCAGGCAAGAATACTGGAGTGGGTAGCCATTCCCTTCTTCAGTGGATCTTCCTGACCCAGGTATCGAACCTGCATCTCTTGGATTCTCCTGAATTGGCAAGAGGATTCTTTACCACTGTGTCACCTGGAAAGTCCTAGGAAGTGGACATGAAGTCATATTTTGGGTGTGAGAGAAATGTTCAACGACCAACAGCCTGAAAGTAGCAGATCCAGGAATTAAACTAAGTCTGCCTAATTCCAAATTCACTGACAGTGATAAATGTTCTATATCTTGATTGTGTTGGCTACACAATTACGGAGTAGAAAATGGCAATCCACTCCAGTATCCTTGCCTGGAAAATACCATGGTCACTGGTTTGTAAATAGTGGAGCATTAAATATGTCTATTGACGTATTTAGGCAGGCACGTCAGACACCACTGCTGTACTTGACAACCCATTCACCAGGTGGTCCTCACTGCTTTTCTCTCTCATTCCCTATGCACAGTTCAGCAGACTGGGAGAGGCTTGCTATTATCTCTGTTCATATCTTTCTTTGACCCCAATTAAGAATTAACTCTATATAAAAGTTATTTTTAAATATATTTGTAGTATCTTGAAACATGAGATCAAGATAAAAGAGTTCCTACATAGCATTGTGAAAATGTTACATTTTATCTAGAAACACTTGCTTAGACCTGAATCTAGATTGTCCAGTAATAGCTGAATAGTTGGATATTACACAGATATTCTTTAAAAAGTCAATACCCAACTACTGTGTTAGATGTATAGACAGAAGAATATCTATACTAAACTCTAATGAGACACAAAGGCCAAAAATAATAGCTACCATTTATTGAGCATTTATTTTATGTCACACATTTTGCAAAGCTATTTGCATATTTTAAGCTTGAAATTTGACCATGAGGCAAGTGACCTAATTTACAAACCAGGAAAGTTACACTAGAAAATTTAGCAACTTGCCTAGTGACATGCAATTTATTTAAAGTGGCAGATCTGAGATTAAAATTCAGGCCTGTGTAACTGTAGATTCATTAAGACACAATGAAAGAAAACAAAAGGTTACCACCTGGCAGCCTATGAAGAATATTATAATAGAGGAAAAGGAATTTGTGGAAAAGGAATCTTCTTCCAGAAAGAGGGGGCTTGGGAGCTGGCCCATAGGATGGATACAACTCTGATCAAAATGAAAATGAGGAGGACGTTGCCAGTAGAACAAACAGTCACTTCCATTCTCAATTTTCTAGCTAATATCTCATTTAGAGTGTGATTTCTCCTATTGTCAGGACCTTCTCTCACACACAAAAGGACACCTAAGCCTGATTTCCAGACACTGTACTATAACATCTGCAAAAGAATTCTGAGGGTTTTAGCCTCACGTGAAACACTTGAAAATCTCATCATGAGGGGCAAAAACCATACAGTCTAGCTGGGCCTTACGTTCCTCATCCGTGGAATACATATGTAATTTACATATATATTATATGCACACATAAGTAAATAAATGCTAATGATGACACACAATGGAGTAATTTAAAGATAGATATTTTTTAAATATAAACAAGTCTCCTTTTCCTGCTTTCCTGGCCAGGTTTTACGAGATGTACAGTACACAAAACAGCTCTGACTCAGAGTGGAGCTGAGAGAAAATGGTGGCAATGGTTATGTTCTTGTTACAACTGTTCATAATGTTCAGTAGTGTGAGAAGGTGTGAAGTAATGGAATTTTATATATATATTTGTTTGATAAATTAAATCACAACTACTATAATAATGCCTGCAGATTTTTAACACAGAGGTATGGTACTATAATAACACCTGCGAAATACATTTTTACATAGAAAAACTGTCAGCAACAGATAACACTCCTTTGAAATGAATATTTTATCATCATATGATTCAATTATTTAAAAAGTAAAAAAAGACACTTTAAATACTGACATTTTGTTTGACGCCTGGCAAGACCCAGAGGGAACAACTATATCTGGTTTAAGAAAGACCACTGTGGACGTTCCTGGTGGTCCAGTGGTTAAGAATCCACCTGCCAATGCAGGAGACACGGGTTTGGTCCCTGGTTCAGGAAGATTTCACATGCCCTGGGGCAACTAAGCCCATGCACCAAACTATTGATCTTGTACTCTAGAGCCCATGAGCCACAACCACTGAAGCTCATGTGCCTGGAACCTGTGCTCCACAAGAGAAGCCACGGCAATGAGAAGCGTGTGTGCCACAGCTGGAGAGCAGGCCCTGCTCAATGCAACCAGAGAAACCATGCATAGAGCAACAAAGACCCAGCATAGTCACAGATACATAAGAAAATTGGATTTTATTTACTTGCTACCACTGCTACTTGGCTCATTTGTTCTTGTTTAGTCACTAAGTTGTGCCCGATTTTTTTGTGACCCCATGAACTGCCAGGCTCCTCTGTCCATGGGATTTCCCAGGCAAGAATACTGGAGTGGGTTGCCATTTTCTTCCTCAGGGGATCTTCCCAACCCAGGGATCAAACTAGCATCTCCTGAATTGGCAGGCAGATTCTTTACCACTGAGCCACCAAGGAAGCCCGACCTGGATCATTCAGTTCAGTTCACTTGCTCAGTCCTGGTCAACTCTTTGCAACCCCATGGACTGGTGTACACCAGGCTATGCTGTCTATCACCAACTGCTGCAGCTTGCTCAAACTCATGTCCATCAAGTTAGTGATGCCATCCAACCATCCCATCCTCTGTCATCCCCTTCTCCTCCCACTTTCAATCTTCCCCAGCATCAGGGTCTTTTCCAATGAGTCAGTTCTTTGCATGAGGTGGCCAAAGTATTGGAGTTTCAACTTCAGCATCAGTCCTTCCAGTGAATATTCAGGACTGATTTCCTTTAGGATTGACTGGTTTGACCTCCTTACAGTCCAAGGGACTCTCAAGAGTCTTCTCCAACACCACAGTTCAAAAGCATCAATTCTTCTGCGCTCAGTTTTCTTTATGGTCCAACTCTTACATCCATACATGACTACTGGAAAAACTATAGCTTTGACTAGATGGACCCTTGTTGGCAAAGTAACATCTCTGCCTTTTAATATGCTATCTAGGTTTGTCATAGCTTTTCTCCCAGGGAGCAAGTGTCTTTTAATTTCATGGCTGCAGTCACCATCTGCAGTGATTTGGGAGCCCAAGAAAATAAAGTCACTCACTGTTTCCGTTGTTTCCCCATCTATTTACCATGAAATGATGAGACTGGATGCTGTGATCTTAGTTTTTCTGAATGTCGAGTTTTAAGACAGTTTTTTCACTCTCTTCTTCCACTTTCATCAAGAGGCTCTTCAGTTCCTCTTTGCTCTCTGCCATAAGTGTGGTGTCATCTGCTGTTTGAGGTTATCGACATTTCTCCAGGCAATCTTGATTCCAGCTTGTGCTTCATCCAACCTGGCATTTTACCTGATGTACTCTGCATTTAAGTTAAATAAGTAGGGTGACAATATACAGCCTTGACATACTCCTTTCTCTATTGTTCCATGTCTGTTATTCCATGTCCAGTTCTAACTGTTGCTTCTTGACCTGCGTACAGATTTCTCAGGAGGCAGGTCAGGTGGTCTGGTATTCCCATCTCTTTAAGAAGTTTCCACAGTTTGTTGTGATTCACACAGTCAAAGGCTTTGGCGTAGTCAATAAAGCAGAAGTATATGTTCTTCTGGAACTCTCTTGCTTTTTTGATGATCCAATGAATGTTGGCAGTTTGATCTCTGGTTCTTCTGCCTTTTCTAATCCAGCTTGAACATCTGGAAGTTCACGGTTCATGTACCATAGAAGCCTGGCTTGGAGAATTTTGAGCATTACTTTGCTAGCATGTGAGCTGAGTGTAATTGTGCAGTAGTTTGAGCATTCTTTGGCATTGTCTTTCTTTGGGATTGAAATGAAAACAGACCTTTTCCAGTCCTGTGGCCACTGCTGAGTTTTCCAAATTTGCTGGCATATGGGGTGCAGCACTTTCACAGCATCATCTTTCAGGGTCTGAAATAGCTCAGCTATAATTCCATCACCTCCACTAGCTTTGTTCATAGCAATGCTTTCTAAGGTCCACTTGACTTCATAGTCCAGGATATCTGGCTCTAGGTGAGTGATCACACCATCGTGGTTCTCTGGGTTATTAAGATCTGTTTTGTATAGTTCTTCTGTGTATCCTTGCCACCTCTTCTTAATATCTTTGCTTCTGTTAGGTTCATACTGTTTCTGTCCTTTATTGTGCCCATCTTTGCATGAAATATTCCCTTGGTATCTCTAATTTTCTTGAAGAGAACTCTAGTCCTTCCCATTCTATTGTTTTCCTTTTTTTTTTTTGCATTGATCACTTAGAAAGGCTTTCTTATCTCTCCTTGCTATTCTTTGGAACTCTGCATTCAGATGGGTATATCTTTCCTTTTCTCTTTTGCCTTTCGCTTCTCTTCTTTTCTCAGCCACCTGGCTCATTGCTGAATAACAAGCCAACTAAGTCCCAATTTGATGAAGAAATTTTAGTCTCTGAAATTCTACTTGTTTACATTCTAGGTGCCCAAAAGCAAACAGAGGACGAATGCTCAGTCATCAGTATCAGAACTCCAGATCTTTAATGAAGCCATCCCTTAAAATGGCTTCCCCGGTGACTCAGACAGTAAAGAATCCGCCTGCAATGTGGGAGACCTGGGTTCGATCCCTGGGTCGGGAAGATGCCCTGGAGGAGGGCATAGCAATCCACTCCAGTATTCTTGCCTGGAGAATCCCCAGGGACAGAGGAGCCTGGCCAACTACAGTCCATGAGGTCGCAAAAAGTCGGGCACAAATGAGCGCCTAAGCACAGCACAGCACACCCCTTAAAATATTTACATAGCTATCTTTTTATCATGGCTAGAATTTTAAACAGTAATGCTTTTTCTCATTCAACAAACATTTGTTGAGTTTCTATTAATTTCCAGAAACTAAATTAGCTCCAGGGCTAACAGTGAGCAAGGCAATCATCTTTTCCCTCATAAACTTGGAAGCCCCAAAAGACAAATGTCATATACAGAATATATATAAAAGTGCCTAAAATTTTGCTTTGTACATAGGCTCAATAAATTTCCAGTGATAAAACTTAGTGATATTAACTAATAATGATTCTATAAAATATAAAGATGTTTTAAAAAATTTAATTGGAGAATAACTACTTTATAATATTGTGATGGTTTTGTGTCAAAAATATGAGAAATTTATAATTTAAGTAGTTTGTTGGGCATCACTGACAGGGTGCTTGCAGTATTTAGAATTCTCCTCAAGTCTCAATTTTGAGTCTTGCCACTTTGATCTTGCCAGTGGCCACTAAATCAAAGGACACATCTAAATAATCAGATCTAAGAGATCTTATTCAAAAGGCAGACATTGCTGATTTAAATGATGCTTGAAATCTACCACAGCAACTTGAAACTTTCCCTACTCAGTTCAGTAAAGTGATATTCACATCCAGAAAAGAAACACTGACAGAAATGTACAGGAGAAAGTAAATTGTCCTTTCTGAAAAGCAACTGAATAAAAACTCCACCAGGCTTATTCCATCATCTCCAAATGCCTTAAAAACTATCATCAGGCAATAGCAATATAGTAATGCCACTAATGTATACTCTAGTGGTAAAGTAGAAAAATTAGAAATTCTTGATATCATAAATATACATCCAGGAAATACAGACAGGACCTAACATTTGCTATATTTCAATAACATTTAGTCTTTTATTATTAAGAAAATATATTACCGTACTACTTTTGTTTTGTCTGAAATAAGATGGATGACACATAATAAAATACTTATGAAAAGGGCACTCTATTGTATCTCATTTCTAGTTTCTAGTCAAGCCAGAAACTACATTTCTCAATAAAAATATTTCAACAAGCATCTCTTTAGTGTTATTATAAGCACTGTAATATACCAAGATAAATGTTAAATTATTAATATGGCTATTTCAAAAGCTGTATTTATTTTCCTTCTTATTCGTCTAAAAACACTTAAAAATTCTGATAGGATTTATGTTTTCAAACTCATTGTGCCAATGATAGCTCTTGAAACATTATTCTAAGTTGTAAGTCAGAAGAAAAATATGTTAGGGGAGAAATGTGAAATAAGAATCCAAAAATTTAAAAATAACCTTTTTAGGCAAACATTTGTGAATTCTTAGACATTTCCCATCAGTTAAAACAACGTGATAATATATATGGTGCATTATTTTAGAATTATCAGTTCTAAAACTTTGCTGCATATACTTTGTTTCCATATTTTAATTTTTCATGCAGAAGTATTTTTTTCTCTCTACACCTCCAGTGAGAAGTGTTGGTTAACACAAAACAAATGTGTTGTAATACTTTTCTCGAAACCCTGTCGTCGACCCTTTGCATATAACTTTCTAATAGGAAAAAAAAAAATCCCACATACTTTATTTTCCCTAAAGAGCAGCATGAGATTTCCAATCCTTTGCTTGAGCACATAAAATATTAAGAGCCAATTTTCAGCTGCACCTCTGTCACTTCCATTATCATTCTACACGTCCAGAGGTGATAATGGACTCCGTAAATTGCAGTCTTTCTCCATCCCAGAACACTGAGGGTTTCACCAGGGGACAGTTCCACACAAAGGTGGCCCAGATGTATGCTAATGGTACTGTGCAGTGAGAAGCAGACACCCCCAAACAAGATAATGTGATGTGTTACCCAGAGGAAAGACAAAATGAGCAGAAGACAATTTCCTGAGGAATTCAGTGAAATCAACAACAACCTATGCTTGCTCATAAATCAGATGTATAGTACTATCTTCATAGAACCTCGGAAACAGAAGATTAAAATATATTTCTGACACCCTGCCTGTGAAGGAGCAGTTTGTCTAAACCAACACAGAATAAGGGCTCACGGACACTGATGTTGAAAGAATTGTGGCAAAGGCTATTATTTCCCACTGACTTTTTTCAGACACAATGAACAGATCTGCCAGCATTAGTGGAATTATCCTCAAACACAAAGTGAAAAAAAAAGTAAGGTAAAAGAACACCTTTATCTTAGCCACTCCTGAAATGATACCCACCACTCTCTGTGGTGGCAATTTCTCTACTTTAAGACTAGGTGCCTTGTAGGAAACTGAATGGGATTGACACTGGGTTTTTAAATGACCATGTTTTCATTGTCCCATGCAAAATAAAAACCATATTTTAGGGAAAGTATATAGGAGAAAGTGATTTAGATCTAGTTTTTCTCCCTTTTCCATAGGCACTATCCTAACTATATGTCTCTCACTCTAGTACTGAGTTGAGTGTTCATTGATCGATCCCACTGGACTGAGTACTGATGCTTTGGGCAAGGGGGCGGGACTGGAGTTGGAAGACAAAGGTTGTGCTGAAGGAAAGAACTCCGAGAGAAAGGAAAGAGAACAAAATCAGATTGTGTTGCCCAGATAATTAAATGTAGCTCTTTTACATAATATATATGATCATAATTATGACCGATATGCTAATAAAGCTAAGTGTTGGATAAGTGAAGGTAAGGCCAATTTTAATTCTATAAATACATTTTGGGACCAAGTCAATATTCTTCCAAGTAACATCAGGAAAGTCAGATCTCAAAAACAAAACAACATATACAGGAAAGAGAATAAAGAAAAGAAAAAAAAAAAAGAAAGGAAAGAGAAGAAAAGAAGAGCAAAGAAAAGAAAAAAGAAGGATTCAGGATATTTATTTAGGCCAAAATATTGTCAGTAGCTCCACCTCTTCTTGCCTTCCATTCCCTTCAATAAACAACAAGCACTTAAATGTGTGAAAGCACTGTATCAAGCACTAAGGCTTAAAGAGAAAAAAGTCTGATGATTTTAGTCTTGAAGATAGTAAGGAGATGATTACAATACACTGTGGTACTTGCTATGGGAGGAGTATCAGAAAGCTGCTTCTGATGACATTTTACCACCCTGTCAGAGTTTTCATAACTTATTCTTAGGATTTTATACCCTTACCCTCCATATCTCTTTCCTCAAGGAAAACAGGAATAAAATCAATGTATAAGCAGAATCTAAAATTTATACTTATTTACAATTAGAACCATTGAAATCCAGAATAGGCAAGTTCGCAGAGACAGCATGCTAGTGGTTGCCAGGGGAAGGGAGGTGAGAGTCCTAGAGAGTGATTACAAGGGCTTCTTCTAGATCAGATTAGATCTAGATATGAAAAAGTTCTGAAACTAAAGAAAACACACTATGAATGCACTGAGTGCCATTAAATTATACAGTTTAAAATGGTTAAAAATCTATGTGAGTCTCACCTCAATGAAAAAGACAATCAAAATACTTCCTTTGCAATTTTGTGGCACTGTTTGAAACAGTCATTGTGAAATATCACAAAAATTTACAGGATCCATCAATCTTCTGTTTTTCATTTCTCACCCTCTAGCAGGAAATAGTGCTATGCTCTTTGGAAAAAAAATCAGAAAGCTTTGATATAATTGGGTAACTAGAGCAAAGTTAATGTCTTTGAGATAATTTTAAAGTTCATCAGACTATAATAGTACAGTAGCATAACAGGAGGTACTATGATTACATATGTCAGTCTTCTCAAAAACTTTCTCTTCTATGAATTTTTAATGATGCAAGTAATTTTTCAAGGTCACTGAGAGAGCAAGCAGTTATTCAGACGTTAAATTTGTTCACAGTTTCTTGGCAGCTTTGCAAGAAAACAAGCAAGTGGGATTTGTGGAGGAGGGAAAATGGTGTACTGAGGAAGAGGTGAATTAGAAGTAATATATAATTAGCTGCAGACATAGCTTATTCACTTTCTAACCTAGTAGAACATTATCTAGGTGTTCTTGAACATAGAAGGGGACTTAAAATTAATCATTTTCTGATTGCAGCTGTGGTTTATATATATATACACATATATGTGTGTGTGTGTGTGTGTATATATATATATATATATATAAGTTTTAGATATATACACATATATAGTTTTAGATATATACACATATATTTTCCATATCTGTAAAACTCATTTTTCTAATGGTTTGAATATATTAGTATCCAGATATCTGCCGAACATTCCTAATTTCACACTTAAGACCATGGAAAGGACATTAAGAAAAATTATATTTGTCAATGTTTGCAGACCAGAATGAGATATCTCCCCAAACTTGAAAATAATAAGAAATTATATTGCCCTTAAAGTTAAACTATAAAGTGGAAACATAATGGAACAAGAAAGGGCTATGCAAAATGTACATATGTATTAAAAATAGTGTCTTAATCCCTGGAGGAGTCAGAGGATCATTAATCATCCATGGGATCATAATAAAAGGGGAGTCACAGAGGTTAGTATTCAAAGTATCTTTCAAACTTTGTTCAGAAGAGTATGGCCTTTAGGCAATAAACTTCAAGAATTTCTTGCCCTTGGCAAAGTCATGTCTAAGCTGAAGATAGATGAGGGGTTTGTATTGTTCCTTTCCCACTAGCAAGACCTTCTCTACTGCATTTGGTAGCCATCTGCAATGGCCCAGAATATTGTATGATTCACCTAACTCTCCTTGACCTGATTGCAAACAACCTTTATTACTTATTTCTCCATGTTCTTTTGCCTACAGAGGGAAACTGCTTTTGTCATACAGACGCTGATAATCTTGTCCTTGAGATATTTGTTCTTACTAGATTGGAATATCTGGACAGTCATTTGAATATCCTTGTGTCTAGACTATGGGGAGAGACACTATGGTTCATGGCAGTATTCCATTCTATATAATGGTTAAGCTTTCCATTTTAAATTGGAATTTTGGTTTGATACCTCAGTGTACCCAGGGGTGAGGGCTAAATCCACTTGTGTCTGAAACCATAAGTGTGAGAGCCAGGCCCTAGATGCTATTTATTTGCTAAAATAATGACTGTCCCATGAGGCTTGTAGGTGACAGAGGATTTATCCTAGGTTAACAACATACAGAGGGGCTTCCATGATTGCTCAGTTGGTAAAGAAGCCACCTGCAATGCAGGAGACCCTGGTTTGATTCCTGGGTCAGGAAGATCCTCTGGAGAAGGGATAGGCTACCCACTCCAGTATTCTTGGGCTTCCCTTGTGGCTCAGCTGGTAAAGAATCCGCCTGCATTGCAGGAGACCTGAATTCGATCCCTGGGTTGAGAAGATCCCATGGAGAAGGGAACAGCTACCCACTCCAGTATTCTGGCCTGGAGAATTCCATGGACTGTATAGTCCATGGGGTCACAAAGAGTCGGACACGACTGAGTGACTTTCACTTCACTTCACAACATACAGTCTCCCTTATATAGAGATGTCCTTTTTCCTCAATTTTAATTGCTGTGCATATGATGATCACAATTATAATAGGGCAATGAAACATTAATTTAGAGTAAAATATTGACAAATGGAACAGACCACCAACTGTCAAAGAGAGGTTAAAATCACAAAATCAAGAAGAGAAAATCTGCTCAAGTAATGTCTTCACCTACATGTGTATGTACATATTTAAAAAATAATCTATGTCACACTGTTCAGTACTGTTTTTAGAGCTCATTAAACTTGAATTCAGAAACATTAGGAATGCACTCATTTTTGCTATTTTCTATTTTCACACCTATTAATTTCAGATTGTAAACAAATACGTTTTAAAAAGTACAGAAGGGAATCATATTCCATATAGAACACTTCTTTGTGCGATACTCTTTTAAAAATTTGTTTCCTGAAATAAACAAACGTGAAAAGAAAGTGACTTGCCTTGCCCTCTTTATCCCTTTGCCAAATTGTGCTGTCAAAGAATTGTAGTGACCATATCAAATACTCTTACCATCTTTGTCACTTTTCATTTGTCTGGGAAAGGAACCCTAAAGAACCAACATGACAAGAGGACCCAGCTAAAGACTCCTGGTCTGCACTCACATTTTCTATTTGCACATTTAATGCTGTTAATATTTCAGCAGCTGTGGTTCTAGGGTCAAACTGAAACTTTTATCCATTTAATTCTGAATCCTCAGCCACAGACTTTGGAGAGAAAGAGATTGAGACTGACAGTGAGTGAGAAGGAGAGAGAGAAAAAGAAAGAGAGATTCATTTTTTAAGAACTAACCGTCAGCAAGAAAGCAGGGACATCAGTCTTACAATCACAGAACTGAATTCTGCCAACAACCACAGACCCTAGTCAAGGATTTACATCCTAGAAGGGACTCATAGGCCAGGCTGACACCTTAATTTCTCCCTGAGGAGACTCTGTACCAAGAACCCTGCCAGCCCATTCCCAGAGGTCTGTCCTGCTCAACCCAGAAAAATGAACAGCTTTCTTTGTAGTGTTAAACTAAGCATTACAATAATATTTAAATAGAAATTACTACATTAAAAGCTATATTTTTACCTCTGTGTTAGCCATGAAACAGGAATCACTGAGATTAAAAAAAGAGTGTTTAAAAAATGTCTGTAGCATATCTTTTTACCAACAGCTTTTTGCTGAATGTTTTTTCAGTCAGGTAAAAAACAAAGAATAGAATTTTCGTCATTTTCCTTACACATCTGTTTGTTTGTTTTTCACAAGAGCTAGCACATAATTTTAATTTGCTTTTTCCATCTTTTTCTTACTAAAATTATAAAAATTTTCTTTCCTTTTTCTCCCCTCTCAAGCCCTCTTCCAGAGATAACTGAAGGAAAAGATTTCAATGAGATCTCTTCTAAAGCATTTCAAAATTACCCTTATTTTTTCAGAGTAGGTTGATTATGAAAATAGATCTTTTTGGTCTTCCCAGGTGACTCAGACGGTAAAGTGTCTGCCTACAATGCAGGAGACCCAGGTTTGATCCCTGGGTCAGGAAGATCCCCTGGAAAAGGCAATGGCAACCCACTCCAGTACTCTTGCCTGGAAAAATCCCATAGATGGAGGATCCTGGTAGGCTACAGTCCATGGGGTCACATCACAAAGAGTCGGACATGACTGAGCAATTTCACTTTCACTGTCACACAGGTAATTAGTACTTACGAAATATTGCGTTTCAATAAATAATACTGATTAAATTTTATTGAGTACCTACTCTAGCTTTATCCATGTTAATTCCTTTAATCCTCACAATGACTCAATGAGTACCATTACTACTATTATTTAATAGAACACTGAAGTTCACAGTGGTGCCCAAATTTAAATGGTATGGCAAGAATTTATAACCATCAATTTGACTTTTACTACAAGCCTTGATTCACTAATATATAAATAAATGAATGAATGAACTCTAAAATTATAATTTCCTTTGGCTTGCTCTAAAAAGATTTCCTACTTCTCTTATCTCATAAATCCAGAAAAGTCACCTTTTCATTTAAGCTCGGCTAGTCACCTAGGATTTTTTCTAGGTTATTTACTCACTACATCTACTTTAAGAAAAAACATACAGTTAAAAGGAACCCTGTGTTCCATTTGAGAAGTATCTTCCAGTAGAGACAAAGGTACTACAATTGTGTGGTGTTTTCCTTTTCCTTTCAACTCTCAAATCCCTAGTTCCTTCCTATATTTAGTAAATACATCTGGAATTCAATTTAATCCTTTCACATGGCATTGTAGTACTTACTTTATGTTCCTTCTTCTAAGAACTGACTTTGGTGTGTACCTTGAATATTAAAAAAAACATCAAAATGTACAAAGTCATTCAGCAGACTGATGCTGTATCATTCCAGTAATCAGTGTATTAAAACTCCCTAAAGGCCCATCAGGGTATCAGACTAGCCTGGCTCCAGACCTGCTACTGTCTGCTCTGGTTCAATAATGATTATGCACATATCATTGACTGAGAATATATCAGACCCATAAGTCGCATTGTAAATGGACAGAGTAAAATAAATGTATACAAACAGACTATAATTACAACTTAGTTCAATACAATGGATTTCATATAGTTCTTTATAAGTTGAAAATATTCTAACAACCTCGTGAATGACTCTGCCCACAGAGTCATCAAGGACAACAGAATTGGAGGCAGAGCAGTTAATGTGGGCTCCAGTTCCTTTGGAAATAAATGAAGGGACTTTAATGTGGCATTAACTCACATCACATTGCAACAGTGGTGGATCGTGTGATCCCAGGATGGTCTAAAACAACTCCCCTAAAAGACTCCTTCTGTAGAACAGCAATCATTGACTGTGATACCCAGGTGGCACCAGGAAAGAATCTGCTGACAATGCAGGAGAGGTAAGATATGCAGTTTAGACACCTGGGTTGGGAAGATCCCTGGAGAAGGAAACGGCACTCCACTCCAGTATTCTTGCCTGAAAAATTCCATGGGCAGAGGAGACTGGCAGGGGTACATAGAGAGTTGGACATGACTGAGCACACATTTACTGCAATACAGTGTGGTAAGCTGGTAACAACACTGCTCTCAACTTTGCGAGCAACTAGCAATCTTAGAAATATCTACGTATTTCTCAACAATTTTCTACATATGTAACATTCTAATTACTTACTCATGGATTAGGTATTTGTATGAACTATAATTCAAATAACATTAAGCAACTTGGCAATTATTTTAAAGAGTAACGGGTTATTTTTCAGAATAGCCAATGAGTCAAAATATACACTCACAGGTACTAGATTAAGATTCCTTTTTCTTTGTGAAAATGCATTTTTCTTTGGATCAAATACAAGAAAACTGCATTTTTTAAAAGAGGTAAGGGTAACAAGTAACCACAAAGGCCCCCATGAGGACTCTCTGTAGGAACCTACCATCTTACAAGCCTGCTTCTGAAACTGTTTGGATGCATGGAATCAAAACTATAACTTTTCTGGGGGGAAATGAAGAATAAAAGTGTGTTTTTCATATTTCCTTGTAATAAACTTGCTCTTTGAAGAGTTCTATTCATTTACACACATGCATATATTAAATTTAAAATAATTATTATAATTATTTATATATTATACTATCACATTTATATATAGTATGTAAATATAATTTGTAAACATATCTAAATATATTTTATATATTAATTTAAATAACATAATAAAAACTTTTCTTTGTGGAATAACCTAGATAGTTAGCAATCTGCTTATTTCTCTTTTATCTAAGCCAATGCCAACTGTTTATGGATCTTAATTATAGCTACAAAATCCCTTTTGCCAAACAACATGACATAATCATGGAAGAGACATCCCATCATTTTCACAGGTCTGTCCACACTCAGTGAGAGAGGTTTCTACAAGGATGTGTATAACAGAGGGAAGAAATCTTGTCTTGTAGGCCATCTTAGAATTCTATCTACTATATGTATACAAAAGTCTTATTATTTAAAAAAATTATAAACAGAGTAATGATTTCTACATAGACACACAAGATAGCTTAAAATATTTCAGATACTTTCTGATATTTCAGCATATTATATTCTGAAAAATCAAATTTTCTTATTATAGAAAATAGTCCTGAGTGTTAATTTTAAATTATTGACAATGACAACTATTCTACTTCGTTAAGTACTCTGAAGATGTAAACTGGTCCTCTGTTTAGATTTTCAGATAGACTTGAAGAGAAGACTTCTTAAAGCAAAATACCTTTTCCTCCAAAGACAATGTAAGGCATGAAATTTATAATAACTTACGTATTATTAGACTGATCTTCCTGTGAATTTAAGATGTGACATAGTCCTTTTTCAATATGGAGCAGAGGGCAGGAATAAGTCGAATAGATGTCAGAAGAGAGAAATCAGGGAAATAAATTGTTGTGGTCTTGGTGATTAAAATACTGTATTAAGAACACATTATAATCAATATCGGTATGAAAATATTCTCCTAAGCAAAATTATAAATTATTGTTGGCTCATGCAAAATAACATCCAGAAGAGAGAGAATCAAGTATTCATTTTAATCTAGATAAAATTTCAGTTTTAAAAAAAGAAAAAAATGTTTCAGTTTTACCTTAGAAATATCTCAAGGTGATAAAATGAGATTAATGGTAGTATAAGAAATGATACATCCTCATTATTTCCTGGTCACTCAAGTCATTTAGGATTTCTCTAGTGAAAACAATAACAACAACAACTTTGGGATGTTCATTGGCAAGTCCACCTTGAGCATGCAGTTGACAGCTCAAACCATGTGTTTCTCTAATACTCTGTCAGACCCAACGCTGACCACACAGGAGGAAGTCCATCAGAGTTGATGTATGTGATGTTACTGATGGTGCTCCTAATAGTGCTGGCAAAGTCAGGCTGCTTCCCCAACCAAGATATTCTCTCATGTGTGGATATTTAACTAAATAAGAGGAAACATTTCTTCACCCCTTTTGATTTTCTCATTTTTATCCAGTGGTTGTATGATTGGAACTTGGAATTACTTATTGACTTTTTACTTGTTTACTGATTCCCACAATCCTTTCCTCAATCAACATGATAGAGCCTTGGAGGTTTTTAGATGAGGAAGTAGAAAGAAAATGAGATGCTGTATTACCATAAAATACAACCACATTAAAAAATAGCTAATGCTGCTATTTAACTGTTATTGAATGAGCAAAATATTTCCTTAACACTTGCTCATTTCCCTCCCTCTCTCTATAAATACCTTCTGTTTGACATATGCATATGTAAACAGATTATACCTAAGTGGATACACAGTAAATAGTTATAAATAAATTTAGATACCAAAAAATTAAAACTCAAACCAGTCACAGGATAATGGCATAATGTACACTATGGATTTACTTATAAATTCAAGAAATATTTGAGTGATAAATATGCTCTTGGTACTAGATTAGGTATCAGGAATTAAAACATAAATAGGACCCCCTCTTTTCTCATAATGGCTCTTATGAGCCTAAAAGCATTTTAGTGGAGAATATAGTCAAGTTAGCTTTAAACATTAAAATGAAATCCTCAGGAATAATTCCTAGTCAAAGGTAAGTTCTTGTAATATGGAAACACATAGGAAATACCTATCTTAAGGGAAAGTCAAAAAAAGCTTTCCAAATTAAGTAAGTAACTCTGTAATGTTTTAGATCTTTCCAAAAAAATTTACTAGCAAATATCCTGGGTTTAGGTGACAAATTTAAAAACAACCTATGTAGCTGATTGTCTTCCAATGTATTCACATAATTAATGAATAACCTTTCTCTTATTGATAAATGTATTCAAGAAATTTAAATGTATATGTAAGTGTGCTCTTTGATTCTCCAGATTACTTGATTAAGGTAGATGGTCAAACACATATTAGAAAGTCACCACATACATTCAAGCATTTGAACATGAAATAACACACAGTCGGTGAACATTTAGGGGTCATAAAGGGGTGAAGGCCTTGAGGCTGCTCTGCTAGTCTTCAAATCTTAGAAGGTAGCAGTATCTTCGATCTGTCTGCCTTTTAAACAAGGAAACCTGGGAATATCTCCAATGATCATTTGATTTGTTTCTGTCTGGGCAGGTAGCCCTCCAGCCGCCCCCCTCCAACATACTGTGGCTCCGCACCCGCTAAACCCTAGGTTTTTATGTTGGTGAAAAGCCAGGCTTCCAGTAACACAGAGGGTTAAATAAAGGGCTGATGAATAGTCAATGATTGGAGTGGCAACCAGGCCACGGGATCCAACTGCAACCTCTGTCCCAGGAAAAGTGGTCATGGGATGGTGAAGCTGCTAAAGGCATAACAGCATTGGTAACTAGAGAAGAAGAAGCTTCTGCTGCTCAAAGAAAGGATTCTCAGGAAGTAGTGGAGGCAGGAGAGGTCTCAGCTTAGGAAGGCACAAGCCTCTCCTAATTCAAAGGGCAAGAAGTCCAACTGCAACGAGTGGTGGACACAGGATGAGGCACAAGTGGAGACTGAAACTCAGGCCATAAACCACGAACAGAGGATGCACAAGCAGGCATGCATGCCAAGTCGCTTCAGTCGTGTCCAGCTCTTTACATCCCTGTGGACCACGGCCCGCCAGTCTCCTCTGTCTGTGGGATTCTCCAGGCGAGAATACCGGAGTGGGTTGCCATGCCCTCCTCGAGGGGATCTTCCCGACCCAGGGGTTCAACCTGCATCTCTTAAGTCTCCTGCTTTGGCAGGCACGCTCTTTACCACTAGCCCCACCTGGGAAGCCGAAACCCATTCGAATGGAAAGCAGGAAAGTGGAAAATGGAGCAGAGGACGGGGCTGGAAGCCCAGGGAATCCTAGCACTGCAAAATCCTCCAAGTCAAAACTATGAATATTCCATGTGACTTACATGACTTGTGAGACAGAGAGAAAGGGTGATGGGGCTTAAGAAAATGTGAGATTTTAGAATTCTCCTATCACTGCAAATATAAGTTTCAGCATATGCCTTATAACAACATTTACATCCATTAAACCATTCAATCATTTAATCAACAGGCCTACACTGACTCCTTATTTTTAAACCACAGTGTTGGGTACTTCCTATATAAAGATGAATAGGAAGCAGGTCCTGCCCTTTGGGACAGTCTAGGAAGGGAAAGAAATATGTAAATAAACTGGAGGTTTCTCTCCTAAGTATTTTTAAACTCTACAACTACATTATTAAATTATTTATATCCAGTTAAATAAAGAAGCATTCAATAAAATGATTGCTCATGATTACTATAAACAAGCACTCTCAGGAAGTACAAGATGAAATTTATCAATGTAAATACTTTTGTATAAGCTGAAAATATGAGCTTACATAGAGAACAACACCCTTTTTTATTTGCAAGTTTCATTTTTACCACATCACAGAAAAGCATGTGGATGAAAAGAAATATCTCATTTCAGTGACCCAATAAAATGGATGTGCAAACTACTGGTAGTGAACTGTAGCATAAGGCTCATCTAAAAAGCTCTGTTTTGGCTTACTTTTAAGGAAAATACTTGGTGAAGTCTAAGTTGGCCTGCTGGGACGAGTTAGAACATCATTGGCAGGCTGCATAATAATGAATTGGTTCCTACGGAAATGAAATTGTTACTGTTCATTTTTGTCATTTACAATTGATTCATGTGCTGCATCTGGCATTTTAATCTTAGCATTCAAGAGCCATTCCATCTTTCTTTAAGACACGAGAATTAGTCAAAGACAGTTAAAAGACAAGTATCAAGAACAGCATCATTAAGGAGAGTCTGATTAGCAAAGTTTCTTTCCAGGTCGTAGGAACTGCTGTTTGACGGTACCCTGTGTGGTAAATGAAAAACATTTTTTAAGCTAGGAAAGTAAGAGGATCTGAAATAGTGCTGTTTTAAATTTTTTAACTTGCGAACATAATCAAATGTGTGTCATGTCCAGCTCTTTGTAACTCCATGGACTGTAGCCCGCCAGGCTCCCCTGTCCATGGGGTTTTCCTGGCACAGACACTGGAGTGGGTTTCCATTTCCTCCTCCAGGGGATCTTCCCGACCCAGGGATCAAACCTGTGTCTTTTGTGTCTCCTGCATTAGCAGGCAGGTTCTTTGCCAGCTGAGCCACTGGGGAAGCCCATAATCCATAGAAAGTATAAATTAATAGAGTGTATAGTTTAATTAATAATACTTTCAAATGTCACAGATGCATTTCTTAAATGTGAATAAATTCATATCATTTTGTAATTGAAATGACATGGGAATTACTTGTTGAATTTCTCTTACAAATAAGTCTTTATTTTCTTATCATGAGCATGAAGGAAATTCCAAATAAGACTTTTGCTTCAACCTAAACCTACTAAAGAGTACCTTCCCACCTATTCTTCCTATAAATTATGAAACTAAAAAATAATAATAATAATAACAATTTTAAAAATTAAATAATAATTTTCAGAACTTAGAACATTTACTAGTGTTCTGAATGGGGTTAAGCACTATGTTATAACTTCGGGCAAAATAAATGAAGAGTTCTGATGTTCAAATGAAATAGCATAATCAAGTGTTAAATAGTGAAAAAGAAATCCCTTTGGAGCTTTTCACAGAGAGATGATCCAGGCTGAACATGCATCCCCAGTGATGGTGAGAAGCACATGACTGTCTGACATCCTACTATCAGGGCCCAGAGTCCCAAATGAAACTGTACAGGTCAGTTGCAGGCCATGTTAAGTAAAGAATAAAAAATTTAAAATAAATGGCCACAAAGACTTAGGAATACCCATGAGGGGCAGAGGGTGAATTATTTAAAATAGACTCCCTATATTATCCATCCCTGTCAGGGGATAGAATCTCAAGCCATATTGCAGCCTGTAACTTCCATCTCCCTGAAAATGAAGGAATGAAGAGGTTTAACTGTGAAAATCATAGATTTTCACTTTAAAATATTTTCACTTTAAAATAGATAATTATCTGAATGTTCTAACATAATAAAATGAGATTAGAATACATAGACAAAAAAAAGAAGCAGAATACACAGTCAATAAAGTCCCCCTGAAAGCATGTAGTTTTGTGGTACACTATGCTATACTGTGAGGTGCACAAAAAAAGTTCTAGCTCCTTTCTATGTATGTGTCTTTTCTTCTATGTCAAAGGGAGCCAAATAGTCTTTCTCTCACTCTCATCCTTTCTTAACAGTCTTGGTGGTTCTTTTTTTTTTTTTTTTTTCTTGGTGGTTCTTTGAAGTAAATTTGAGCCATTATTTTCGGTAACACGTGGGATGGGTGAAAATTAGTAGAAAACACCCAGTACAGTTTATTTTCTTTCTAATTTCAGGGCCAGAACTACAGATGAACAGTTTCCCCCATGAGCTTCCTCTTCTCTTCACCCTTGCTCAGGACCTGAATGTGTATTTAGCCTTCACCAGTTTTCAGGGTTTCTCTTTACCACACAGGCTAAGTCACTTCAGTCATGTCAGACTCTGTAAGCCTACAGACTGTAGCCTACCAGGCTTCCCTGTCCATGGAATTCTACAGGCAAGAATACTAGAATGGGTTGCCAGTCCCTTCTACAGGGGATCTTCCCGACCCAGGGATCGAACCCCTGTCTCTTGCATCTCCTGCCTGTATTGGCAGGTGGGTTCTTTACCACTAGTCCCACCTGGGAGGCCCCTCTCTTTTCCATACTTTGACCTGAAAACCTGACTTCCCCATAGCTCACCCTGTAGTTTCCAAAGTGCCAACAACTTAATCAAATAAACTGAGTCATCCACAAAGGCCCATACCTGGACAATAGCTGTAAGTGTGTTTCAACAATAAAATTTTAGGTATGAACTACTCTTGAACACTGAAAACTTAAACCCAGAGAGAAGAGATATTTTGAAGATCTTCAAATAAGCATAACTATATCTAAACTGAATCCATGATATTTAAAATTTAACTTTCTCACATCCTTAACTTAGTGAATGTTTTAATTAAATCACTTAATAAACATTCCTAGATGGCGGAGTGGTAAAGAATCTGCCTGCTAATGCAGGAGATGCAAGAGACTCAGGTTCAATCTCTGGGACAGGAAGATCGCCTGTAGGAAATGGCAACCCACTCCAGTATTCTTGCCTGGAGAATTCCCATGGACAGAGGAGCCTGGTGGGCTACAGTCCATGGGGTTGCAGAGTCAGACAAGACTGAGTGACTAAGCATGCAAGAACACACACATGCTAATACATAGAACAATGTTTTGGTGCTGGGAATACTGCCTTAAAACAAGCAAACATCTTGGTATTTATGAAGCTTAAAATTTTCTAAAGGTATCAGGCAATAAACAAGGTATCTAATAACAGACAATCAACATATAATATGCTACATATAAACTTCACATATGTGGGATGGTAATTAAGAGATAAATTTAGACACTTGTAACTTTTAAAATTCATCTTCAAAATTTAATTCCATTTTTCCTTATGTAACATTATTGAAAGCTGAGCAAGAAGAACCCAACGTAGGCAGTAAAACTTTAGATGTTTAGGAAACATACATTCAGCACCTAGTACTATCTACCAGCTTCTATTCTTGAGTTGAACTATGGATAAAAGGTTGAATAAGGTAAAAATAATCCCAAGTCTCAAAAGAAATTCATACTATTGTATTTTTAAAAGCCATTCATAAATCTCATTATAGTGATAATTTCAGCAACTAGAGATATTTTCTTTCTTAATAAACATGATGATTTTAAGATATGTCCACAATTTCTTTGATGCTACTCCCTTCAAGGGGTAGAGCCTAACTGCATTCCAGTTGGGTGGGAATTGGGTCTAGTGACTCCCTTGTAACAGACAGAATGAGGTGGATGTGAACAGGAACAATTCTAGAGAGTGGGTCATGGGAGGCATGGTGCTTCCTGCTTGTCCTCTTGCTCTCTGTTAGATCACTTGCTCGGTGGAAGCCAGCTGGCATGTTGAGAGGACATTCAAACCATGATGAGAAACTGAAGCCTTCTGCCATCAGCCATGTTAAGTGAGCCAACTTGGAGGAAGACCCTCCAGTCCTAGTCAAGCTTTCAGAGGACCCTGGCCCATGCCGACAAGCTTGACTGCTACCTCGTGAGAGATCCTGTCAGGATCTAGGTTCATAACAGGCTCTAGGTTCATCCACCTCACTAGAACTGACTTAAATTTGCTCCTTTTTATGGCAGAGTAATATTCCATTGTATATATGAACAACTTCTTTATCCATTCACCTGTTGATGGACATCTGGGTTGCTTTCATGTCTTAAGAAAACCACAATTCTAAAAGACACATGTACCCTGATCTTCATTACATTCATTATTTTGTAACAACATATTCCACAGTTGACAAAAAATGCTGCATAGATCCTAAGGCTAAGTTTGAAAAAGCCACAAAACTATGTGACAGTTAAGTGAAGTCCTGTGTCCAAATATTCCCTCTATAAAGTATTGTTTATAAAGTATTTCCTAAGAAGGCCTCTGAGGAAGGGTCAGTATTTTAAAGTGGGGGATGAGTGAGCAATTTAACATGGATCCATTTAAGTGTAACTTGGACTACTTGGTCAGCAAAGGACGGAACACACCATGAAGACATCACAACATCACAAACGATGGGGACTGCATTTTTGAATTAGATGCTGCCCTGGAAGGGGGAACTCTCCTTGAGTAGTTCTAGTGTGAGTGTGAGAAAAAGATGGTGGATGATAAAGGGCAGAGAGAAGGGCCAGGAAAAAGCTGCAGCTTATGTGATGGCAATAAATTATAAACATGAATAAAGTGGGTTCTCAAAATGAAGTGACACTATTTCATAACAGGTTTTGAGATGGGTCAGATATTTATCAAATTTTATGTTTAACAAACATCTATAACCAGAGCAGGAAAATAAGCAACATTCTGGTTTGATAAATATTTTAAGGAGGTGACAGAGAAAACCCATTTCTAGCAAGACCCAATAACCCTTATGGTCTACTTGCTTAGCTAAGCAGAAATTACTAAGTATTCTTTTTAAACTGCAAAAGCTGCCTTGATTTTTTAAAAAAGAAAAAGGTATGAAATATTTCAATCTCTCAACAAGATAGATTAATGGTGCTGAAAAAGTTCTTGCTATGTATGGTGAATGTAGGTAAACACTTAAATTTTTTTATCCTTGTCAAAGAAAGATATAAAGATGGAACCAATTATCCAAGCAACATGAAGTCAACTTGGGAAATTTAGATATACTTTTCATACAACTTCTCAAATTTAAATACAGGGAAAATGGCTGAAACTTAAAACTGTTTCTGAGGGCCACGAATGAGAGAGGGACATAGTAAGCCAGGGGTGAGGAGGCTGGAATTAAAAGCAGAAAAAAGGGATTTTCCTTGAGTGTTGATTTTGGTTTGAAGTTGAATTGATAAAAATGATATAAATATATTATGTTATAAATATAAATAAGTAAAAGCCTCAAGCATCGCTATTAAATCTAAACAAAATCTAGTCCAGCAGATAATGGGAATCAGAGTCAGAGCATATTTTGTACAGTTTCTGTTTATTTCCTTAAGAATAAGGGTACAATCTATTTACAAATCTACTCAAAATTTACAGCAATTAGAAGCACTGGTGTAAATTAAGACACTGCTGAAGGAATATCAAACAAAACTCATTAAGAAGATGGCAATGGAAAATATTTGGTAGCTTCCATTTTATGGCTTTGCCGTAATAGTCTATCACAGATGTTATTTAAAGAAGAATATTTTCCATTCTAAAATATTTTAATTAATCCACAGAAGTGAAAGTTAAATTCCAGTGATAAAGGAGTAAGAGGTTGCTCGTTTCACATTTTCATCACAAGTTCTACTTTTCTAAGATTTTAAAAATATTCTTTTTTTTCCAAAATATTTTTGTATGAAATAAGTTCCAAAAGTTCCAAAGCATTTATCTGACTTTTTTGCCAAGATTCCTCTAAATGGAAATCATGAGAAATAGATGACTACTCATTTTTCAACTATGTAACTTTTCAGACACTGAGGCAATGTTAAGTTGTGTCTTTTAGGTAGTAGTTTGGTCTCCTTATTCTCCACGTATTTCAATATCATATGTTTCTGAAATGAGAATATGAAGACTAAAGAATGGAAATCCAGAATGAATGGTTCATTATATCCTTTGTAGGATCATTTCACTGCAGCATGTTCCCTGTGTTGAGCCCCACGGTACATGTATAAATTCACCTTTCAATCATTTGTGTGGGTTAATGGCACTGAGTAATTGCACATTAGCAAAGCGCCATTCCAGACACCAGCCAGGCATGCCGAACAGATCATCTGACAATCGTTACAGATTCATTTTCCACCAACAGAAACACTGTTCGGGCTTATTAACTGGCAAATCTGCATAAGGCACAGCATAGAGCACAGAACCTCTATTAAAAGGAGCAAGTTATCTCATTAATGTAATTTACAAGGATATTTGGCCCATTCTATTGTTTTAAAATCTAAAAAAAAAAAGAAAAGCTCCTATTCAACAAATTCATCATTTATTTATAGCAAGTTCTTATCATGTCCCTTATGCTTCACTGAAATAAAAGGATCATAAATTGGTTAATAACCAGACTGTTACTCAAATATCTTATATTTTGCTGCCAATGGTACAGAGCATTTGGAAGTTAACTCCTATTATGTTCCTCAAAATATAGAGGATGATAGATTCATCCAGTAATTAATGATGAAGCCTCTTTTTTTGGTTTTGACTTTCTCCTTACACTATGCCTTAAAATTTCTCCTTGAAACTTGTGATCAGGGACCTACAGTACTGCCTATATCTGAAACATGATTGTAATAATGACATGCTTGCCTAAGATTTCTGCCCTACCCTCATCCCTAATAGCCAGGCTCCTGTTTCATTTTAACATCTATGAACAGGAAGTTCACCAGTGAATATTCACGTTCTCACTGTGGAGCTGAGCAAAATATTCCCTTTTTCTCTCTTGAGAGCTTGCTGCTTCTTTGTGCTTTATTAACTATGTGTTGTGTCCTTCCGCTTGTTTTGCTGGGAAATGTCCCTGCATTTATCTTTAGATTTCATGCTAAGAGCAAATTTCATTTAGAATTCATGTGTTTAACAATGGTTTAATTTTCTTTCATTTTCTTCTGATACAGGTACAAATTTATGTTAAATTGAGGTGACCTGTTCTTAAGTATTCATTTTCAAGAAATGCTATCAAAAGATGAAGTCTTAGAGGTGGTCACATACAGGCAGATTTTCAAAGTCAGTGACCTGTGCTGAAGTTACTCAAGAAATATTAAGACCTCCACTCTTCTGTGGCATATTCCAAACCTAGTATCAGTTGCATTGTAGAAGTCTACATGGGGGGACAGTCGCCATTAATGATTTAATTGTGACATAGTGAGGTCAATACAGTGTTCAGAAGGACAGAATTCTGGAAGGGAAACATTTGTTAGAATAATAGCTCCCAACTGAGAATCTGTTTCTTTTCAAGGTCTAACTCCCTCACAGAGATCACAGGGGTTTTCAACCCTGATAGGCTACAATCACAAAACACATTTTTTTCCTCAGCCTTCAATGTTTTCTGTGTTGAAGACGCTGATATTTCATATAATCAAATTGCTTATTTATATCACCTAAACCTTCAGTGATAAAATCTTCCTTCAATGGTTCTATAATTAATGTTTACCTTTTACTCAGAAAGTATTAGTGTTATTATTTTTTCCCCTTATGTTTATATTGTACAAAAAAAAAAAAAAATCTGTTTGCATTCCTCAGTGTTGATATGCCTTCTGTGACTGGCCTTCTGCCACACAGTTGAGATGCAGTTAAACTGGGCTGCACATATGTACACATCTACATATACTCACACTTCTTTTTTGGTCATATATATAGTTTAAAAAGACATGTAACAACTGGATAGAAACCAACACCTGAAGAACCAGACAATACATGCTGTGCTGTGCTTATTCGCTCAGTCTTGTCCAACTCTTTGTGACCCCAGGCTGCCAGGCTCCTCTGTCCATGGGGATTCTCCAAGCAAAAATACTGGAGTGGGTTGCCATCCCCTCCTCCAGGGGATCTTCCCAACCCAGGGATCAAACCCAGGTCTCCTGCATTGCAGGCAGATTCTTTACCATCTGAGCCACAAGGCAAGCCCCAAACAATACATAATCACATACACAAAAGCATAAAATAAAAATATGAATAATTTAAAAACACTTACAAAAATACATGGATTATAATGTAGAGTTCATTAAATTTCATAAAATGAACCTACTTGCCCACCCAGCACCAGAGCAAGAAAAAGGATTTTACCAGAATCCCAGACGTTGCCCTCATGCTGTCTTCAAGTTCTACTATGTGTCCAACTAACCGCTGTTCTAAAAATTAACACCACAGGTTGGTTTTCCCTGTTTTTGAGTGTTTTGCGTTTGTTTTATAGTGCCTTGGTTTACTAAATGTTGGTTTATCTCTATCACGCAGCACATGCCTGGTAAAGGCGGATCCACCTTCTTGTCTTCACCACAGCCTGCTCTGTACACTAATAAGCAGCTCCATCTGGGAGTCATCCTAGGGTTCTACCTCCTGCTCTGTTCACTCGTAGCTGAGGTCAAATGTCTCTGCTTTCCTGAAGATAAAGGCATAATCTAATTTTAAATTAGGAGGTGTCTTTATACTCTGTGCTCTGAAAACTGACTTAAGAAACTCCAGGGACCCCGTGAAAAATCCATAATTGAAGAGAATGTGTGAGAACATAGAATATGAATCAGAGACCCATTCTGGGTCTTGCTTTACCATTCCCCCTTCTTTGCTCCATCTCCCAGTCTATAAAGAGGAAGTAATAATGACACTTAATTTGAAGAGCTGCTGAGAGAATAAAACGATGGCATATATTAAAAATCCTAAGGCTCTATGAAAGCTTACATGCTGGGCCCTTTCTCTTCACTTTCTTTCCATCACATTCAGAATATTCAAAAACAAAAGCGGCAAGCACAACTTGCTCCTAGGAAACCTCTATGATCAGCATTAATGTTTCATATGATTAATTTTCATTAATTGTTTTAATTCTCCCCGTGCTTGACCCTGAATAAAAACTATTACCAGCTTATTCATTCCTTGAATAGACACCATGATCACTAATGATAACAAGAAAGTCCCGCTACATTTCTCAGAGGAATAAAGTTGTTTTTTAAGTTCATGTAATTATGCCAAGCACATACTATGTTTCCCTGCATTATTACACACTATTGAGGATAGGCCAAGATTCCTAGTCAGATAAACAAATACTTCTGATTAAAGACTCTATGATGCAATGATGCATTGTAATAACCTAACAGGGCTATTTTGTTCAATTCTATTAATATTCACTAACCGAAGTCAGTTTGTCCAACTTCCTACTTCAAATATATCATTCAATCTCACTCCACTCCTTGGCCTTTCCTTTTAAACACATCCTTTCTAGAATTAGAGAACTTCCCCCTGGGCTCATTGCAGTTTCTCCAGTAATGAGCCCTATTTTCAGCTGTTAGTCATGCTCTCTTTCTTCAGATCTCTGATATACGGATTAGCTTCTCAGTAAATATTTCTGTTTGAAAGCAGTTGGTCTCCAGTCTTTGTAAAGTCTTAAAAAGGCCTGGCATATACCATCTCCACAGGGTATTTTGCAGTTGTGAAAGGAATGATGGTTTGGAGATGACAGACAGTGAGTTATTTTCTTTGCCCCAGAAAATGATGGTGGCTTACAGATAAAGCATTGCACAAATTACATAAAATCTCACATAACCAAATGAAAAATAATAGAACTTTTTAGAACTTGGGTGTCCATTAGTTTTGTCAGAGAACACTGCCTTTCCCTCTACTCCTTTCCTAAATTTTTAAAAATTCACATTTTGATATAGTTTCTAAAATGCTATAATTTATTCATGCTACAAAAGACCACACATCTCACATTAATTAAAAAAAAAAAATACACCAAAAAGTCCTTCGTGACATAAAAATTGCACAGGCTGAGAAACAGCTGATGTAATGAGAAGAGCCCAGACTTCAGAACCAGGACCGAGGGCCAAGTTCATGGCCCTTCCTAGACGTGGAAATTTGGGCAAGTATCTCTTGTCCTCCTTCATAAGATAAGAAGAGTGAGACTTGCATTGCAGTTTGTCATGAAGATTTAGCAATGATTTACTTATTCATTGTTTTATATATATTAACTTGTGTCTCATGACAAGATTGAAAGTCCAGTGAAAGCAAACTATCATGTGTTACTTATCTGGGAGCTTAAACACTTATGTGTGAGTATATGAAAAAAAAAAAAACCCAATACATATTGCAATGTTTGGGGTGGTATTTTGTTCAGATCAGATCAAACCAATGTGATCACATACATGGTTAATACTGTTTGGGAAAAGTCCCCCTGCCTACTTTTTTTTTTTTGGGGGGGGTGCGGATTTTAGCAGCAACTTTAATAAATATTATTTGTTTAAATGGCAATCACAACAGTAGCTCTTTTGTTTGAGAACAAATTTGTCATATCAAAACATAGCTCCAAATAGAGGTTTTTAGCTTACATGGAGATCATGAACTTAAATAGATCCTTTATCTTTCTAGTTAATACCTTTGCACAACAGATATTTTATTTCTTTTTTCTTTTTTTTTCTTTTTTCCCAATTATTTTTATTAGTTGGAGGCTAATTACTTTACAATATTGTAGTGATTTTTGCATACATTGACATGAATCAGCCATGGATTTACATGTGTTCCCCATCCTGAATCCCCTCCCACCTCCCTCCCCATCCCATCCCTCTGGGTCTTCCCAATGCACCAGCCCTGAGTACTTGTTTTTTTTTTTTTTTTTTAATAGTATTGTTTTCAAGAAAAGAAAAGACCTATGACTTTACTAATAAAAATTACACTATATATAAGACAGATAACCAATAATGACCTACTGTATAGCACAGGGAACTCTACTCAATATTCTGTGATAACCTATATAAGAAAAGGAGCTTCCCTGGAGGCACAGATGGTAAAGAATCTGCCTGTAATGCAGAAGACCTTGGTTCAATTCCTGGGTTGGGAAGATACCCTGGAGAAGGGCATGGAAACCCACTCAGTATTCTAGCCTGCAGAATTCCCATGGACAGAGGAGTCTGGCAGGCTATATAGTCCATGGGGGAGCAAACAGTCGGACATAACCCAGCAATTAAGCACAGCACAGCACACATGTGAGAAAAGAATTTTAAAAAGAATGAATATGTGTGTTTGTATAACTGAATCACTTTGCTGTACATTTGAAACTAACACAACATCGTAAATGAGCTAATCAATTATACTCCAAAGAAAAAAAAGTTGTAGAACTGAAGATCTTTAATATTGTCATATGTCTAAGATCACATATTAAATGGTGGAAATGATATGTGAAAAATATAGTTGTTTAATATTGAATAATACATATTATAGCAATAAGAATTTTCCCATACTTTTAAAAAAAATCATCATAACCCTCTGATGTGTATACTACTCTTATCCCTAGTTTACAGGAAAGAAATCAAGTCTGGAAGCAATGAAGTAACTCTACAGAGTCACACAGAGTCTCTTTATCCTGGTTTACCTGCCTCCAGAGACTGTGCTCTTTTCTGTAGCCTGTATGAGGAAAAGCAACCTGACATCAAATTCATTTATTTGGATATATCCAGACAGCAAGGAGATCAGACCAGTCAATCCTAAAGGAAATCAACCCTGAATATTCATTGGAAGGACTGATGCTGACACTGAAGCTCCAAAACTCTGGCCACCTGATGCGAAGAGTCAACCCTTGATGCTGGGAAAGATCTAGGGTAGGGGAAGGGGGCGACAGAGGATGAGATGATTGGGTGATATCACTGACTCAATGGACATGAGTTTGAGCAAGCTGAAGATAGTCAAGGACAGAGAAGTCTGGCATGATGCAATCCACAGAGTCGCAAAGAGTCGGACACAGCTATTGAACGGCAACAACAACAAAGACTGAATTGCAACAGCCTGTGAGATTCCTAGTTTGTGACCATGTGTGTGCGTGTGCCTGTGCACACATAAGGTAGAAGACAGAAAGCAAGTAAAAAGGAATATGAATTTTAACTTGCATAAAAATGTCTAAAGCTACCATTAGGATGATTAAATCAGACTGCTCATAGATTTGGGGAAGGAACAGATGTATATATAAGGATGCAGAGAGCCGTATTTCTAAGACATTGGAGAACAGTTTTGCCAACTGGCTGTGACATAGATTAGGCACCCTCTGGAGAAGCCTTTTTATCCCAGTGAGTTTGTTATCCTTTTTATGTTACCTACACAGGCAGACTAGTAATTTGGAAATAAGATTGCACTGTGAGTTAAAACTATCATGATCAATACAAAATAGATCACAAGAAAGAAAACTGCAAAATTAAACAGACTCCTGATCCCCAGGTCAAAGACTTAAGTGGTGATATTAACATAACCCAGAAAAGAATATGTCAGTGTAAGGGGGTATTAATGTGGAATGAAGAAAGGCAAAATGTCTGAGAAACTGAAGCTGGTGGAGCCAAGCTAAGAGCATTGTCTGAGGTGTGTCTCCAAGAGGGACGGAGTCTCTGCTGTCAGAGCTCACCACCTTCTCACCAAAACTCCTTTGGATGCTGCGCCCTGGTCCATCCACATTCAGCAGACAACCTCCCCAGAGGGCAGACCACAATCCAGCCTTTTTTTCATCAAGCATATGTTACATTAGAACGTTCCTAAATTTAGAAAAATGCTGTCTTTGTAATAAGCATGATTTTTGTGAAAAAACTGCCATCCAGACACAACTGCCTTCAGCTGTTATATTTCAGCACACATTCTCATACTTCAGGGCACAGGCTTTGGAGCTAGATTACCTGGGCTGCAATTGCAGTCCTCGGGTTCACTAGTCATGTGACCTTGCACAAATTATGCAGCCTGCACCAATAACAGTACCTTGTTTATTTATTGATATGCTATTTAAAATCCCGACCCAGGAATCGATCCCGGGTCTTCTGCATTGCAGGCAGATTCCTGCATTGCAGGCTGATTCTTTACTGACTGAGCTACAAGGGAAGCCCCCATTTAAATAAGTTAACATGTGTGAAATGCTTAGAATGGTGCATGGCACATGGCGTTCAATACACTTTACCTGTTATTATTGTTGCTGTTGATGTTATTGTTCAGTTCAGTTCAGTTCAGTTCCGTTGCTCGGTCATGTCTGACTCTTTGCGACACCATGAATCGCAGCACGCCAGGCCTCCCTGTCCATCACCAACTCTCGGGAGTTATTGTCACTAGACTAGATTTTTCAGTTCTACCACTGTCCAAACCCAGTACTCAACTCCAAACCTTTCTTCAGTCCTTATACCATTCCCTCTTCTACCTTTCGGTTTCCGCTCCCAAAGCTCCTTCCACCACGGCATTTATTCTCAATTAAACACTGCCTCTTTTCTGCAATAACCCTTGCCAACTCTTGCCCAAGGCTGGGCCTTCTCTGTGCCTCTGTCACTGGTCTTCCTGACACACAGAACAAGAGTAAGAGATTGTCATTCTTTTTGTTTGTCCCTATCACTTTGCCCAAGATCACTTGCCAACCTCTCCTCTTTTAATATCTACCAATGCAGGAGACACAGGTTCAATTCCTGGGTTGGGAAGACCCCTGGGAAAGGAAATGGTTACCCACTGCAGTATTCTTGCTTGGGAAATTCCATGGACAGAGAAGCTTAGCAGGATACAGTTCATGGGGTCACAAAAGAGCTGGACATGACTTAGCGACTATACACCAACCTGACATTTGTTTTCCATAATCAGTGAACGATACTCACCCATGTATTTCAGTAGTTCAGGACTGCTTCACATTTCACTATATATCCCTCCCATCATCTTGATGGACAATATTGTTGACACTGATGATCCTTCCTCTGTCTGGGTGGTTGTTTCCATTCCACACCCTTATTGTAAATTAAACTGATGTATGTGCCCCCCCACAAGCAGCTCAGTTCATTCAAACTAGCACAAGTGCCTTTTCTTTAATTCATCTGTTTTTTTATTGTTTTATAACTTAGTTCTATCAATAACAGACACAGTGGTCTATTAAGTCCTGAATCTAGGATTATATTTGAGCATCTACCTTTAGGAACTGTCCTATACTTGCTACATTCTGTGTGTCTCTTCCTTGAAATTTTAATAGCCTAGGTGATGGTATTAGTAGGTGGAGCATTCGGGAGGTGCTGAAGTCATGAAAATGGAACCCTCATGAATGGGACTAATACCTTACAAAAGAGAATCCAGAGAGACCCCAAGCTGCAATGAGAGGTGCTAGCTATGAACCAGAAAGATGGCACTTACTTGACTATGCTGGTGCCTTGACACTTCTGAGCCCCAGAACCATGAGAAATAAATTTCTGTTGTTTTCCCACCACCCAGTCTGTGGTATTTCATCATAGCAATCCAAATAAATAGCAGCTTTAGTCTTATGTCTATTTTGTATGCAGACTTACATGAATGCAGTTTTCCAGGTCATTCTTGATTTCAAATAGTCTCTGCCATTATCACTATAAGTATATTCTTTCATGTCACGTGTCTCTGTTTTTTGGTTAAAAACTTATCACTGTTCCTCTGTGAGTTTATATGATATGGAATTTTAGACCACAGGATAGATTCTTGAGTGTATGATGAAAGATCATACTGGAAGCAAGAGATATGTTTTGCATTCTGTAATATGGGAAAGGTATGGGACAAAGAAAGTCAGGTTTTTACAGAGATACTCCTCAGCCTTGTTTTTCAAATGCAGTTCCAAGGGGTTGGAGCAAACTCCACAAGGAAACTGTTCTCTGCTTCCTGACATTGTCATGCAACACTAGAATTTTAATCTTCTTTCAGCAGGGACGAAACACAAGCCCAATTTGGACTTGAAGGTTCTAAATTTAGAGGTTCCCTGGATTGTCTAACCATCATGGCCTGGGGAGTGTTCAGAAAATAATCAGCCCCTGACAGACTTAGTGAAACAAAAATAGAGGTGAGAAACTTTGAAGTATTTGCCAACATAGCTAACGGAGGGCCCAGGAATTGGCATTTATTTGACAAAGAGCAGATAGAATCTAAGGAGGTGAAGAAGAATCTCTAGACTACCAGACAGGACACTTTTTAAGCAGAAGGGGACTCACAGGAAAGAGATACATCATCATCTTTGGTTTATGGAATCAGGATTTCAAGTCTGGCTGCCCATTGGAATCACCTCAGAGACTTTGACGAAACATGGATGCCAGGCCCCACCTCAATGAAGCCAATTGTTCTGGATGTCTGGATGTGTTAGGGAAATTAAACGAATAGGGCAGGCAGGCCTCTGACATTGCTTCTAACCTGCCTAGACACTGCCCTGACTGTGAGTGACTGCCTGCTGTGAGTGAAAGACTTTCAGCACTACAGATAAGATGAGGGAGAAATCTTGTGATGAGCCCCTGAAGGGGGCCTGGCCAACCAAGCCCCAGGCTTATTAACATTCCAACTTTTACAAGACAAAACAAACAGCATTAACAGGAAATCAGGCCTGCAATTTGGTCACAGACTGATGATGATATCAGTTTGCATCCATCCTGGGATTATAAACAGGAACCTGGAAGTGTAATCTTTGAAGTCTCACCCATGGAGCAGACTCACTTCCTGGGGACCCTTTTCCCAGCTGGGACTCCAGATATGCTGTGCCACAGGACTTCCCAGCGCTGTTTAAGTCTGGGTGTTGGTCAAAACCCAGTTTGGTGATGTATTCTCTATTCTTTCTATTTCTCTTTTCTTTTAATGTTAGTATGTTGAAAGTAAGCTAGATAATTTTCTAATAAATATCTATATTATTTATTTGTATATAATGAGTGGCTTATTTCGTTAACAAATCTTTGAACCTGAGACCAAAGTGAAAACTTTCGGCAAAACAGGATGGCAGACCAAGGCTGAGTATTTCAAAAAGCTCCCCGGATGTTGTTCTTTAGCTGCTAAGTCATGTGCAACCCTTTTGTGATGCCATGGACTCTAGCCTGCTAGGCTCCTCTGTCCATGGAATTCTCCTGGCAAGAATACTGGAATGGGTTGCCATGCCCTCCTCTAGAGGATCTTCCCGACCCAGGGATAGAACTCGCATCTCTTGAATCTCCTGCATTGGCAGGCAGGCAGGTTCTTTAACACTAGGTGCCACCTGGGAAGCCCTAAAGCTCTCCTGTGAAAGTGTTAGTTGCTCAGTTGTGTCCAACTCTTTGTGACCCCATGGACTGTAGCCCACCAGTCTTCTCTGTCCATGAAATTCTCCAGGCAAGAATACTGGAATGGGTTGCCATTCCCTTCTCCAGGGGATCTTCCTGACCTAGGAATTGAACCCCGGTCTCCTGCATTGCAGGCAGATTCTTTACCTTCTGAGCCACCAGCGATGTCCTAAAGCTCCCCTAGATAGTACTAATATGCAGCCAGGATGGAGATCTTGTGTAAACCACAGCAGAGGATAGAACCTACGTTACCATTTGAGTTGATAGTATTTCCCCACTTTGTTACTTAAATGTATATTTGAAACAACATGCAAGTTCAGAATGTAACAATTACAGTTAACAGTGGTTATTGATGAACTGTATTTAACTGAGGTAAGAGTTCTCTTATTCTAAGGAATAGCTTAGTTTATAAGAGACCCAAGAATGTGAATGTATTTTCCACCCAGAAATCTTCCTTTCCTGCCAAAAAGTAATTTACTTTTCATAGATGTGATGGTTAATTTTATGTGTTAACAGACCGGGAAAAAGAGCGCCCAGATATTTGGCTAAATGTTATTCTAGGTGTGTCTGTGAAGGTGTTTCTGGATGAAATTAACACATGAGTCAGTGGAGGGAGCTTCCCAGGTGGTGCTGGTGGTAAAGAACCCACCTGCCAATTCAGGAGACACAAGAGATGTGGGTTTGATACCTGGGTCAGGAAGATCCCCTGGAGGAGGAATTGGCAACCCACTCCAGTATACTTGCTTAGAGAATCCCATGGAGAGAAGAGCCTGGCAGGCTGCAGTCCATAAGGTCACACGTAGTGAGACACGACGGGAGAGACTTAGCATGCATAGCAGAGATAGACTGAGTAAAGCAGATTGCCTTCCCAGGCTCCGTGGGCCTTAGCCAGTGCTTTGAAGGCTGAAGAGAACAGAAAGGCTGAGTAAGGGATAATTAGGTCTCTCTGTTTACCTTGGAGCTGGGGACATCAACTTTTACACTCAGACTTGAATTGGAACATTTACCAATGACTCTCCTGCTTCTCAAGCTTTCACATTCAGACTGGGACCTTACTATCAGCTCCCCTGAGTCTTGCTGGCTGCAGGTCTGGGGACTTCTCCGACTCCATAATCATGTGATCCAGTTCCTTATTAAAAAATCTTAAAAAAAAAAATATTGGTTCTGTTTCTCTGGAGAACTCTGACACACAATGGGATATCAGTTTACTATTTCTGAGACACTTGTTACTTCAGGAAACAAAGTAACAACTACTAGTTGCCGAGTCCTCAGAAATAGGTGAAAAATGCTACCATCTACATGTATATATGATGGAATCTGACTGAGATGCTACCATCTACATGTATATATGATGGAATCTGACTGAGATGCTACCATCTACATGTATATATGATGGAATCTGACTGAGATGCTACCATCTACATGTATATATGATGGAATCTGACTGAGATGCTACCATCTACATGTATATATGATGGAATCTGACTGAGATGCTACCATCTACATGTATATATGATGGAATCTGACTGAGATGCTACCATCTACATGTATATATGATGGAATCTGACTGAGATGCTACCATCTACATGTATATATGATGGAATCTGACTGAGATGCTACCATCTACATGTATATATGATGGAATCTGACTGAGATGCTACCATCTACATGTATATATGATGGAATCTAACTGAGATGCTACCATCTACATGTATATATGATGGAATCTGACTGAGAATTTTCTCAAGGATCACCCCTTGTCATTTTTCTGCCACTGCACACAGCCTGCTTGTCATGGCTCAGATGCAGGAAAAAATAAAAGCATTTTAAGATGACCACAATGGAATTCACAGGAATAGCAGCAGGGGGTTCCAGCAGTTTCCAAAGCCAGCCCTTTATAAGCACCAGCCCATCACTACCTTGTTTTCAAGACCTCCTGCTAATAGTCAACACCTGGGTTTGGTTCTGGTATATTAGACTGTCCACTGGCAAAGAACTCAAATTCCATTCAGGCATAATAAATCATCAGTCTCACACTAGTAAATAATTCACACAAACTCCCTTTTTCTGCCCTTCTTTGACAGGTCATCTCCTGTCAAGTGAACTAAAAAGGATATTAACATTTTTCATTTTGCAACTGTCAACATTAAATCAGCACTTTTCCTATTACTTCTAAACTCTTTCTCTTTATATTATAAATACCCATTCCTTAATTCTACCTATGTAAATGTGTATGTGTATAGGAAAGTATATTTCTCTCTACTCGTTACATTAGTAAGCATCTGCTTACTTGAAATCTTAAACAATTATTTAATTTGGTAGATTATGATTTTACTATGAAAACGTCAGAGTGATAAGCTCTTCTCACTTCAACAATCAGATACAGTCTCATTTTAATATAAATTAAATAAAACTAAGAAAAAGATTCATTTATGGTTCTATATTCTACTATTAATCCTACATGGTTCAGAAGCTACGTTAAAAAAATCATGCAAATCAGACCTCCCTTGACCTGCAGATTCTCTCCCCTTGACATAATCTTTCTATACAGGTACCCCAGGTTTGCCTTTGATCTCTCATTTTTACTGTTTTCAACCTGGATCCCATTTAGCATGGCACATGTCTTTGTATGATAAATTTTAGTAATACCTTCAGAAACAAGGGGAGAAAAGGAAGTAAGGGAAAAATAAAACATGTTTCTTAAAGAATAATACCTGACAAACAAGTTAACTATACAGAGGCAAGGAGATTGTCAACACAGTTCTTAGGGGCATCCTATTCATTCATTCCTCCATTCATTCATGTTCTAACATGCCAGGCACCACTCTTGGCATTGGTGTTAAAAGGGTGAACTAAAGAAAGTCCTTGCCCTCTGTAGCTCGCATTCTAGTAGGAAGAGACAAACAATAAACAGGCAAAACCAATAACCACAGTATATCAAAGAGTGGTAAATGTCAAGGAGAAAAATAAAGCAGAGTAATAAGGAAAGGCCCTTCAATAAGGAGACTTAAAAGAAGGAAGGGAGTGAACCACTCAGGAGGGTCTATGTTAGACTTTGTGGTTCACAGTAAGGACATTAGTTTTCCTTCTGAGTTAAATAGGGAGCCATTCAATATGATTTCAAACAGAAGAGTGACATGATCTGATACATTAAAATGATCATTTTACTATTCTATTGAAATTATCTTGTAGCAAGGAGGATTTGATCGTCTAAACTAGTGGGGAAGACATTAAGAGTGCTTGAGAGTTCCTCGCCCCCTTTTGCTGCCTGGGCATATAAAAAGTGTGTTTCTTAGCCTCTCTGTAGTTAGTGGGGCAACAGGACTGATGTCCAGATGATGAAATGTGAGCAGTAGTGACCTGTGTCACTTTTATGCTGTGACTCTAGAATTATCTAGTCTTTTTCCCTACTGTTTCAGCTGGCGACATGGAATGGGACAGCTTCCCTCAGCCTGGATCCTTGAGTGACTATGAGAAGTCGCCTCTAGCATCTTCATCTTGTCAAAATAAAGCAGACCTTTGTCAATAAGATATATGAATTACTTTTGGTGTTAAGCCACTGAGGTTTGGAGGGTTGAGAATCATTGCCTGCAAAAGCCTAGTCTGTTCTGCTGTAATCAACTAACCAGGTAGGAGGCCAATACAATGACTCGTTCTCATAATAGCTTAGACCAAGGTGAAAGAAATAGAGGTGAGATTCTAGATAAACTCTGAAGATAAACCCAAACCATTTGACAAATTCCTGTTATCTTAATAAGAAATTATTTTTAAACCTGAAAACACTTCCTAAACTTTGGTCCGTAGTTATAAACTACTTCGTGAATGACAAATATAATTCATTCAAGCATATATAATCTCTTTCAGCTGATAGAACATAATTCCTATTCAGTTCAGTCACTCAGTCGTGTTCGACTCCTTGCAACCCCACGGACTGCAGCACGCCAGGCCTCCATGTCCATCACCAACTCCTGGAATCTATTCAAACTCATCTCCATTGAGTTAGTGATACCATCCAACCATCTCATCCTCTATTGTCCCCTTCTCCTCCTGCCCTCAATCTTTCCCAGCATCAGGGTCTTTTCAAATGAGCCAGCTCTTCACATCAGGTGGCTGAAGTACTGGAGTTTCAGCTTCAACATCAGTCCTTCCAATGAATATTCAGGACTGATTTCCTTTAGGATGGACTTGTTGGACCTCCTTGCAGTGGTCTCAAAACAAATGCAGTGAAGAATAGCTGACAATTATTTTCTGCCTTCCTGTCTCTAATATGAGCATATATTTTGAAACAATTACATAAATTTCCATTTAATGGAACATGGTATGTTATTAATTACATGTTCTGATAACAATTATCAATAAAAAGACATATAATTTCAAAAAATTCACTGCACTAAACTGTCTCGGGAATCACTACATATCTTATGCTGAGACAGAATATGACAATGTCTATTATAGAGATACTAAATGAGTTATGTTCAAAATTGTGCCTAAAGGTAAAATAGCACAAGCTATTTTACAAAATATTTAGCAAAAATGTAAAAAAAAAATGATATGTGAAAATCTATGTTAGTTACTTGAGTCATCATCAAATAAATTATGGAACTTTCTAATATCAATGCCTATAGCCCTAAATATCCATTTTATAGTATTTTGAAAAACACAGTATGTAATAAAAGGAACTTCACATGTGGTCCCAAAGCAAATTAATAGTCATAACACTATATAATATAGATTCCTTCCTCCACAAGTTGTGGAATACTCATATTTTCTCTGTGTATTTCATAAGTACTCAAAAACTTCAGTTTTTAAATACTTGTGAACTGATATGAACTGGTTATCATATTGATGATTATAAAATGTTTCTAAATTAATAGTGGTTAGATATGTAATACATCTTGAATTTAGTCATTTTTAAAGGGGGAATAGGAAAGAAGACGTTTTGTTGTCATGTTTTTCTATAACTTATTTTGACAGTAAATCTCAGCTATGGGTTTAAAGGGTCAAGGCTATCAGGTAGGGTTCCAAAACTACAGTCCTGCTTTACCCAGATGGTCACTTTTATGCTTTTATGAGTAATACTAGGAACAGAATAACCACAGGTTCCAATATGCATTTAATTATACAACCTTCTAATATCTTTTCCATTAAGAATATCATTATAGTTAAGGAAATGTTAGATGACATTAACTGATTTTAGAAATTTATGTCAGAAATGAACTCTAAAATATATTTCTCTGAAAAATACCAGGTTTCTTAAGGGGCAACCTTTTGCTGAAATAATTTTATCTGATTTAATCAGCTTTGATTTTTTTAAAAAAAATCAGTTTTTATCTTTTTAGTTTTTGATTTGTTCAAGTTCAAAATGTCACATATACATGAAGGAAAATTAAATATATAATTTCATAATTTATAACCATTACAGAAAGTTTTTATTATTTTAACCCTGTGTAAAAAATGTTCCTGAAAATAGAGCATGTTCAACAGTGACAACAGCTGTTTTATCTAAGTTTTAGACTACATGTAAGCACCATTTTCTAGGCCATCTTTTTCTAACCTATACAATACTTATATAAAATAATGTATTTTTTTCCTCTCTAACATCCTTTGACTCCAAATCATTGCCACGTCAACACTCTTTGTCATCCCTTATTGATATTCCTACTGCAAATGCCTTCATTCAAGTTCTTATCTTCCCAAACTTGAACAACAGGGTGGTTTCAAAGCATACTGTGTTCTTATCTCTAATCTGGATTAATCCCCACCAGCCTTCACATTGCCATCAGAGTTATTCTCAAATGCATATCAGATCATCTGAGTTACTCCTTGACTTAAAAAGTCTTTAATCTACGTCTTCTTCCAGGTCCAGAAGAACCCAGATGATCCTGGGCCTTCCCATCTCATCTGAATGTTCCTCCACCCTGACTCGCCCCCAGTACATTTCCCTTTTACAGGATTTATCGCAGCGTGCCAAGATGACTGACTTATTGCCATCTTTTTCTCTAGTCTAGTTGAGAGTAGGTAAAATATTTGATTGGAATCCTTTGTGTTTTGCACATTGCAATGTACCTGATAGTGAACAGGTATGTGCTTGTTGAATGAACAAAGAAGTCAATGAACAGATATATCTAATACCTGAATACAAGGTTTTCATAGAAGACTGAAGTACTAGATTCTCTAAAACTCTACAAGTATTTATTCCCACTTGAAAGTATGCCCACAAATCTCTAGGACATATTTTGCCACAAGAAATACAAAACGGAAATGCCTTATGAATGCTACACTCTGTGGTATACTTTTTAATATTCATACATAAAATCACTCTAAGTAAAACATTGCTTTTTGCCTAATTTATTCTATTTAGACAAATAAACCAGACAGGCCTGATTTATGAGATGGTTAAAAGTGCTATGTATTGATTTATACTATTATAAATACTTATGTGCCATCAAAGTTTTTCATTTTAAAAAAGAAACTACAAATGTTAAATGATATATTAGAGAATTCCCTCCTACCACATCCTAGTTATTTTAAATGGAATCTAAATATGGGATCTAAATTAAGAGAATACATGTAAGTTTCACGCAGCATAATTTAGAACAGGAAGTTTCCCTGGTAACCATATATAAGCTGGCAAGCAGCAAAATAAGCTATAGCCCTAGGTTCTTATAAAGAAATAGGAAGTATACTTTATGACCTTGAATTCATTATTGGTTCTCTTTCCTCCTAATAATTTTAGATTTGTCTTTTTCTTTTAAATCAACTATTTATAAGTAGGTAGAAGAAAATTTTAGGAAATCCCACTCCACTTTCTTTAAAACTTTCCAGATACAGTGTGATAACCTTTCTTCCCTCTTCAATTAATACACTGGTCTGGTCAATAAAGCAATCTTTAGCTTACTTCAGTCAAACTACAGTAAGCCCAAATGACTTTTTAAATATTCTATCCTGGAAATGTTCTGGAAATAACTAAGTAAAGGGCAGGAATATTGATGTTAAGCTTATTTCTTTATTTATGTTCACATTAAGGAACTTCAAAACACACTGTACTATTGAATGCAATATACTGCTAATTTATTCATAGTAACAAAGAGAAATACAATGTTCCAAAGAGAATTTTCCATTGATTTACTTGATATAAATACAAGAAAAGAAAAAGATAAATGAATACATTTTATACACTCCTTAACAACAATAACCCGGGTCTCACCTTAGCATGTGGTTCCAATGGTAAAGAAAATACCTGCAATGCAGGAGACCTGGGTTCAATCCCTCAGTCAGGAAAATACCCTGAAGAAGAGAATGGTTACCCAATTCAGCATTCTCACCTGGAGAATTCCATGAACAGAGGAGCCTGGCAGACTATAGTCCATGGGGTCACAAAGAGTCCCCTAGAGAAGGGAATGGCTACCCACTCCAGTATTTTTGCCTAGAGAACTCTATGGATAGAGGAGCCTGGTGGGCTACAGTCCACGGGGTCACAAAGAGTCAGATACAACTAAGAGATTCTTTGTTTTTTCACTTCACAACAATAATCAAAGTCTCCTTACCTTTATTTTAGCAGATTTTTAAAAGAAATTTTTCTTAAACTCAAACAGTGAAGTACTTACATAACATCTGAAAATTTAGTTCTTTACTAAAAGGCACACCTAACATGTTTTTAAGTACTGTGGTGTCAGTCTTTCGTTATCTATAATTTTCTGCAACCAGTACTCTAATTATTATATATGATTTTAGGAGAAAAATGCATGTACAGGCAAATTCTGCCATTAACAGGAACTCATAACACAAATTAATGGTAGCACATGCTCCTTAGTGGTTAATATAACATTTACAAAAGCTTTTTGTTAACTGTAGCAATATGCTGAAACTTCTGGACCATCTGGAAATAATTCTATTCACAGTCTCAGGAGGAAGCAAGAGTTGTTAGCACAGAATATTTCAAATATTTAGATAACTTTAGATAATGATAACATTAGGTGAAGTAGCAGCTCACTCTCACATGGACATGCATGCCCTCCACCATTCTGAGGTAACCTCAGAAAAGATCAGTTAGAAAAATTAGAATTTGACTAAATCATGCCATTTGGCAGGTATTTATTTATTCTTTGCTACATTAAACTGTGTTATGCATAAAGGGGATGAGGGTAGAACAATGTTATAAAAATGAGAGAATTCAAGAAAGGTATAAGGTAATGGAGTGAGGGAGAAAGGGAGGAAGGAAGGGAAGGAGAAAGGAAATAAATAAGAAATACACTTTTCAAGATCTAAGAAGTTACACTAGAGTGATGCGATAGTGATGCCTATTATGAAAGCAGAAGTCGATTTCTGGCGACAGGCCATTGCAGGCAGAAGAACCAAAGGCCCTATGTGGAAAGTACAGTGGCATCTACAGGAACAGAATGAAGGCAAGTGGAGCTCAGTGAGAGATGGTGAAGTGTGTGGTGAGAAAATGAAGAGTGGAGATGGGATGCAGAAAATGAGTTCTGGGGTAAGGAATGAAGGGAAAGAAAGCAAGAATTCGGTCACGGACAGGGTGAAAGTGAAAGTCGCTCAGTCCTGTCTGACCCTTTGAGACTGCATGAACTATAGCCTGCCAAGCTCCTGTCCATGGAATTCTCCAGGCCAGAATACTGGAGTGGGTAGCTGTTTCCTTCTCCAGAGGATCTTCCCAACCCAGGGATTGAACCCAAGTCTCCCACCATGCAGGCAGATTCTTTACGGTCTGAGACACCAAGGAAGCCCATGGATATTCTAGGTGGAGATGTCAAATATGGTGTTGACTATATGATTCTGGATTTCAGGAGGAAGGTCAGGACTGAAATTTAGGAGACATCATGATGAAGTTGAAATTTTAATCCATGGGAGTAAATGAGATTACCTAAAACAGGTCATCAAAATCTTGGCACACAAGGGAAACAATACATGCTGAAGCCCTAATACATAGAGGCCTGAGAGCGACTCAGGATGGAGCTCTGAGACTTCAACACTGATGACAGAAAAGGAGACTGAAAAAGATAGATCTGGGAGGGGGAGGGAAACATGGAAGGAAAAGATGATTTTACAGTAGTCAAAAGAAGTACTTCAAGAAGATGGAAGGGGTTTGCAGTGGTCAAATTTAAATACAGCAAGTTACCAAAAGTCTTTACAGAAGTAACTCAGAGGGGAAAAGCTGTTAAAATGTGACAATGCTAATGTTTTGAACTTTTCAAGATATTTCTGCCAATAAACATGCTAAAGTTCATAGTGAAATAAGCATTCAACCACATTTTATTGCTTATCTGAATTGCTGATCCCATGGTGAACTTTTAATTAATACATAGAAGGAGCCCCTACCTTAATTTATTCTAATCCTTATAAAGTAATTAACATCCTAGCTATGACTCAGATTCTGCATGTCTGTATGTATGAAATAAAGCATAATTAACACTATTATTAGATTCATCATCTGCATTTTAGTGAGTGACCTTATTGCTTCAATAAAACCTTACTGAAATGTCAGCACAACCACAAATATAAATGGAAAAGAAAATTACCATTCAGTAATTATCTCTCAATAATCTTCTGCTAAAGGGAAAGTTTTGTTTCTGAATACATGTATCCGTTAGTCATATTGATTAAAAGAATATCTGAGAGGTAGTCTCAGATGTTTTTATTTGTGCTAAAGGATAAACAACAAAACACTTTAAAAGATAAAATATTCTGTAAATATAAAATGCTTTAAATCGTACAACTATTGAATTATTATATACCCAGACAGGTCTCATTTCACATACTAGATCAATTATAGAATATACTTTATTTCTGTAATTATTATTTATTTCCTGTTTTTCCCACTAAATAAAAGGATCCTTATGGCAGTGACTAGGTTTATCTAAATCCCCAATGCCTAGTTCATGGGATAGTGTAGGAACTTAATACATAGCTGCCGAATGAACAAATAAATAGGCAGGTAGTAACACAAAAATAAGAGGAAATGCACACATTGCTACCTTTCTAAGGTTATAATATTGGCAAATAAAAGTTTTCAATGACGGCCCAAAACAGTGATCTGTGTGTGTGTGTATGCGTGTGTATGTGTGTGTGTATATATATATATATATTTTTTTTTTTGCATGAAACAAGGAAAAACATGAATTTAGTAATATTTAACTGGTGCTGTGCTAGTCGCTTCAGTATTGTCTGTCTCTTTGTGACCCTATGGACCATATCCTGCCAGTGTCCTCTGTCCATGGGATTCTCCAGGCAAGAATACTGGAGTGGGTTGCCGTGCCCTCCTCCAGGGTATCTTCCCGACCCAGGGATAGAACCCACATCTCCTGCAGCTCCCACACTGTAGGCAGATTCTTTACCACTGAGCCACCAGGAGACTGACAAAATAATCACAGGCACAAATGAAGTTTAGAACTGCATTGCCATTTTAAAGATGAAAAAGGTCAGTCGAACAGAAGTGGTCATAGTCCCTCACAGGTAAGGAAAAAGCATTCAGCGTTTCAGCAAAAAGGCCAAAGATTTAATGAATTGCCTTTCCCTTCTCCAGGGGATCTTCCCAACCCTGGGATCTACCCAGGTGTCCTGTATTGCGGGCAGATTCTTTACTAGCTGAGTCACAAGGGAAGCCCAAGAATACTGGAATACAAGAATATCCCTTCTCCAGCAGATCTTCTTGACCCAGGAATCAAACCGGGGTCTCCAGCATTGCAGGTGGATTCTTTACCAACTGAGCTATCAGGGAAACCCTTTCGAAGACTTACATGTGAAAAACTGAGCAACTCAGAAAAAGTCATTCTATCTCTGAGGCCTTTTATTCCGTTTATTGTCAAGTTGTAATACAGAAAGACCACTGAACATATCTTTATGTATGTTCGTTTCTATCAGGCTTATACCATTTACTGTTATCTTTTTTTTAAAAAGACTGAAACTGTTGCAAAATTTTAAAAGTGGTTTCTGCTTCTTGCTAAAAATAATAGGTAATCAATTTAGTAGAAACAATCCATAGTTACTGAACCTTCCTCTTCCAGCATTAGAAACCTGAATTATTTGTTCTTTTTTTTTATACTCACTCTCAAAATGCATACCAGATAGCTTAAATATTTTGTCTTTAGATAACCTTGCACATTCAACATTTTTAACCCCATTTAAGATTCAAAAGTATATTTTATTCAAGGTAGGAAAAATAAATTTAATCTTTCATCCATGTTATCACACACACACACACACACACACACACACACACACACACACTCAACTTCATCTTTAATGGAATTGAATTTACTAGGGGAAGGCCTGCAGTGTGGTTTACTATTGTTCTAAGAAAAATTCATCACCTAATGAAATTAGTGGAGTCAGTTTCCACAAATGCAATGTTTAACTTAGAATAAACTTTTCAACTAACTTGGATATGATTTTTAGGTTTATTTTACCTCATTCTCATTTCCGTATTAAAGTAACTGTCCAAGGATTCCTATAGGTAATACTCCGATAGCTAGACATATATTTAATAGTAAACAGCTTAATTTCTTTTACAATGATAAATAATTCTGATTTTGACTGATTCATAGTACTCTTTTCAGCTAGAGAATAGCTCACAAATATTAAACTGATTTTATATGTTGGGATATATGTTGGAGAGAATTTATAGGTACATATGATGATGTACTGGGGATCAGCTTTAGAGGTAACCTGCAGTAATATGTGATGTGTGTTCAGTCACTTCAGTCATGTCCAGCTCTTTGCGACCCTATGGGCTGCAAAGAGCCCTCCAGGTTCCTCTGTCCATAGCGATTCTCCAGGCAAGATTATGGAGTGGGTTGCCATGTCCTCCTCCAGGGGATCTTCCCTACCCAGGGATCAAACTCGAGTCTGTTATGTCTCCTGCACTGACAGCCGGGTTCTTTACCATTAATGCCACCTGGGAAGCCCTTAATATATGGTAATGTAATCTTAATCTCAAACTAGAACAAAGATAATGACTACAATATAAGTTCAGATAAATGTGAAGTGACCATGGGCTATGATTTGCAGTGAGGAGTTGTTCCCAAAGCTAGAATCTGAGACCATAATGGAGTGTAAAGAAGGTGCAAATAATTTGAAACCAAGAGTAAGGATATAGCTTTGAAGGTGGAATTTGCAAAACCTCTTTGGAAAACTGAGTACAACAATCCAGTAACTATACAGAATTTCGCTTGGTTGGAAAGATAGCAGGAAATGTAAGTTGGAGACAAATACTAAATTTCAAATTAAGGTTCGGGTGTGTACACTTTTTTTAAAAAAAGAGGGATTCACTTGGCTGTGCACCTGAAATTAATACAACATTGCAAATCAGCTTCTCCAATAAAAATTTAAAAAACATAAAGAGGGTTTTTTAAATGTCTTTACCTAACAATGTACTTTTTAGTCAGTGGAAGAAAACAATAAATGGTGAGTTTTATTACACTTCAACAATTTTTTTAATCTGTGAAAAAAACCATTTTTACCAAATGGTTAATAAACATGCTATTTTCTTTCAATACAGCTTCCTTTGAAATCTTTCAGTTGTGCTAAGCTACTCATTCCCAACCTTGTACTATAGGGCAAAAGTTGTACATATTTTTAAGGCATCTAGTAGCTGAGTTAGGAATTTTTAAAATTTTGACAAAACGCTGCATATTCCTGCTTGTTTCAGAGATCTTGCAAACCATTCATTTTTTAACTCAGAGATGTCTGTCTGATCAACAATATTCCAACCTAAAGGCTAATCTTATTAATAAACAATCTAAAAGCAAATGACAGAAAATCTCCACTACCATTCCTAGTTAATATTCTATTTCAACAACAATGCTATTTTTTTTTTAAGTTTTAAAGAATGGAATCTGGCAAAGATGCCAAATATATGGTGCATTTTATGATTAAATCAAAACTATGATATCAAAATTCAGTAAGGAGATATTGAAACTGTAGGAGTCAGCTATCTTGACTTACTCTAAGGTTCTTAAAAAATGTTCCCAAGATTGAAAAGGGCAAGAAATAAAAATCACTCATACGATCAGTGAGCAAAAACTAGAAAAAGATGATTGACTGAATAGAGCTTAAATCACCATATAGGCTTAAAGAGTGGTGCTATTTGGAGAATGTAAAAGCACAAATCAAACGTTGTTTAAATCCATTCACATTTATAAAAGAGCAAATCATTTATAATTTAATAGTAGTGTCAAGGTGGGTCTGCAAGTTCAGATATTCAACTGGCATAATAATAATAGCAATTCATAATTCATTCAGAGATTTTAGAAACTGTATAAAAATTTACTATTGATTAGCTGTTAAAAATTGGACCAAAAAGATCCCATACTTTGCTTTGGGCCTTAGAGATCTTTTTCATACCTTGTTGCTATTTCCCATACCTCCAACTTTGTAGTTAAGTGAATTCAATGCTTTTATCAAATAAAGTGCATGGAATGTACCTCTGTTTAGAATGCTTTCCCACATTAGGTGGAATTCTCGAAATTGTAAGTGTAGAAATTTAGAAGAGAAAAAGCAGATTTGATGAATGAAAGAGTGGCATCTTCTATTTCAAAAGACAATGTTAAAATGAAAACTCATTAAACTAAATCTTAGCTAAAGTTAAAACATTTTGAAATCCAATTTTAAAATGAACATGTTCATAAAATGTATTCACAAGCTCTTAAAGTGCAGAACTGACACAATTTTTAAGTCAGTACCTATTATAAGCGTCTTCATTCATCTCTGTACCCAGAAGTAACTCACTATTACCTTTCTTTAAATTTGAAAAAGATTAAGGAAAAGTTGATTTCATTATAAATTAGAATATTTTATACTAACACACATGGTTACCATGTACAGAGATATTTGGAACTTAGATTTATATAGGATATTTCTCTACATGGAACAAAAGTGACCTATTCACATAAACTTGTGCATATCATTTATAGGGGCATTTCTGATTATTTTTAATAGAAATCAACTAGTCATTAAACGGAAAAGAAAAAACTACTGCTTTCTAGTTTTCTCTTTCAACATAATGTGTATTTTCCAGGCCCAAATGAAATGAAGACTCTAACACATTTCCCATCCCCGCTATTGCAAATGTTCTTAACAATAGGATAGTCCTTTTGGATATCACCTGCAGCTTTGGTCAGTCTCAAGACGGAAAAATGTTATCAGTATAAATGCCAGGTTCTGCTGATCTATAGAGGTTGCCCTGAAACTGACAAAAACTTTTGTCTCTAACACCAGAAGGAGTTTCTTAATTTCAAGATCAAATTAAGCACTGACTTTTTTTTTTTTTTTTTTGCATTGAAAGAGCCTCTGAGGAAAAGGGTGGACATTATATGGAGTTGAGAGCCACATATTTATAGTAAAAAAGATAATAATTGATATGTACTTATCATCAAGATCACATTAGCTTCACATATATTGGGTTGGCCAGAAAGTTCATTTGGGTTTTTCCATAAGATATTGTACTCTCTATATATACTTTCACAACAATATCAATAAGCAAATTAGAGACCTAAGAGATGTGGATTCAATCCCTGGATCTGGAATATCGCCTGGAAGAGGGCATGGTAATCCACTCCAGTATTCTTGCCAGGAGAATCCTATGGACAGAGGAGCCTGGTGGATCCCAGTCCATAAGGTCGCAAACAGTCAGACATGACTGAAGTGACTTAACACACAAACACATACAAATTAAGATGTAGGTTACAAACCATATTTTATGGACAGGGAACTAAGACTCCAGCAAATAAAATGGATGCCCACATCTGAACAGTTATTAAATTGCACATCCAAGACTTAAAATCTAGAGTTCTGACTTTAAAGCTCATATTCTTCTGTGACCGAATCAGTCATCTTCATTTTTTAATTATGAATCTAGTGGGAATCTGTCAATTACAGTAGAAAAACATAATGGGCCAAAAATAAGAAGCTTTAAAGAAAGGACTGAAAATGAAAGTCGTACAACCGTGTCTGACTTTTTGCTCGTGTCTACTCTTTCTGACCCCTTGCACTATACAGTCCATGGAATTCTCTAGGCCTGCATACTGGAGTAGGTAGCCTTTCCCTTCTCCAGGGGATCTTCCCAACCCAGGTTTTGAACCCAGGTATCCAGCACTGCAGGCAGATTCTTTACCAGCTGAGCCACAAGGGAATCCCAGGAACACTGAAATGGGTACCTGTCCCTTCTCCAGGGGATCTTCCTGACAGAGGAACTGAATCAGGGTCTCCTGCATTGCAGGTGGATTCTTTACCTACCTATTTGGGCAGAAAAGCCCAAATGTAAGGATCATCAAAGTTCAAATCCATGACAAAGAATCAAGATTATTGGCAACCCTCTTCTCACATGGAATAATTAGAAATTACTCAGGGACATGTATAATCTATACAAGGTGTCATACATACACTATCCCATTTATATTGCACATAGGAGCTATTCAATAAAAGTTACTTGAATAAAACTTTTTAATGGAAAACTACCACAAGAAACTGAAAATCCAAGGCCTCAGATATTATACCAATCTGGAGAAGAAAAGCATTGGCCATTCTATACATTAATTAGTTTGCATAAATCCTTATTTATAAACTTAGCAGAGTGGTTTCCTCTGTTGACTGTATGTGCAACCTGCTTCCATGCATAAGCATTTCCTGGTTTTCAAAGGAGACATTTAGTGAGCCTCAAAAATTAGGATTTAACCAAATTTGTCTATTCATTTTTCTCTTTTCTCTTTCAAACTAGTGAAAGACCCAGATGGGCCAAGAAAAGGTATAATAATATCTGATAAGAAATTGAAAGTACTGACTGCATTTTGAACTAAAACACATCTGATATTGTGGTCTGTTAAATACTGTAGAATACAGAACTAAAAATAATTATAGGCTATTCTTTACTTTAATTAGGAAATTATAAACTGCACAGTTTCAGCCCACTTGTAAGTTTTAACCTAAAATATTTTCAAGTGTGCTACTAACAAAGAATCACTTTTATCCCACCCTAGGTTTCCCTGGTAGCTCAGCTAGTAAAAAATCCACCTGCAACATTTCACCTCAAAACAATGAATTTCACCTTTTCCTCAAGTATACATGGAACATTCTCCAGGATAGATCACATCCTGGGCCATAAATATAGCCTTTGTAAATCCAAAAAAACTGAAATCATTTCAAGCATCTTTTCTGATCACAATGTGGTAAGATTAGATGTCAACTACAGGAAAAAAGCTATTAAAAATGCAAACATATGGAGGCTAAGCCACACGCTTCTGATAACCAACTAATTACAGAAGAAATAAAAAAATAAATAAAAATATGCATAGAAACAAATGAAAATGACAACCTGACAGCCCACAACCTATGGGAGTCAGTAAAAGCAGTGTTAAGGGGACGGTTCATAGCAATACAAGCTTACCTCAAAAAACAAGAGAAAAATCAAATAAATAACCTAACTTACACCTAAAGCAACTAGAAAAAGAAGTGAAGAACGCCAAGGTTAGTAGAAGGAAAGAAATCATAAAAATTAGGGCAGAAATAAATGAAAAAGAAACAAAGGAGACTATAGCAAAAATCAACAAAACTAAAGGCTGGTTCCTTGAGAAGATAAAGAAAATAGACAAACCATTAGCCGGACTCATCAAGAAAAAAAGGGAGAAGAATCAAATCAACAAAATTAGAAATGAAAATGGAGAAATCACAATAGAAAACACAGAAATACAAAGGATCATAAGAGACTACTATCAGCAACCATATGCCAATAAATGGACAACTTGTAAGAAATGGATGAATTCTTAGAGAAGTATAACCTTCCAAAACTGAACCAGGAAGAAATGGAAAATCTTAACAGACCCATCATAAAATCAGCATGGAAATCAAAACTATAATCAAAAACCTTCTAACAAACAAAAGCCCAGGACCAGATGGCTTCACAGCTAAATTCTACCAAAAATTTAGAGATGAGCTAACACCTATCCTACTCAAACTCTTCCAGAAAATTGCAGAGGAAGGTAAACTGCCAAACTCATTCTATGAGGCCACCATCACCCTAATACCAAAATCAGACAAAGAAACCACAAAAAAAGAAAACTACAGACCAATATCACTAATGAACATAGATGCAAAAATCCTTAACAAAATTCTAGCAAACAGAATCCAACAACATATTAAAAAGATCATATACCATGACCAAGTGGGCTTTATTCCAGGGATGCAAGGATTCTTCAATATTCACATATCAATCAATGTGATACACCACATTAACAAATTGAAAGATAAAAACCACATGATTATCTCAATAGATGCAGAGAAAGCCTTTGACAAAATTCAACATCCATTTATGATAAAATCCCTCCAGAAAGCAGGCATAGAAGGAACATACCTCAACATAAGTGAAGTCACTCAGTCGTGTCCGACTCTTTGTGACCCAATGGACAATAGCCTACCAGGCTCCTCTGTCCATAGGATTTTCCAGGCAAGAGTACTGGACTGGGTTGCCATTTCCTTCTCCAGGAGATATTCCTGACCCAGGGATCGAACCCAGGTCTCCCTCATTGTAGGCAGATACTTTACCATTTGAGCCACCAGGGAAGAGAAGCCATATGTGATAAACCCACAGGAAACAGTATCCTCGATGGTGAAAAACTGAAAGCAATTCCCCTAAAGTCAGGAATAAGACAAGGATGCCCACTCTCACCACTACTACTCAACATAGTTTTGGAAGTTTTAGCCACAGCAATCAGATAAGAAAAAGGAATAAAAGGAATCCAGATTGGAAAAGAAGAAGTAAAACTCCCACTGTTTGCAGATGACATGATCCTCTACATAGAAAACCTTAAAGATTCCACCAGAAAATTACTAGAGCTAATCAGTGAATAAGTAAAGTTGCAGGATATAAAACTAAACACAGAAATCCCCTGCATTCCTATACACTAACAATGAGAAAATACAGAAATTAAGGAAACAATTCCATTCACCATTGCGACAAAAAGAATAAAATACTTAGGAATAAATCTACCTAAAGAAAGAAAAGACCTATATATAGAAAACTATAAAACACTGATGAAAGAAATCAAATATGACACAAATAGATGGAGAAGTATACCATGTTTATGGATCAGAAGAATCAATAAAGTGAAAATGAGTATACTACTCAAACTAATCTATAGATTCAATGCAATCCCTATCAAGCTACCAACGGTATTTTTCACAGAACTAGAACAAATAATTTCACAATTTGTATGGAAATACAAAAAACCTCAAATAGCCAAAGCAATCTTGAGAAAGAAGAATCGAACTGGAGGAATCAACCTGCCTGAATTCAACTATACTACAAAGCTACAGTCATTAAGACAGTATGTTACTGGCACACAGACAGAAATATAGATCAATGGAACAAAACAGAAAGCCCAGAGATAAATCCACGAACCTATGGACACCTTATCTTTGACAAAGGAGGCAAGAATATACAATGGAGAAAAGACAATCTCTTTAACAAGTGGTGCTGGGAAAACTGGTCAACAGCTTGTAAAAGAATGAAACTAGAATGCTTTCTAACACCACACACAAAAAATAAACTCAAAATGGATTAAAGATCTAAATATAAGACCAGAGACTATAAAACTCCTAGAGGAAAACATAGGCAAAACACTCTGTGACACAAATCATAACAGGATCCTCTATGACCCACCTCCCAGAGTAATGGTAATGAAAGCAAAAATAAACAAATGGGACCTAATTAAACTTAAATGGTTTTGCACAATGAAGGAAACTATAAGTATGGTGAAAAGACAGCCTTCAGAATGGGAGAAAACAATAGCAAATGAAGCAATGGACAAAGAATTAATCTCTAAAATATACAAGCAGCTCCTGCAGCTCAATTCCAGAAAAATAAATGACCCAATAAAAAAATAGTCCAAAGAACTAAACAGACATTTCTCCAAAGAAGACATATAGATGGCTAACAAACACATGAAAAGATGCTCAACATCATTCATTATCAGAGAAATGCAAACTAAAACCACAGTGAGGTACCATCTCATGCCGGTCAGAATGGCTGCTATCAAAAATCTACAAACAATAAATGCTGGAGAGGGTGTGGAGAAAAGGGAACCCTCTTACACTGTCGGTGGGAATGCAAACTAGTATAGCCACTATGGAGAACAGTGTGGAGATTCCTGAAAGAACTGGAAATAGAATTGCCATACAGCCCAGCAATCCCACTGCTGGGCATACACACCGAAGAAACCAGAATTGAAAGAGACACATGTATCCCAATCTTCATCACAGCACTGTTTATAATAGCTAGGACATGGAAGCAACCTACATGCCCATCGGCAGATGAACAGATAAGAAAGCTGTGGTACATATATACAATGGAATATTACTCAGCTATTAAAAAGAATGCATTTGAATCAGTTCTAATGAGGTGGATGAAACTGGAGCCTATTATACAGAGTGAGATAAGTCAGAAAGAAAAACACCAATACAGTATATTAATGCATATATGTGAAATTTAGAAAGATGGTATGACCCCATACGTGAGGCAGTAAAAGAGATACAGATGTGAAAAACAGACTATTGGACTCTGTGGGAGAAGGCGAGGGTGGGATGTTTTGAGAGAACAGCATCGAAACATGTATATTACCATATGTGAAATAGATTGCCAGTCTAGGTTCAATGCATTAAACAGGGCACTCAAGGCTGGTGCACTGGGATGACCCTGATGGATGGGATGAGGTGGGTGGTGGGAGGGGGGTTCAGGATGGGGGATACATGTACACCCATGGTTGATTCATGTCAATGTATGGCAAAAACGACTACAATATTGTAAATTAATTAGACTGCAATTAAAATAAATAAATTAATTTAAAAAAATCCACCTGCTATGTGGGAGACCTGGATTTGATCCCTGTGTTTGGAAGATCCTCTGGAGGAGGGCATGGCAACCCACTCCAGTATTCTTGTCTGCAGAATCTCCATTGACAGAGGAGCCTGGTGGGTTACAGTCCATGAGTCACAAAGAGTCAGACACGACTGAACGACTAAGCACAATACAGCACAGGATTAAAACAGAGACATTATTCATATATAGGATAACCCCAATTTTATCAAATGACATAAATACTGGGCACTAAATGTCAACAGTATTGAGAACAAGTACAACAAGAAATATATATTTACCCTTATTTTGAAATATAAACCCATATTGATATCTGTAATATAAGCCATATTACGTTTATGAAAGATTATATTCATTAATTCTATGCTTATTTCACTAACTTTGTATTATTAATGAGCTTTAAGAAAGACCCTTGTTTATTCAACATTCGTCTGGGGTGTATTTAATGAACACTCTGGGCCATGCTGGATCCTGGAGGCGACACCCATGTGGAAATCACTAATGGTTTCCTAGGGGTGTAAACGAATTGTAAGGGTTAATATAGTTAAGTGTAAACTCAAGGTATAAAAGGCACACCAGTGACACAAATAATAATTAATATTCTCCATATGCTCATTAATCCCTCAACCATTTGATTCACTTATTATTTAAAGACTAAAACTTATGAACAATATAAATATAACAATATTAAGGAAAGTTTAGAAAGTATACCAAAGGAAAAAAAATCATAACACAGAAACTACTTTCATCTTACATGTTTTGCCCCAGTCTTTCTAAAGATATGTATTTTATTGTGACCTACATTTTTATATACTCCCTCATAAGCATTTTCAGATAATCCCACATAATTTTATGATAAGCTTTTAAGTAGCTACATAATATTCTATTCAGTGACCAGATAAATCATAATCATAGAATAATGCTAAACCGACAATCTTTCAAATTTCATGGACCTTGGTTTCGATTTAATTGTTCCACTACCATTTAACCATAAAGAAGGCTAAACACAGAAGAATTGATGCTTTTGAATTGTGGTACTGGAGAAGACTCTTGAGTATCCCTTGGACAGCAAGGAGATCGAACTAGTCAATCCTAAAGAAAATCAACCCTGAATATTCATTGGAAGGACTGATGCTGAAGCTGAAGCTCCAGTACTTTGGCCACCTGATGTGAAGAGCCGACTCACTGGAAAAGATACTTATGTTGGAAAAGATACTTATGTTGGGAAAGATTGAGAGCAGGGGAAGGGGGCAACATAGGATGAGATGGTTGGATGAGATCACTGATTCAATGGACATGAGTTTGAGCAAACTCCAGGAGATAGTGAAGGACAGAGGAGCCTGGCATGCTGCAGTCCATGGGGTCCTAAAGAGCTGGACATGACTTAGCAACTGGACAACAGCAAACTGTTTAGCTAGACTATTTTCTTCTCTATAAAACGGGAATGATAATATACACCTTTCAGGCTTTTCAAACATCAAAGGCTGTTAATTCAAGAAGCACCTATCATGGATGCTGAAACTCAGTAAAGAACTAAGAAATGGCATTTATTATTATTCTCTGAATGTTGTAGAATTAAATCAGAATATTTTCAATAATTATTTCTTTCAATTATTTTACTGAGGACTATGTACATTTTTTCCTACTATTTATTATAATCTCTGAATTTCTTATTTTCTAACCTCAAATCAGAAATATATTACAGTAGTTATTTTGGCAGAAAGAAAGATCACTCAGGGAGTCATAAGGACAAGAGTGGGGGCATGAGTGGTGTCGCTTCAGTTGTGTCCAACTCTTTGTGATCCCAAGGACTACAGCCCACCAGGACAAGAGTAGCTGCATTTAAAACACAGTTTCCGCTGACTCTTGACAAGTACTGCATAAGAAGAAAAACATTCTGTCTTCTCTAAAGCTATCAAATGAGATGCTATTTGTCAGAAAGCTCTAAAAATTTTAATGTGTATACAGGTGTGAGCTAATATTATCATTTATTGTAGGATTTTTCTTTTCTCCAAAGATTGGTTGTAGCCCAAACTTTGAGCCAGTCTCTACATATTTGCAATTTTAAAAAACCTGTGGAAAATCTCTCTGTTACAACGCTCTATTTCTTCCACAATATTTTTCTGATTGGGAAATATATCTTTTTTGGAGATCACGTATTATTATTAACCGAGTTCAGATTTTACATTTAAATACTTTATTTTGGAGTTGATTTATATGAAGTAAAATGTAAAACTTCATGAAAACTCAGGTAGGACAAGACACAGAGAAATGCTACTTTAATTGCTGATACATTTATTTTACTGACATAAATCTGCTTTTTTTTTTCCAAATAAAAATAAGCACTTCTCTATGCCTAGAGAAGGAAAAATGCAAGTTTATAGTAGTCTTTATTGGTAAGTACTTTGCTAACAAAAATCTCTTTCCCTTGATGGAAATACAGGAAGAAATAAGTTTACCAAGGATGAGGTAAAATGCGCTTAAGTGAGGAAAATATTTTCAAACATACAGTTTCCAAACATACTTCTTATTCTAGGTCAAATCCCATTCATTATGTCATTTTCAACTTTTAAAAAAACCCACAAATTCCAGTGAATCTCAGAGTTCAAGGTGGGAGGAACATTCTGGATATAATTGTTGTTCAGTTGCCAAGTCATGTCCAACTCTGTGATCCCATGGACTACAGCATGCCAGGTCTCCCTGTCCCTCACCATTTGCCAGGGTTTGCCCAAATTCATGTCCATTGAATCAGTGATGCCATTCAACCATTTTATCTGGATATAACAGATGGAGATTAAAAAGTCAGCTTGATAACGTTATGCAACTGAGGATCTGGTCAGTGTCCCTTACAGGCATGTTCTGAAGGTCAACAAACCCCTTGACTGCTGTCTTCCCTTTATATTAATACATGAATCTCACAGGTTATGGAAAAAGGCTGGATGTGGCTTTCAGCTTCCTTGTGGTTAATTGAGTGTTCCCAGGTCCTGCTTCTGCACTAGTAACCTCTGTGGGAAACCCGCGTGATCTCAGGGAGTGGTGGGAAGGGCAGGTGGCAGGCCAGTTCTCTTCCCTAGAAACCTCACTCCTGTGCACTGTTTATGCAATCAATGAGGAAGGCCAGGTCAACAGACGCATTCATACAACGGATTCATTTAACTACTGACATTGATCTGAGCCAGAGAAGTGAAGCGGTGGAGAGATGGAGGGAGGATCGCAGCAGTCAATCACAGGAAGCCTAAACTCCTTTAAGTGTAAAGAGACTAAACATATTCCACACACTCCGTGTCCTCACTCATAGACAAATTTGCCTAAGCCATTAAAGTGAGTTTACAGCAATGTCCAGTTAGAAGCTGGGATTCGTGTGTACATATGGAAAGTGAACACACTGGGGAGGAAAAAGCAGGATTGAAAGGACAGTCGTTCCCTGTGATTAACATGACCAGACAGGGCTGTGTTTCAGAAAGGTTAACTGGCTACCTCCCAGGCCATTAAGTGCAGCCCTGGATGTCAGAAAACAGAATGCACATGAGGATGAATCCCTCCATCTTTCGAATACTTAATACACCTTTAGTGTCTGACTCATTAGTAACCGGAGCACTTCAGAGTTTAGTCTGTGAAGCCAGTTGACCTGGAGACAAAATAAATGATATAAAATTTGGAGGTTTAGTTTGCTTTTGGAGCAATTAATCCCTTAACTCCTAGTTCACAGAAGTGCAGTAACATTTTCTTTTTAATAGAAAATAAATTTAATTTCCATTATGGTTTCACTCTTAGCACTTTGTTATGCCACACAGAATATTATTGAGAGAATCTCCAGTTTCAAAGGAGTCAAGAGCCTCTACAACCCTCTTCCTATCCATTCAGTGTCCTTCCAGACAATATATTTCATGAGAACAGGGACTATAAATGTTTTGCTCACTACGGTAGCCCTAGTACTTACAGGCCAATAACTGACTCACAGCAAGTCCTAAATAAATAAGTTGGTTAATGAATAGTTGAGTTCCCAAGAAACTGTCTTTCATAGCCACTTTAGTGTTTTTTCCTAATTTTCTACACTTGTTTCATTGGTTCATGTTTCTATGGATTACTTTTGATTTGCCATAGATACAATAGAACGAGTACCCTTGATCCAGGTTCATCAGCTGGATAAACAACAAGTTGCTCTTATTTTGATTAAGGAGAGCCATTACATGTTTTTCCTCAAGCTATTATTCTGCTAGGAACATCTAATTCATAAGCCCTATCAAAACTTTCCCTTTAATGAAATGAACAGGAAATTAATGCAGTCAGGCAGAAAGTTCTTTTAGCTAATAGTATTTAGCACTTTCTTCTTTGAAATACTAGAGAGTAATTTTCATGTACTGGTTATTTAAGGATGGAAAATTCAGTCCCACTGATATCACCTTGAATAGGTTTACATACAAGTATGGTATATTCTTTCCCTTGGGCAAGCTAAGTGCTATATCATGGAAACATAAATTTTCCAACTCTTTAATATTAATAGCTATTACAAATAGAACTGAATGACTATTAGCAAATAAATTCCCAGAATAATGCTGTTTCCTATGTGTTACTAAACACTTGTAGAATTTGGGTAATTTGTGTTAGAGATAAAACACCTTATTCATGGACATTAAAAGAGATGTGATTTTAATTCTGCTTGACACAGAGGGACAAATTAACCTACTTAGTTTAGTTCTTGGAAAGTGCTTTGTGTCTGAAATACTGAAATGGATGACAGTACAATTAGATTTTACTTCTTAAAGATATATATGTATCTAGTCCTCTATTTTGTATGTGCCTGTGTCCTTTAAAAGAACTAGCTGGAGACAAATTTCACTGGTTCAGGACTGTTAGAACCAGATCATTATATAGGGCTTTTATTGTCAGCAACCATTCTATAAATACAGTATTTACATACAATTTTACTCTTTTAGACAAGTCTAAAGGAGTTTGCTTTCTAAGAAGTCTAACTATCCCCACTTGCAACATACTTTTTGTTACTGGTTATCTTAATGAACTCTTTGATAGCTGAAAGGTTATTTCCAGCCAATCAAATATTAATATCAATACATACTAAAGACTGTAGAAATCTCGATCACTGTTGTTAAATTAATAAGTTCTTTGATTCTTGTTAATACATACATATATATCTGAAATAAAATAATTTTGAAGAGCAATAGCTTCTAAAACACCAACCTATAACTTGTACAAATATTAAAAAGGAAAATCAGAATCCTAGGAACATGATTAAAACCAAGGACTCCTTTGTCTATTACAATTCCCTTTTCAGGATTCAGCTTTGAGGCAGTTTTGAATTTCACATCTGATACCACCTTTGAAAATATTCTCACAGTGATGAATGACCTCTTCCAAGTAAAACAGTTTTTGAAATAAATGTATGTTTAACAAAGCTCCTTTCCTCTTATGTTGGAAATGTTGAAATGTTTATTTCTTGATTGGAAGCCTGTGGTGATGCAGCCACAGATAAATGTTACTGTAAGAGGAAAGAGGAGATCTATTTCCTTCAGTTAAAAAAAAAAAGTAAAAAAAAACACAAAAAACTATAAATGAATCCTACTCTTCTGTTGACAAATTAGGGTTCTAAGAACTGGTCTTTTTTTTAATTCAAAAACTTGGTTCATTAGGTTGAAGTATTATCATATTTTCAAATTCTTACCATGGTGGTGTATTCAAACTTCATCACTAATTTTGACACAAGTTAATGAGCATTTACACTTGATCTTCTACTGACAGATGTAATATTTCCTAGTTTGGTTGGTTGTTATATTACAGTGGATTTGATTCAACCCTGATCACCTAGTAAAAACTTGGGATCAGACGGTTTTAGACATGCAACAAAAATAATTTTCACACAAAAATGTTTTTGACTTATACATAATTGCAAAGTTATATGACATAATTACATGATAGCCCCTAAAGTTCACCACAGTCTTGACTGCCTGTGAACAATCCTCAGTATACAGGCATCACCATTTTTACCATTATTAACAATGAAAGTAGATATTTTTATTATATTAAATGCTTAATAAAATCATCCCTCCATAACTTTCTTTTAGGGTAAAGCATACATTTTAGCCCAGATTATTTTATATATTATAGTGTTATAAAATATTACCAAATCATTAAAACTTCCAGCTTGCCAAGACTCCACACATCTCCTATTTCTGGTTTTTCAAGTGATGTTTTGCTGGATTCTAACTAATTTTACATTCTTTCTTCATAAAAATTCTTTTGATCTTTACTGGACATGGAACAACAGACTGGTTCCAAATAGGAAAAGGAGTACATCAAGGCTGTATATTGTCACCCTGCTTATTTAATTTACATGCAGAATACATCATGAGAAACGCTGGGCTGGAAGAAGCACAAGCTGGAATCAAGATTGCCGGGAGAAATATCAATAACCTCAGATATGCAGATGACACCACCTTTATGGCAGAAAGTGAAGGGGAACTAAAGAGCCTCTGGATGAAAGTGAAAGAGGAGAGTGAAAAAGTTGGCTTAAAGCTCAACATTCAGAAAACTAAAATCATGGCATTTAGTTCCATCACTTCATGGGAAACAGATGGGGAAACAGTGGGAACAGTGACTGACTTTATTTTTTGGGGATCCAAAATCACTGCAGATGGTGACTGCAGCCATGAAATTAAAAAACGCTTACTCCTTGGAAGGAAAGTTATGACCAACCTAGATAGCATATTAAAAAGCAGAGACATTACTTTGCCAACAAAGGCAAGTCTAGTCAAGGCTATGGTTTTTCCAGTGGTCATGCATGGATGTGAGAGTTGGACTGTGAAGAAAGCTGAGAGCCGAAGAATTGATGCTTTTGAACTGTGGTGTAGGAGAAGACTCTTGAGAGTCCCTTGGACTGCAAGGAGATCCAACCAGTCCATCCTAAAGGAGATCAGTCCTGGGTGTTCACTGGAAGGACTGATGCTGAAGCTGAAACTCCAAGGAAAGGAAATGGCAACCCAGTGCAGTACTTTTGCCTGGAGAATTCCATGGACAGAGGAGGCTGGTGGGCTGCTGTCCATGGGGTCGCACAGAGTCGGACATGACTGAAGCGACTTTGCATGAATGCATGCATTGGAGAAGGAAATGGCAACCCACTCCAGTATTCTTGCCTGGAGAATCCCAGGGACAGAGGAGCCTGGTGGGCTGCCATCTAATTGTTTGACACTGAACACTGTTTCCATCCTATCCAATTTCATTTTGCTTATATTCAGCGGAAAATTTTCACTAGTATCCTTAACATAACAAAGCAGTTTTAATTTCAAACCTATGGCATTTCCTTCTCTTTCACCTCAGTCTCTAATTATCACTTCATATCAACCTAAAAGGAACTTCAAATTAATGTTATTAGTCAATCACCGCTATCTAATATCACTAAGAATCCTGAAAATTTATTTCCTACAGGTTTTATAATATATACTTTTATCTTAACTCCATTTACAAGATTAACAGTAAAGCCAAGACTTGTGTTCTTGAAATCCCACTGAAATTTTCTATAAAATAATAAACATTCAGTGTATGATAATATAAGAAGCCACTCCCCAGTTCTCAGATCCTGGAAAAGGTTCACCATTCTTTCTTCTACACTAGGGTCTACATTGTGCCTTTCTACACTAGGGCTTCTTCCCCTTTCTTACTGCAAACACAATTCCTCTCTGAGCAAATTTCCCCACTATTCAGTTCTAAATATAGCACAAAATAAACCAAAAACTTTAAGCATTTCTTTAACCTTCTGTCTTTAAATTCCCAGTTGTTCCTTTTGGGCACCTCTTACTTCCTCTTGACCCCATGTCTGTGGACGTATACATATGTTACATGAATCACATCTTTGTGGACCTAACTTCTTTAATAGTACCCTCAAAAAAACTAGCATGAATCATAATCATGACCAGAGTACTGACTAATTTAGGAGTATTTCATTACTGATTTCATCTATTATTTGAAGATGAGTAGAAAAAAGTTTTTAATGGGAGAAAAACACATTAATTCAAGTCTACACACACAGGAACAAAATCAAGCTGTGGTTTCAAAAGAGATGACATAATAGAACAATGAATGAAAAGTTAACCTCTGTGACAAAATTTTTAAAAATGTATTTTGCAAAGGTATTATATATGCATATATATGCACAATACCCACACTTATGAGTCACTAATATCTTTGCTTCACAATGTCATATATTTCAGTTTAAGTTTGGGGGTCTGTTTTATAATTTTGATTATCTTTTCTTATGATATTATTTAATTTTCAATTTTTCACAATTACTTTCAATAAAAGATTTTTATTTTTTATGAATTATTCAAATTCAACAGTATAGAGCTCAGAGTCTTAGCTTATTTATTCAAATATTCCTGATAGTCTCTTTAAAAAAAATGAAAATTACTATGCTAAATAGGGCAGGGACTCACAGAGAAAAATCAACAAATATTCACTTCTCGATTTCAGAATTTTGCTCCCCTGCTTCAATAGGTCCATTATTAGACCTTGATTTTAATTATTCATTAACAGAGAACAACTTATTGTAATTTATTGATTAAGAACAGTAGCAAATGAACAACTTAAGGCCCCCAAAGTGTTACCACCCTGGTACAGGTCAATAGAACTAGGCAAACAAGAGGCCAATTCAAGAGTTCCTGCCCAATTTCCTTCCACAACCAGGTCTTTATGAGCAAGCAGTCATGGAAAAGATCCTAGAAAAATAAACTGTGGAAACATTTCAGCAACTTAATTGAGATTTTGCAAGGCTCTCAAAGCCTGCATTGTTTCAGCCCACTCTCATCAAAGACCATGATTCAGCTTTAGAATCGGTGCTATTCAAATCCTGCTGTATTAGCCATATATCTTAGGAATTTACTTCCTAATTATGCAGTATGTCTTATAAACACTTTTTTTGTTCTGTCATTGGGTGACATAATATTTTAAACAAGTAAAGCAAATTGGTTTGATCATTATTATGAAAAGTTCTTCCTCAACACATGTCAAATTTAGGTTATGGGAACACATTGTGTTTGTGTTCTAGAAACTTTTATGATATCCAAATGAATTTATTACTTACTATACTCCTGAGAAAAAAGATATGTGTCTATATGACCTTATATCTAATGGCAAAACTGCTGCTCCTCTATTTGAAATATAGGGGATGTTGAAAAAGCAATGCCACAGTTTCTGTAAGAAGTGAGAAAAGTGTAAGAAGTTTAAGAAGTCTTCTGAAAGAGGAAGCGTTAAGGTCACAACTTTGATTTTATCTCTGTCTCTGAGGAAAGCTAAAAACAGATTCTAAGAACACAAGACTGAACTCATTTCAAGGCTGAAGAGTCACTCTAAAGTGCTTTTTTCTTCAGAGTACTACCAGAAGACTAGGATATGTGCTGACTTGGATCCCTTCTCTTAATATCTGTCAAAAAGAAGAGGATGAAAATTGTGCTTCATTTATTCACTTCACTCATCTAATTTTTATTTTCATTATAAATTCATCTTAATCTTAAAAATTGGCTAAATTTATTTTATGGTCTTCCCAAGAAATGCAGACAGAGTAGAAAACATTCTGTTACCTAAAAATAATCAAAAATAATTTAAAAGCAAAATCATTAGCTAGTTGCAGAATATTCAACTCTGGAGCAGTAAGTACAGGGCAATAGTGCCATGAAAGTATTTGTCCTTAGTTGTTGCTTTTATCTGCCTCAGATTCAGTACTTATCATAAATTACTACATTTTCTAATGCCCAATAGTACAGAACATTCCACTCAAAATATGTCACCAAACCACCAACATTGCATGATGCTTTTCGCCTCTAGGTGATAGTGATGTTAACCATAATACTCAGTAGTAATTTATCCTGTCATTCACACATTTTAAAGTTGCTATTTTGAGTGGTCTTTGATGTAATAAAATATTACGTGTTACTTTCCTTTAAAAAAAAAAAAATCCAGCATGTTGAGTAAAGGCTAATTGGAAAGAAGACCTAGCAAAACGACTATGTAGTTGACTTACCCAGATGGTAAAACTGGGAAAAATTAATCAGAAACCACATTATCAACTTGTTTTTTTAAATATTTGCACTGTATCAATAAGAAGGATGAAATAGAGTAAAATTGTTGCTTACATATACAGTAGTGATAATATCCAGGATACATCTCAATTTCTTCCATTTTTACTATATTCTAATACCTTCATTTTTGGATTTTGAGTACAAGTATTCAATGTGTTCATGTGTGCTCAGTCATGTCTGACTATTGGGGACCCCATGGACTGTAGCCTACCAGGCTCCTCTGTTCATGGAATTTTCCAAGCAAAAATACTGAAGCAGGTTGCCATTTCCTTCTCCAGGGGATCTTTTCAACCTAGAGATCAAACCTGCGGTCTCTTGAGTCTCTTGCATTGGCAAGTGGATTCTTTACCAGCTGAGCCACCTCTAATGCCTTCATTCTTGGATTCTAAGTACAAGTATTCAATGTGTTTATTAAATATAGTCCAAGCAAGATATGAGTGACATAAACAATAAATGGTCTATTTACATAGGTGTATACACAACACATGGTGACTCAGTGGTAAAAAATCCACCTGCAATGCAGGAGATGCAGGTTTCATCCCTGAGTCAGGAAGACCCCCTGCAGAAAGAAATGGCAACCCACTCCAGTATGCCTACCTGGGAAATCCCATGGGCAGAGAAGTCTTGAGGGCTATAGTTCACGTGGTTGCAAAAGAGTTGGACACAACTTAGTGACTGAAAAACACCAACAGTACACAACACATACATATACACTAAATGACTAGAAATTGCATTCTAACCAATTTTATTTTGAAGTACAGATTAGGAATTCAATAGCGAGGTAAGAATCCAATAAATGTGCTGCATTTTTCAGTTTTCAACATTTCTACTCTCATGAATTTGAGACTACCGAATACACCAAAAAGATAGAACACATTTCATGTCTCTCTAATATATCATACTGAGTAAATTAACTGACAAATAGAAGGAAAGTGATGATCTGTTTGAAATGACTGAAGAAAATGAGCTAATGATACACCATTAGATAATTAGGATAGATAACTGACATCTGGTAACTCTGGAGTAACTAAGTTCTTTCTAATGACAGCCAAACAGACCAATCAATGAAATAGCTTAACCCTTAATCCTTCCTCCCTCATTCCAGCTCTCTCTGTCTCTCTTTCTCTCTCTCTCTGTCCTCTTTAACAATGGTGGAAGTCATCACTTTATCTTTTTAGTGATGTTAACCATTGTTTACTACACATTCTTAGTTTCTCTCTCTGAATTTTTTTCTTCCACAGATGTCACACTGAGTAGATCCCAAGACCTCTAAACTCAGCTCTTATCTCATACTTGGCCTTAAAAAAATCCTTATACCTCCTCCGGATCTCACTCCTCAAAATGGTGCTGATGACTCCAGTTCTCTGTGTATAGCCATTTTCCCCCTCCTGATATACAGTCACATGATTCTAGTTCACTGAAATCACCTCCAACTAAAGAGCTTTAAAATTCAGATGCATCATTTTCCCCTATGACTATTTCTGCTGCATGAGTTCCTCAGTTTTCCTTAAAAGGCCACAGTCAGCTATAACTGATACAGGGAACTCCTCTATTTCCCTGCATCAATGTGAAGCCATCAATTAACTCAAAATGTTCAGCATTAATGATTTCTTCTTAGAATCGCTAAAGTTCACTCCTTTTTCATTCCCAGTACCATGACTGAAGCAACTTAGCATGCACAAGTGCATGCCTTATCACATTAGTGAAAAATATTAGGATCTTTCACTTGGTTTACTGCAAGAACCTCCTGACCAAAGAATTTTTCTGTCAGTCCACTTCCACGTGGATCTATCCTACATATGATTTCTGTTAATCTCCTTATACAGTCCTTTACACTCCTTATACAGTGTAAATATACATATTTACACATGGAATAGAATTTAAAGGCAAAGATTCTGAAAGCACACTGCTTGGGAATGCACGCATGCCAGCCTCAGCTTTCACACTTTTACTAATCTTGTAAAAGTTACCTGATACTTTGTTGCCTTATTTCCTACCTACTACTTAAGGTTGTTAAGAGAAATAGATGGGTTAATACAAGTAAAGCAATTAGAAAATTTCCTAAGACAACTGTTCAATAGATGATGTCTACTGTTATTATTGGGGCTTCCCAGGTGACACAGGGATAAAGAATCTGCCTGCCAATGCAGGAGACTTGGGTTCTATCCCTGGGTTGGGAAGATCCCCTGGAGTTCAGTTCAATTCAGTTCATTCGCTCAGTTGTGTCTGACTCTGCAACGCTATGGACTGCAGCACACCAGGCTTCCCTGTCCATCACCAACTCCAGTATTCTTGCCAGAAGAATCCCATGGACAGAGGAGCCTGGTGGGCTGAGCCACTGAGCATACATGCACTCACTGTTACTATTATCAATTTCCTCATTAAAACTTTTAACATCTTCCTGTACACAATGTGATAAAGCCCAAATCCCTTAAGCTAGCATCAAGACCTGGACAGTCCAGGTCCTGTTCGTGGCCCAGATTCAATGAACAGTATTTGCTAACAAGAATCCTCTTGTCCAGTCAGAGTGAACTAATAATATATACTTGCTAATTCTGTTTTCATCCTTGCTGTTACTCACTGATGTTTCTCATTTCACTTAATGTTTCTTTTCTGTCCATCTTTGCTGCTCTTTCTTTAATGCCCTACTCAAGTCTTGTTTGTTTCCAAAGAGGGTGCACCAGGTATGCATTTCTTGAGGTCCAAAGTTTCTTAAAAAGGGGGTTCCTCATACCTGAACAGAGCTGTATAACCCATCTTGGAGTTTAATAATGCACATTACTTAATTAATATTACTGGGCTAGTAATAATCTGTGAAGTCTTACAGTAAACAGCTTTTTATAAAACATAGTATCAAAAAATGTATTTGAAGATGAAATGGTTTTTCCTTCTAGAAACAATTAGAAATCGAGACATGAACATTCCAGAGTAAAGAAGTGAACTGTAAATCTTTAAATTTTTGAAATGTGTTGAATTCATAATTTCTCACTATAATTCTAAACTTCAAAAGTGAGTTCAGGTAAATCCTAGAGAATTGAGAATGTGGAAACATAATTTTCGATCAAGTAAAAACTTCAACATAGCATATGGTGCACTAAAATGTGTTTAATAACATTTAATGAAGTATACTCCTGACTTGTGTTATTATATTAGTTAAAAATTTTGGAAGTCCAGAAAGATTTTCTTAAAACTTTCTTTTAGTAACCATAAAAATACCTGCCCACAATTTTCAGTGTAATTATTTTGCTGTATCTGATGGCAGTCAAAGAAATATAATCCAATATTTATTAAAGTTTTATTTTAAGCTTCCTTATTCATGGATTGATTTCATACAGACTCTTAGTCGATAATTCTATGCTTTTTGGAGACATTAGCCTTCACCCTAATTTCTAGGTCCTGCCTTGTAGCTAGAAAAAAATCCATCTTTATTTCCATTATATAAGCTATAAACTGAAGCAAAGAGAAGAAAGAGGTTTAATGAAAATCTGGATTGACATTCTCTTTTAAATAACTGATTCAAACATTGCTGCTCACTAAAAATGTATATACCCTGTTATTAATTCAATTAAAAATAACTGCAATCATGTAGACTAAAGATAATTATTAATTAGAGAGCTGTTAAGAGAAAAATATTCTTCATAAGTTTTTATGAATGTTCATTTAATTTTATTCTCATTAATTATACTTGATGTTAGAATAGAAGGCCATTTTTATCCAAGTAATTATTTGTGTAACAGTAACCAAACATGAACAATGGAAATAACATTTTAAAAACTAAGTAAATATTAATCAGTTACACTGGTGTCTAAATTACCAGTAGTTTCCTGTCTATATCAAAATATTCCACAAGAAGAGTGTGTTTGCATTTCATGTCTATAATTACAATATTCTGCTAGATTTTGTTTTCCACATGGGCAATACTTGATTGTTGCAAGGCAAGAAACACAATTTGAATTCCATGTATATTTTGGGGAACACAACAAATTTTGGGAAAATAGCTAAAATATAATAATATCAGGTTTAAGACGTCAACCTCTCACATAAAATATCTGCAACTTTCTAAATGGAAAAGTCTTTTCTTTGGGTTTCCCAAATTCTCCCTGACATGATTTCACTGCAAAAAATTTTAACAATCAAAAGGCAACTTTATTAGACATATACTTATGAAAAATTAAAATGATCTTACTATCCATCTATAAATATTTTATATTATCAAGTAAATGTTTATCTTTAAAGGCCAAGTTAGTTTTATTTTCTTAATGCATTAAAACAGACCACTAGAGGGCAAGCAACACCCTGATCTCAGTTACAAATAAGTAAATTGAAACAGCTCTTTAAAATAACTAGTTATAACTAATGCTCATTCTTTTTTCCCTTCTTTCTTTGTTCTTTCATTCAAAAAGTATTTTTTCAGTGCTTACTGTGTGCCAGACACTGGGAATCCAGAATTAAAGCAATCAAGTATGGCTCTGTCTATCTTTGCGTCTCTCTCTCTCCATATATACACATGCACATATATTTAAAAAATAGTTTTAATACATTCCTTCAGTGTTTTTTATCCCTTCACCATATCTTACTTCTAAAATTGTATCATATATATATAGTGTGCTATAGCAAAACGAAAATTCAGATTTAGCAGGTAAGTTGTAGTAGAGTAACGTGTGTGTATGCGTGTGGGCCAAGTCATGTCACTTAAGTCACTTCAGTCATGTCCAACTATTTGCAATCCTATAGACCTCAGTCCATTGGGCTTCTCTGTCCACGGGACTCTCCAGGCAAGAAGACTGGAGCAGGTTGCCATGCCTTCCTCCAGGGGATCTTCCCGACTTAGGGATCAAACCCAGGTCTCTTGCTTCTCCTGCACTGACTAGTAGGTTCTTTACCTCTAGCACCACCTGGGAAGCCCTTACTAGTAGAATCATTAGTACTAGTAGAGGAATGTTACTAGTAGAGTAATGTGGACATTGCCAAAACTGAAGACAGCAGCTTTTGGTATCAAGCTTACTTACAGCCCATAGAATGTTCTACAACCCTATACACAGTCTGCCTCAGCATTTTCCTGTTTGTCCCTTGTTTTATTAGATAATCAGGAAAAAAAATGGATATACAGAGAAAAAAGAGGTTGAGCTGTTGTCAGAGACAACTCAAGGCCAATGCCCCAAGAAATGGGAGGAATGATTTCATAATTTCTGTTGAATATAAAAGAACACTGATACCCTGGGGATACCGGTTCAGAAAGACAGAAAGAATAGCTGGGAAACTCTTTGAATGATATAAAAGCTAATAATTTCATCCAAGAGAAACTCCTCACAACCCTTGATAATTGAAGGCAGATAGTCACTGATGACCTTGTTAAATTAGCAGAAGCTGAGTTCCAGGGAAGAAGCCAAACCCAAGAATCACAAAGGAGAGATTAATAATACAATATTTTTTTTTTCAATTGTATTCACATATGTGTTTTCTCTAACAAGAGATTGCTATTAATTCTTGTTCATCTCAGGTTCAGAGTGTTTTCAAACCTCAGCACTTTCATGGCATGCTAGAATTTCAGACAAGCTCTCCCAAATAACTAAGAAAAATGGAATCTGCCTCTCTCCACATGGCAAAAACATGGCACACAGAGCTAGAACTGTGTTAGATATTCAGCTTAATTGAATTACCCTGGGAGAAAAAAGCCCAAAATGTAAAAGCTGATTGAGAAATATTTAACCCCTAGATAACAATCTGCCTGTAATGTGGGAGACCCTGGTTTGATCCCTGGTTTGGGAAGATCCCCTGGAGAAGGAAGTGGAAACCCACTTCAGTATTCTTACCTGGAGAATCCCATGGACAGAGAAGCCTGGCGGGCTACAGTCCAGACAAAATAAAACAATGAGAGAACATCACTTTTCATCCTCAAAATCTTCCAATATTCAAGTCATCTCAGGGAGGAAATTTTCATATAAATAACTAGATGATTCAAGTACATTTAAATTGACATTTGCTTATACATAAAAATAAAATCTCCTAAAATTAACCATTTTCCACATTTCAATAGTGTTTAAAGTTTCTCTACTTGAAATTATACTTGCTAATGACTATACAAACTAGATTTTTAACTTTTTCATGCCAGATGCATACGAAACTGCTCAGGTATCTATCACTACCACCTAAAAGCATTGTTGTTTGTGTTCTTATAAATTAGATTAAAACAAAAATTAACTTTTCAGGTAATAAAAATCATTTCTCAGAAGTGTTGACCAAGAAAACTCGTCAGTATTTTCAAGGACATAAAAAGTCTTCACAAATTAATTAATCTACCTTATAGAGGCCGTATGTATGTGTGCTTTGCTGCTGCGGCTGCTTAGTCGCTTCAGTCATGTCTGACTCTTTGCAACCCCATGGACTGTAGCCTGCCAGGCTCCTCTGTCCATGGAACTCTACAGGCAAGAGTATTGGAGTGGGCTGCCATGGCCTCTCCAAGGGAATCTTCCCAACGCAGGGATTGAACCTGGGTCTCCTGTACTTAAGGCATATTCTTTACCACGGAGCCACCAGGATATGTGCTTTACTCACTGGCAAAAGTGTTCCTCTGGAAAACATAAAAAATCTATTTTCTTGGTAGAGGTTGGTGTCATGACACCACAACTGGTTTGACAAACCTAGTTCTTGTCATGGTGCTAAATAAGTAAATCACACTGAATGACCGAGGCTAAAAGCAAAGCGACAGTTGACTGTGACTGCCATTAACCATGGATCACATCCCGGCATGTAATGCAATTATGTGGCAGGAAACAACTAATGTGGGCTGCTCTGGTGGGAGAAAGGCGAAAATATTGAATTTTTCTTTGTAATCTATTTACATCTTGCAATGGGGGCATTAGTCAGATTAAGGTTCAGAATGCCAGGCACACACAGACCTGGTGTGCTAAGTGGTGGCTCCATCCATAATGTGATAAGACGTAATGGTTAGAGAAACAAATACATTATGATCCAACTGCATCAGGGAGCAATTTTCTCTCACAAACTTCCCTTTCTATAATAGCATCTCAGGATATAGACTGAAATCTTTTAGAAACATAAAGATCTGCCAGCCTTACTATTTTTCAGTACTACTTATCCTTCTCCTTCAAAGCAGACTCATTATACTGAAATTTTAATATTAATTCATATTAATTTCTTCACAAAGTTAATCATGTGTTTATCAAGACAGATGAACCAAATGGTATTGAAATGTTCATCTCAATTATCTTCTTTCTACAGCTGAATATATTAAATAGATCACACCAAATTTAAAAGAGTAACAGGCAATGTGGGAGGCTGAATAAGGCAATAACTTTAGAACAACTTGGCAAATCCCCTTTGAATATTCTGGGAGTTTGAAAATCCAAACCTCAGTATGTTTTTCTTGGATGCTCAGGTACTGCCAATCATCATGACAAACCTCTTGTTTCTCCAAGCAGCTTTCTGAGATTAACCAGTTTTGCAGTCTCAGTACCACTCTTCTCATTTTTCCATAGTCTCATTCACCAGAAGTTATGTAGACAGGGAAATCATTCAAAAATTATGGATAGCATGTAATAACTCAAGATCAAATCTGTTTTAGATTAGCCTGATTAGTTAAGGAGTAACTCAACTAACAAAATGTGCATTTATATTTAAACAGCTCTATGCAGTTTGTGCACCTAAATTTTCTAAAAAATATACTATCTGAATTAAGCACAAACATAAAATAAATTCAGACTTTAAAAAAACGTGACCTTAGTATGTTTTGACTAATTTCTAGAAGTGTAGAGTAGTTCTATTGGTCCTTGCAGTGGACTGGAATTCCCTTCACGCTGGGTTAATTCTTAGGACTCTTGAGAGGTCAAAAGACCTCTCAAAAGTCTTCCTAAGCAGTCTCCACAGTTATCATTGTTTCATTAAGTTACTGTATATTTTCCTTCAAGGCATTTATCACAATTGCAATTAAACAATTTTCTGTATCATTCTTTACTGTTTATCCCTTACATTACCATGAGGCAGGAACCACAGATCAGCATTATTAACACAGAAACTTTAGATAAAAGTGCCAGACAAACAGCAGATTCAGTAAATACTTACCAAATGAGTAACTATATGAATACACATTTAGTTTTTTATATTTCTCATATTTCTTCTATTTCACTCTAATAACATACTCTTTTAAATGTACCCAATTTCTTGTTTCTGAAGCAAATAATTCTTACATATAGACATTATGGCTCAAACAATTTCTTGAGGCATTTCTCAATTTGTATGGAAAGACTAACAGGACTATTTCTATACAGATGACAAGAAAGAAGTCAACTATTCTATATAAGTAATATGGGAAATTAAGAATCGTTCAAGCATCAAGAATATCTCTCATGCAATATATATTTACTGGTATACATGCAATTACTTTACTGATTGTAATTCAATTCCTGATTATAGTACATTCGTGAAACATGCTCCTTTCACAAATGTCTTCTCAATTAGTTATCACAAGGGTCTTAGCGTATTACAGTTTCTATTTTACAGATGGACAAAAAATGTCAGAATATTAAGGAACTGCCCAAATTTAAGTAGCTGGTAAGTGACAATGACAGAATGAAACTGCATAGCCTATATTCTGATTTGAAATCCCAATGACAGAATTGGAAGACAATTCCATAGTTTGCCCTTAGAATAAGGTATTTGTGCTTAGCCTCTTAGGTTTTCCTCTGTGAGCCAAAATTTTAGTTAGCTGAATAAAACGGATAATTAAAAACATCAAAAATTTTCCTTTAAGATAGAAAAAGAAATAAATGTTAACCATGAATAATGCAGTTAAGTAACTCTAATCATCTACTATGCATAACCAATAGTCAACAGATGTTCAACATAGATCTAAGGGAAAAAACACCTTACATGTCTAACAGGATTTTACAAAAAACAATGCACCTCCAAAAACAGCAATTTTTACCAAAAAATAGTAAATTTCACCAAATCTTATACTTTTAGAGGTCACGTTTTCCTATTCTAGGGTTGTATGGTGGCTTCAGCCAAGTAAAACTGGGCAGTTTGAGTGTATATAGATGCAAAATGTTTATAAACATTAACCAAACAATTTTTAAATGATGTGGCACTATGCATGTATACATATATTAATTCTAGAAATGCATACATGTGTGCACAAATTAAATGTTTTATTATAACTTATAAACTGCACCTACATAGGGTGACTTAACAAATCAAGTAACTCTGTAACTGTGATTTTGGTCTGGATCACCTATGCAGAAAAATCTTCATTATTTTTTTCTCAATACCATAGTAATAATGTTCGTCTATTCAATCCTAGTCCTTAAAAATTATTGCTATAGTCAATCACTTTATTTGGATTATAATAAAATTTAATTAAAATAAGAAATATTTGATACTTGAATAAAATGTGACATCTCAAATTGACCCCAAAATCTAGCTCCTCACGAAATATTCCTGAATGTAAATTCTGGACTGGAGGTTCTAACTGTTGAGCAAATGAAAACAGTACTGATAAGGATAGAATATTCCACGGTTTGGAATAGCATTTATTCTTTCAACCGAAATAGTCAACATTGAATATGTGATGAAGAGTAAAAACACACATGGCTCATACTTTAGTAAACTAAACTTCTGGAAGTTGGGCCAAATTTTCTGATTACGAAGATCAAGTGCCTTCTTTGCCAAGTTGGTGCACAGTGAAAATTTGGGGACAAGTATGTTTGAACATGCAGTGGTGGTCAGTTGCCTTGTCAGAAGTGGGCACATGACCCTTTGGAGTGGAAGGAGTGATGGATTTGCAAAATCTCCTACTGTTTCCAAAGCCTTCCCAAGCACTGCCTTGCAAGTCCACTGTCCTTGCAATCAAAATAACATGCTCATCAGCCTGGATAATCATTGCTACATCAAGGTCTGCATCTGGTGTTTATCTCTTGGAGAGCCAAGCAACAGAAGGCTTCATTTCAACCACGCATTTTAAAATCTCTTCTTGAAATGACACTTCCTATATGCCCTAGAGGACCTACAGTGAGTGCCAAGTTACTGAGTTCCCCATGGCACACCCACATGGACAGCACTAGGAAAAGAGAACTGAAGTTCCCAGCATGGAGGTTTATAGGCCCCACGAAGTAATGAAAGAGGGTTAAGAAGGGAAAGGATATGTGCATGGCTCAGCCACTCACTAGTCTGTTTCCTCTTCTGTAAATTGGGGGGTATTTTTTTCCTGACTCAAAGATTAATTATGAAGGTTACATGTAATAACATATAAACATTGTTTTATAAATTGCAAAATTAGATAAAACAACTAATAATGATAAAAAATATTAAGGTGTTATTCAAATCAAGATACTAGTATCTTACTCTAACCAGAAAATTCTTGCTTCCTCCAAATATAATTCTTACTTCTTTGAAAGTTTCACCTTCTTCCTTTGTTGTTGATTTACACTTTAATCTATGAATTAGGGGGTTTCTAAGCACCAATGATCTTATGTCTGAGTCACACTTACTACATATAAATATATGACTATCTGATATAGGATGCATAGCTCACACAATAGAAAGGCAAAAGAAGGTGTTCCATCTGTATTATAAACACACATGTGGGCATGCGTGCACGTGCACACATGCGCACACACACTATGAAACTGAAAAACACAGAAACTTGAAATAAAATGAAAAATGATAACTGTGGTAAAGTGTTCCTAAAAATATCATGACCAAGACAACAATTTTTAAAATTAAACTACTAACTCAATACCACAAAGATATATTCTCCCAGGTTGGAATTCCACTATTTCTATCCCTGTAATAGAAAAGGAAAGTATATTATGGTCATTCATAGTCATAGAAAGTTGGAATTGAGGCACAGTATAGAAAAAGGGATACCATTAAGGAGAGCCATCTGGTCATTTCGGCATGATCACGTTTCTGTTAGGGAGTGCAAATACATTCTTTATGAGAATGTGCCATTGATTACATACTCAGCATTTTAGCACTGTTTCTAAACATACTGTAAATTATGTTAAGTAACTCACTGAGTCCCTAATTTAGCTTTTTCCCTCTCAAGCAGAAAGATAATGTTTGGTCCAAAAAAGAAAAACCTCATAGACACATCACATTTATAAACTCTGCAAGTGATGTGAGTGATGTTGAAACATCTGGGAGATGTTAGAGACTGCATTAACTCTAATCATGGATCACATTATGGCAGAGTTGTTTTCTTTTTTTTTTCCCTTAATGAGGAGAAGAGACTGAGATAGTGAATGTGTTACTCAACATAACCCTGAAGTCCTTGTCCAAGAACTGATAAAGCACTAGAAGACAGCCCTGCCCCACCAGACTTCCAGAACCACGGCCACACAAGCTCCTCTATGTTTGGCCTATAGTGTCACTGGTGATGGTGTCTGCAAAAGCAAGGCCCATTTTCTAACTGCAAATAAATCACCAACTACCCAGCATCCCATACTTACACTGAACAAGCAGATGAACTTTGTTCTCTTTCTTTCAGCAACACTTCATTCATCTGTTAACTGACTAACCTAAAGAAGCAGTCACTGCAGACTCAGTATACAATGATAAGACTGAAGCTCTTTAAACTATAACATACACAGAAAAACCTATTTAGTAATTATGCTACAAAATATAGTTAAAATATTTAAAAATATTGACCTGAAAAATGGACATTTACAGGGAAAACCATATGAAGTTTCAATGTCATGTGTATAAGAAGGCCTAGAAAGTAATTACAGCTATAGTAGCTCACCTTGGAAACACTCTGTCATTTTTGGTATGCAGAAGAACCATCTCACTTTAAAAACTGCTTTTCAGCCATTTAATCTATAAGAATTATATTTTTATTTCATTTATAAGAAAGCAAATAACATCTATTTTGTGTAGAGTTTACTTAGTGACTGAATTCAAAGAATAATGAAGTGGATTAAAATATGACTATCCTTTTTATGAAGTTGTTTTCTTAAGGTATAAGTAAGACCTTATAAACAAACTTATGCAATTTTTAAAGGAGGCATAGATGAGGTTCTAGTGAGAAATATAGTTTAATATTTAAATATATATTTGCAACAAACAAAATATATTGTCTTGGGTATGTTATTAGTAGGGAATTAGAGAGATTGGTTTAGAGTATTATTTCCGAAAGTATCTCATTTGAAATTCATTTCGAGGCTGAAAAAGAGTGAAAGAGAAAGAAAGAGAGAGAAATCTGGCTAGAGAATCAACTCCTGTTTTCTAAGGGTTACACACTTTGGGAAATGTAGCTTCAAGGTTAAATCAACATTTGGGAAATGTGGCTTCAAAGATGCAGAGAACTAGGAGTTAAAGAGAATTTTATGACGATGCTTGGGTATACTGTTAAGCTTCAAGCAGCTAGTTAAGCTAAAAAAAAAAAAAAAAAATTCTAGGAAAGCAGTAATTGACACGAGAACCCCCGGAGATGTGGGACTGGTGCTTGGCTTTAGAGCAAGGCCAGCATGGTCTGTATCCCCTAGAGAAGTAAGAGCCCATTTGGAGGGAGAAACTAGAGATCTCCCTTCAGGCCATCATACCACCCTATCATTCCAGAGTGATTAAATGATTTCTCTCTTTTATAGACCATAAAATAGACTTAAGATTATTTCATCACCGCTACCATCACCATTACTTAAACACAATGACCCAAAACACTGCTTCACTTACTAGTTCAGAAAACATCAGAAAAGCAAACATAAATACAAACCTCCTTAAACATATACATGCCTGCACACACACAAACATTTTCTTTCCTTTTTAATCCTTTTCTTCACCAAATGCTTATTGAGGCAATTTTTTGACTGGAATTCACTGAAGTATTTTTTTTTTTAGTAAACAACTTAGTCTTTTATTTGCCCAAGGCCAGCTATTGCAGGCACTGAGATCCCAAGACTTCCAGAAGGGATAGGGGGGTGGCGAGCCATCCTGCGTCCCAGGCACTGCCTGCTCCATCCTGCTTTCCTGCAGGAGTTGGGAGAGTAGATAAAGTGTACCATCAAGTATCTCTTCAATTTTGTGTGGGTGTCAGTTTCTCAGTCGTGTCCAACTCTGCGACCCCATGGACTGTAGCCCGCCAGGCTCCTCTGTCCAAGGGATTCTCCAGGCAAGAGTACTGGAGTGGGTTGCCATTTCCTTTTCCATGGAGTAAAGTGTTGACACAATCAACCTAACTGCCTAATCATCTCCTAGCAAACATTTTCTTATATCAATTCAAATGATGGAATTAATTGAGGGAACATTCAATAAATGTCTTAATTTTTCAAAATGCATAAGGAAACAGAGGAGACTTGTATGAATTTCCCATTTCTTCCACTGTCTGCCCTACTTACCTTCAAACCTAAATTGCAAACATAACTGAAGGTATTTTTGCCTTGAATAGTTCCTAATGTCTGCATCTTTAATATAACTTACTTATAAAGAGCTTTGGAACATGCTGACTTCATAATGAAGGAGCTCTACTCCCAGCAGTCATTAAACCAGGCATCACCAGTGCCTGAACCACTAGGAATCATTAAAAACTATTCTATTATCAATGCCAAGATGGATTCTTAGCCTTTCAGACATACTGAAGTATACAGGGATCTCTATCAATTCCCCCAAACACTGAGGTAGATAAAGAAACTGATGCTTCCAGAAAGGTAAAATGACTTCCTCAAAGTCACAGAGCTTCCCAGGTTTCTAGATACTGAACCTAGAAAGAGATCTAGATCTCTTCATAGATTGCACCATTTCTACATATAGGATATGAAATACATTCGTAGGTGTATTGATACTTTGTTGTGTCACCGTTCTAAGATACTGCAGTTAACTCAAGAAAAAAAGATAGTTGTTATTTCAAGTAAGGTTTAAACCTAATTCAACATTTATCTTTTTCATTTTTATAATTAATTGATATGGATGTGTTATTAGATTGGTGCAAAAGTTATTACAGTTTTGCATTACTGAACCTTGATCTTGGAATATATTCTTAAATAAATGTGGTTATATCATACATAATTTTAATGCACATTTCTTGCTTTATGTTCTTTTGTTAATGAATTATTACTTGCTATTTATTTTAGACTATGTATTCTAGTATTTTAGACTGTAGAAATGATGTTAGACAAAAAGCAAATTTGAGTGATTTGTTGTAAAACAGCAAAGACAATCACAACATTAACAACACATTTGGCCAAGGAACTGCTAATGAATGTACAGTGCAGTCGTTAATTGTGGTTTGAGAATTTTTGCAAAGGAGACAGAGCCTTGAGGATGAGCCTTGAGACAGAGCCTTGACCAGCCTAAAGGCTGGTCATTGGAAACTGACAACAACCGATTGAGAGCCATCATCGAAGCTGATCCTTTTACAACTACACAAGAAGTTGCTCAAGAACTCAATGTAAACCATTCTATGTTCCTTTGGCGTTTGAAGCAAACTGGAAAGATGAATAAGCTCAATAAGTGGGTGCCTCATGAGTTGACTACAAATCAAAAAAGTTGTCATTCTGAAGTGTCATCTTCTCTTATTCTATGCAACAAAAGTGAACCATTTTTCAATTAGATTGTGATGTGAGATAAAAAAGTGGATTGAATAGGACAACTGGCGATGACCAGCTCAGTGGTTCAACTGAGAAGAAGCTCCAAAGCACTTCCCAAAGCCAAACTTGCACCAAGAAAAGGGTCTTGATCACTGTTTGGTGGCTTGCTGCCAGACTGATCCACTATAGCTTTCTGAATCCCAGCAAGACCATTATATCTGAGAAATAAACTCAGCAAATTGATGAGCTGCACATAAAACTGAAACTCCAACAGCCAGCCCTGGTCAACAGAAGAGGGCCCAATTCTTTCCGCGACACACCCAACTGCATGTAGTACAACCAACACTTCAGAAGTTGAACAGACTGGGCTGTTCATCTGCCATATTCACCTACTTTCTTGCCAAACCGACTACCACTTCAAGTATCTCGACAACTTTTTGCAGGGACAATGCTGCCACAACCAGCAAGAGGCAGAAAATGCTTTCTAAGAGTTCATCGAGTCCCAAAGCACAGATGTTTATGCTACAGGAATAAACAAATTTATTTTTCATTGGCAAAAGTGTGTTGATTGTAATGGTTCCTATTTTGATGAATAAAGATGTGTCTGAGCCTAGTTATGATGATTTAAAATTCAGAGTCTGAAACAGTAATTACTTTTGCACCAAACAAATAGTTACTATACTAAACTCCAAAATCCAGAATAGTGAAAACATGATAGAAATTTACACATGAACTATGATAGGAATAGCTTGATCTAAAGAGAGATTCAATATTTCTGGATAAATGACTAAAAATAGAACAATATGAAGCTGAGATTTTTTTTAGTCACTGAGGAAGCTACATTTAAAAAACTATTTTCAGAAAAAATTTAAAAAGTGAATCACCTTTTTGGTAATTTTTTAGCATTTATTCCCCTTTCTGTCCTGGTACCCTAAATAGAAATATCCATAGGAAAAATGTGAGAAAGGTACATAGATCTTCATAAATTTCCCCAAAAAACTTGATTAAAAATGAAAACTCTAGAAAGAAACATTTGTTTATTTTTAAAAGTTCCTACCCATCTTTATATATCACAAAATGCAAGGGAAACAAAATTCCCCAAAAAACTTGATTAAAAATGAAAACTCTAGAAAGAAACATTTGTTTATTTTTAAAAGTTCCTACCCATCTTTATATATCACAAAATGCAAGGGAAACCAAAATGAGTAAAACTGTGTAGAAGTAAACATAATTTTCTTTTTAATTTTATCATTCAATTTGGTCTTGGCATGGTGAATGAGAAAACTGGCAGTTACAAATTATGTAATTCAACTTAATGAATATCAAACTGGAAATAAATGTCAGAAATGTGCATTTTTTCCTAGGGAAAAAATGACCAAATTTCTTCCAGCAATTTATTTCTGAAATAATTTAATATTACATACTAAATCATATTCAATTTTCCCAGATAAGCTACAAATAGTCTCTGGCTGAACAAATGCATGTGAACAAAGACATTATTTAAGCATTTTATTAAGGTATAGTTTATATATTTGATTTTCAGATATTAAATTACATGTAAAACAATGTTTGGAAAATACCCTTTTTATAAATGCAAGAAAAACTAAAACCCCTCAGTTATTCATATGTTGGTACCCTACAAATGACCAGAGACTTAAATAATCATTTAAAAAGTGCCATGGTAACATTTTTTTAAGTACAAATAGGCAAATCTAGGTCTTCCCAAGTGGTGCTAGTGGTAAAGAATCCGCCTGCTGATGCAGGAGACATAAGAGATGCAGGTTTGATCCTTAGGTCGGGAAGATCCCCTGGAATAGGAAATGGCAATACACTCCAGTATTCTTGCTGGAAAACTCCATGGACAGAGGGGCCTGGTGGGCTACAGTCCATGGGGTCAAAAAGAATCAGACACGACTGAGCGTCTGAGCACACTCACAAGAAGGCAAAGCTAAGCTAGATGAAAGGCATTCTGAAAGAAGGCATGAAAGAGAGAAAGGTGTGTCTAAGAGATGGGGGTGGGTGAGAGTGGTAGAATGGGGTAGAAATAAGGGGAAATGAAAATGAGGAGTGAGAGAAAGTTATTAAGATTTTTATAACTTCATCTTGACTAGCAAGTTTTTAACATGAAAGACCACCTACCAAAAACAAAAGCAACCGTAATCTTTTTTTTTTTTTCTTTTTGCTCTTGGAGACTGCATTTCCAGTCAATCACTTAAGGTTGAGAGTTGAGAGTCAACCTCCCAAATTACAGTGGATTCTGTTATCGCTATTAACCTTCAAAACAAAGGGCTCTTGAAATCCCCAGCAGAATTCTTAAAACCACTTCACTATTTCCTTGTTAACCTTTTCTTTCTTTTTCTCCTGATAGTGGATCTGTATCTATGTTAGAGACTGCAGGACAGAAGAGCTTCTGTTTCAAACCATATGTTCCCATCGTTGTTCTAGGCAAAGACCCCAAAGTCTTGTATACTTTCTGATTTTGAGCAACACAAGGGACCAGAACAAAGCACAAGAAATTAAAGGGTCTCTCACTTGTAGGCACATTTTCTAGCAAATGACAGTGTATTTCAACAACACTTAATGGGTACTCTCCTGTCTTCTTTACCTGAGTTCCCTCAAGGAAGGGCCTGATACAGTTTCCTGTGCCTTTGATTCACTGAAGGACACTCACAGGAGTCAAGGAGTGAGGGGGCAGCATAAGGCAGAGGAAGAACTAAGCAAAAAAATCTGCTCTCAGCTGGAGTCAGGCTTCAGCCTTGTGGACAGGGAGCATAAACTGCCCCACAGTGTTTTTCCCACCTTGAAAAAACCTATAAGGCCAGGCAGCTCCTGGTTCAGCCAATGGCAATTCTTCAGAGAAGAGAGACAGCTGTGAGCCTTTAGCCGCCAACATCACAGCAGCTGAGGGATGCGTGCACTGGGCCAGTAAAGAAGATCAGGACAAGGGACCAACAGCATTCACTGCAGTGCCCATTCCTTAGAGACCTCCTGTCACCTCTCTTCTGAGATAACTGATTATCTCTGCGTGTAGCAGAAACAGATGTCAGGACAGATAAAAAGTTTTGACTGTAGTTGAAACGAAATGTGGCTGTGCAATTAATTAGGGATATACATTGTGAAAGAATGCATGGCCATACTGAGAGAGAGAGAGAGAGAAAGAAAGAGAGAGGGAGAAAGAAAATAATAATAAAAACATTAGAAACTAATTTTTAAATGATTCTACTAGTTCCACTAAATTGACAGTGACAGTACTGTACCCAAAGTTGAAAGATCAAAATAATTAAAAGCAAAATAATTTTTGTAATTGCTTTTAAAATGATTCAATAAAAAAATCAAATTGAACTTAGAGTCAATTAGAGTTCCAATTCTAAATACATAGTAAATCAAATTGAAACAATGTTACCTTTAGGAATAAATGTCAAAAGTATCAATCGCCTAATAAGATTTTTTAAAGCCTGAATTTCATCTCTATTGCATGTATACAAATAATTTATTTTTTTCAAAAGAAAAATAAGAAATATATGTCATCCCATCTAGGACTCAACAGAATAGCCAGCTAGAATCATTACACCAGAGATGTGATTTAAATTCTAGAAATTATCATTTTCTATGTTTAAAATAATTATTAGTATTAGTAAATGTAGCTTGTTTACCAGGCCAAATGTCATGATTTATGCAATGTTATTCTTCATCTTCAGGGTACAAAATACTTTCTAGATAGTGATAATTCAAAACAAAGACCCTGATGCTGGGAAATATTGAGGGCACAAGGAGAAGGGCAGGGAGCGACAGAGGATGAGATGGTTGGATGGCATCATCGACTCAATTGACATGAGTTTGAGTAAACTCTGGGAGGTAGTGAAGGTCAGGGAATCCTAGCATGCTGCAGTCCATTGGATTGCAAACAGTCGGACATGACTGAGTAACTGAACAACAAAATTCAAAACATGTCTGAAAAGCTGAATTGAAATAGACTTTGGAAAACTCTATAGATTCACCAGTAGGTTTAATTCAACCAGTGGTGGTGAACCATAAGTTGGCTGTAGAGTGTGGGAGTAAAATTACAGCTGTGAACCAGACAAGGGTAGGCTAGCCTTGTCTTTAGCTGGAGCCTCAGTTTCCTCATCTTCAATAGTTTCCTGGGATGGTGAGAGGATTCCAAGACATAATGCACAAATGGTGCCTTGGATGTTTTAAAACAATGGCACCAATTATGATTGCTGCTTTAGGGAGATGAGAAGCAGGCCCTAAAGTGGAGGCTGCAACCTTCAAGCAGCAGGCAGATGTCCAAGGGACTGCAAGTTTTCTTTGACCTGTCCTGCCTGAGAAGTTTCAAATAAAAATGGAGATTTCTGGCTTTTCTGGAAAATCTGGAGGCCATAGCAGGCCCACACTCCTGCGGTAAGGACTGGAGCCTTCCATGTCGGGCAGGACCTATGCTCTCTTGATTTGCCATGGTCCCCAGCGGTATCCGTCATCCTCCACTCAGCGCACTTAACTCAGAGAACCTCACTGGTCCCAGTTGGCACTGGAGCTTGTGACCGCTGGATTAGCCAAGGAAGAATAAGACTCAGAGGCATGGAAGATAAGTCTGCATGGGGCAGCTGGAGGTGCAGTGCTGCACAGGAGAAAGCGGCTGGAACCGAGAACTGGTAGACAGGTGGTGTATCCTCCGTCTGCATTAACACCTGTGTGAACTCTGGGCTCCATGGGCTTCTGTTTCCTCATCTGTAAAATACATGTTCTGGGTAGGTCAAGTTTCTGAACACAAGGCAAGTCAGTTCCCCATCTGCATTTCAGCTTCTCAAGTGTTCTTTTCTTTTAAATGATGTCACATTAGTGGGTCACTGAAGCCTGGCTGAATTAGAGGAAAGCCCTCCCCCTCCACATGCCCCTGTCAAAAGAAGACGCATTGCACACAGACTTGATGGAATACATGTGGAAGCTCAAGTGCCAAAAGGAAGTATAATACACGTAATGGTAGCAATTTTGAGAATGCCCTCCCTTGTGTTGCTGGCCTCATGCATTAGTTCTAACTGAGTAAATATAACTAATTGTTTCCCCACATTTATTCTTCTTCCTCAAATACCAATGACTGCTCAAGTACTAAAGTAATTACATCAGTTTTATAATTTTTCTTGAATGAAATTCCAACTTTATCCTCTTATAACTTTGCAGAGCTACCTTTTGAAACTTGATGGTTGAGTATTTAATTATTATTTGTATGCATTTTTCATTCCAGAAAATTTTAATAAAATGACTTGGGTAAATTCCACAAGATAAAAAGATGTGAACCCCATGTAGCTCAAATATGTTTCACCAAAATTTTCATTCAAGATAAGTACTGTTAAGAAAAAACAACAACAACAACAAAAAACCTTATGCAATTCTCATGTTAATGAACTAAGACTATTTCTTTTTAAAATAGGCACAATATATGGCAAATATATCATGCCTCTGTCCAAGACAGTTGTTTGGAAATATTCCTTCTTTTCAGTTCAAAAATCCATTTTGGTTCTGTCAGTTGAATTTCAATACACTCTGAAGTAGACATTAACAAAGGCAAATAAACCAACTTAGAGGAGGTTACTGTCAGAGTTTTCTCTGCTTTGTGTTCTGTTGCTGGGTATCTATGGAGCGTCCAAACTGAATGTGCTGATGCCATGCATGCATGCTCAGTCATTTAGGACTCTTTGGACCCCATGGAATGTAGCTTGCCAAGCTCCTCTATCCATGGGATTCTCCATGCAAGACTACTGGAGTGGGTTGCCATTTCCTCCTCCAGGGGGAACCCAGATCTCTTGCATTTCCTGCATTGGCAGGTGTATTCTTTACCACTGCACCACCTGGGAAGTCTAATGTGCTGACAGAGCCTCTCAAATCATAGACCCATTTAATGACAATTCTAAGCAGTGGAATAACAACTAACTAGAATGAGAGAAAAGGGGCAAGACCAACCCTGGCAAAGAATATTCTGGGTCTGAATATTCTAGGTCTTTTGAAACAAATCTTGATTTTAATACTTTTTAAAATAAAATCTGCTACTGAAAACAAGTTTTTTTTTTTTTTACCCCTGATAATACATTTAATACATCATTCAAATAGGTTTCCTGAAAGAGTGAAGGTGCACAGGTAAAGCACACTCTATCATTTGAGACAGACAAGAAAATAGCTATTCTGATTAATCAATTATTCTCTTCAACATAAAAAAGGCAAAATCAGTCCAAAAATATGAAGTAAAGTATATTTAATTCTAAAACCACTATGAATATATATTAACTTTCTAACCTAGCAATTTAGAAGGTATTTCAGGATTTTGCAGTGTCCTGGTAAGTTGATTATTCATCCTGTTAAACCAGGACAATCCCAGTTTATGCTTCCAGAAATAACACTTAATAGCTTTCCCATTCATTCACAGAAATGACCTAATTTAGTCAATAATTATGTGGTCCCCCTACCTCTGTGTCATTGTAATGAGTCTAATCTTCTATTCAACATGCTGCAGACAAGCAGACATGTAGGTTCAATGATAAAATTATACCTGGTTAAGAAAATGCTCAATAAAAGAGTTTATAATACAAAATATAAGTGAATATACTTCTATACAAATTTTAGTTAAGATATACTTACATTTAGGTTAGTTCAATAATGAAAATAAAAGTTTTTCATGAAGAATGGTCAGAAATAGCTCAAAAAAACTAAACTATCATGTAATACAAGAACAAATGCATTTCGTTCAATATCTATGAAATTTCTTAAAGTCAAAATTAAAGCCCAAACAAGTTAAGTAATCTCCACAAAATAACTATATTCCAAAAATTGTATAATTAAGTCAAGTTTTTTAAAAAGTTGAATATGGACCCTAAATGGGCTGCTCATTTTCCAAAGTTTAAACAATATTCTCACAAGTCAATTGTGTCATGTGTTGGGGTCTCTGAAATTAATCATATGGATTGGAAAATGATCTTACATATAGTTATATACTACCAACATTACAGACTAACAATAAAGATCCTAAAGAAAAAATTATTTGCATTAATTCCCTTGTGAATAAAAGTAGCTGATAATTCAATTGTAGTTTTATTCAAAGAATTTGTAGCACTGAAGAAAACAATTATAGGAACCAAAACATGTCTTTAATGCACACCTTGTATCATAGCTTTTTAGGATAAAGTTTCAAATCAGATAACAATATTTAAAATTCAGTATAAAAACTCTACAAATAAGTTCAAATAAATTTTTATGACAAAACTGACTGAACTCAAGTAAAGAGGTCAATTTCAATTCCCAATATTTTAACAACTAAGGATAAACACACACATTAAAAACAAAATTTTGCAAATTTTATACTACTTACGACTCTTCATATTCCCCCTTATTTTAACAGTTTTATACTCACTACTTAATAGATTATGTTTATTGAAAAATAATAGATTAACTCACTTTCAATCACAGAAATACACTACAAATTAGGGCCTCTGATCAGTGTTACCAAATTGAGTTAATATTGTTAAAGTAGTGAAAAACTCCAACTTCTTGTTTGGAGAGCTCTGCAACCCTAGGATTTTTTGAAATATTGGAGTAGCTCTTATCCTCTGTATCTTTCTTTATAGTCCTGAAGTTGGTATTCTATAGAGCTATCAGTATATATTTATATACACATCACTTAACATAGTAAAGCATTTGTAATTGGTTTTATGATTGTTATTAACATATGTTTTAGGAAAAATGAATTGTCTGTTTCACAGTCTTATAATTAGTGGGTCAGATGAGAAAAATAGCATTCATTAAGAATTATGAGGCCTTCATTTGAAAGGATATGAGGTGCTTTTCCTATTAGTCTAAAACAAAATTTCTTTATCTGTATTTTTAATGCAGTTATTTCAGAAACTTAATAAAGCCCTACCTCATGCATGACTGCAACACCAAACTGAAAAATCACTTTACACTCTTCTTCTACATTCTTCCCACATTTTCATTTTCAAAATTCTAAAACTGGAAAATACCAGAGCTTCAGAAATATTCATTGGCATCCCATATACTGTTTACCCTAGCAACATTCTTAGTTTCTCCAAATGTCAAAAAAAAAAACAAAAAGTAAAAATGGAGATCTAAAGAGTAAGAACACTATTAGAGTTCTAAAAGTTATTATACTACCTAATTTAAGATTAATATCTATCAATTTATCTATCTAACCATCCATCTACCTATATTTCCAAACATTTGTGGAAGATGTTAGGCAAACCATTCTTACATTTAAAATTTTAAGGCTAAATTTCATAACTGTTCACATAGATCCCTCTGGCCCTTTCAATTTAAATTTACCTGAAGAATTTTAGTTAAGTATAGAAAGTGCTACAATTGACTTTGAAGTAGTTCTACAGGTTGCATATGCTTAACTTCATCCATTTGCTCACCCCTGAGATTCACGCAAATGGTCTTCCTCCCTTTTGTATATCCTTTATAGAGAAGGGCAAGTATCTACTATAGCAATCCTCTACCTTTAAGTACTGACATCATTTTATAAACATCGGAGCACCAAGGAGACCATTACTCAATATCCAAACAAGTTTTAAAACATGTAAAACTGTATTTAAAAAGAGACAACAAATCTACACAACTTGACAAACTCAAACTCTGTTGCTGGGAGATGCAGTAATGTCTGGCCTAAAGTACCTTAGCTACAGAGTATGTAATAAAATAGCTAAATTTGGATTGGAGGCTCAATTTACACTGAAGAAAAATGTAACACAGACCTGAGACAGCAAAGGCAAGAGCAACTCAGGACTCGAGAAATCAGAAACCAGGTCTCTGCAACTTCTCACTTCAAGGCAAACAAGTGCTGTTAATAAGAGAAAGCCTGAGGGAAGAATTGCTCTCAGAATTGAAAGGGGAAGAAAATGGGAAGAGATGAAGAGAAAACACAACCTTACAACTATAACAAAACATTTCCAGTGGCTGCCAAGTTAAGTGGAAGCAGTACTTACAAAAGGGAATGAGACATGTTGCCTTATTCCTTTCTCAAAATTAGCTAAGAGTTTATCCCAGTAGAAAGTCCTAGCACCAAATCATGTTTCTCCTTTTATCTCCTTCAAAATAGTTTTATTTATTCTGTCAATTTGCCCCCTTGTAGTTTTGTATGTTTTACCTGCAATTATTTTATCTTCCAAACAAGATTTTTAAGTTTCTTAAAGATGGGTACCACATTTTATTCTAGTCTATCTCATTTATCTCTATGGGAAACTGCAATTAATACTTCCTAAATTAAATTGATCTCGGCTGTACTAGAAGTTTTTACTCTGTTTAAAAAAAAAAGGTTAAATGAGACTACCACTTGAGAGAATATACTACATGTTAAAATAGAAAGATATTCTACATTTCACCAGTTCTAACCACATCTTTCTCCTCCATGTCAATTCTAAATTTCTTTAGTGAGAATGCAGGGAAGTATAACACGTGGATGCCTCGTTATCCCTATATAAACTATAAGCCCTGTGTTCAGCTTGGTACTTTACTCCACAATCTGAAGGAAAAGAACTCCAAATAAGTCAAAATATGCAGATAAATTTCAAAGCATAAAACTATTATTCTCCTTGATTTTATCTATCCGTTTTTAGGTAATTCTTGAATCTCCCATATTTGGGGTCCACTTTGAACAAAGGACTAAGACCCTCTACAACTTACATATATATTTTTAGATGGAGCTATCTTAAGCATGTGTCAAGTGTGACTTAAGTTTATTTTAATTTAGCTACAGAGGTCTTTTCTTTCACATTTTGAGGGCTAGTCTGTCCTGGTAAATTTCCAGAATAAATCTTATGTCTTCCTTTTAAGTAGGGCAAGATCTTGACATACAACTACTGTGGGAGCTAAAGGCATTTTTGGCAAGAGCAGTGGATGACTGACTTCTCCACTTATTTTCATAGTGATAAATACATGACTGATTTCTCCACTTGTTTTCACAGTGATAAATATATGGCTAGCATTAGGCAGGAAAACAAATATTCCCGAAAATACAAGCTAAGCACATCTGAGAATGAATGAGGTCTTTATAGATACATCACGACTCCTCAGTCCTTGAGAAGGTGTTCAAGTCCACATGGTTCATTCACTCCCACAACATAAAGACAACCAAATTATATGTTTACTTGAAAAAGAAAGAAAAAAGGAAAAGAAAATTCCCCATTTAAAAACATAAAAAACTACCCAGGCAGTTATGTTTTGTTGGTTTTCTTTAGTCTGTCAATGCCTCATACAGTATTAATAGAATTTCCTGTAAGTTAATATAAACCACAGTCTTTATAGTTTAAGATGAAAGAAAAATATTGAAATAATAGGACACTATCAAAACAACTTAGCTAAGTGCACTTCTTAAAGAGGAACTGGCATTACAAATCTCCATTTAATATTTCTTTTATAGCTTGATTACAAGTTTTTATTGTATATAGTTGATCATATGGATAATTATTCCTTCTAAGTACCACTCAGAAACGATGATAATATTTTATTTCTTTTAGAAAAGGGTGAACATTGAAAAATGCTATCACTGAAAGGTGAAATTCTGTACAGTTGACAAATGTCTAATAAATTAATATATAGTAAACTAGTAAAATATATATTAAAGGTTTAGTGAAGTCGCTGAGTCGTGTCTGACTCTTTGTGACCCCATAGACTGTAGCCTGCCAGGCTCCTCCATCCATGGGATTCTCCAGGCAAGAATACTGGAATGGGTTGCCATTTCCTTCTCCAGGGGATCTTCCCGACCCAGGGATTGAACCTGCACTGCAGGCAGACTCTTTACCATCTGAGCCACCAGGGGCTCCTATATTAAAGGTTTGATTCTGATTTAATAGTTTCTTTTGTTTTCATTCTTCAAATTGAAGTTACAATTGAGAAGATTAACTTATTAAATTAAAATAAAAATTTTGGTCATGTATGATTATGGAATCTATGATTCAGGGTCATTTGAAGCCATGAAAATTCATTTTTGAAAAGCTAATTTTTCATTTGATTTATTCATGTGATACTTATTAAAATAAAGAGCAGAGCTTTTGTTTAAACCATAACCTTTTAATAACCAAAAGTGTCTAAAGTTGTTAAATTACTCCTTTTCTGAACATGGAGTCCAATCTTTCAGACTTCATATCTTGATAATACTTAGGCATATGGAAGAAGAGGTAAATTTGCATAAAAAGAATTTATTATACTTTCTTTTGTTTCCAAAGACACATTCTTTTAATATTGCTCTCAAGCCAGTTTTTATTTAGACATCGTTTGGTCTAAATTGACAGTCCTGAAAGCTTTCCTAAAGTAATATTTGCCTTTCTAAACATCTCTCTGGCATTCCATTATGGGCACCTGCTGCTGATAATTACAGGTCTGTCTCCTAACCACTTCCTCTGCTTTATGTCAAGGCAAGATTCAGGCTGCTTGATTACTAACAACTACCAGTTAAAGACCATTGCATAGCTCTCTGTGGTAATTACTCAGGGCAAGTTGGGTCTGTGTTTACTGAAGTCTTAACAAAAAAGAAGTAGTTACTTGTTATGATTTCCTCTTTGCTGGCAGTGTAGCATAATTCATAACATATTCTGGTCACCTTAAACGTGCCTACGAGAATATCTGGTTCAATAATGCTTTATAATGATACATTTCACTATATGATTTCCTAGTCTAGAAAACAAAATATCCTGCCCAAAGAAAATGGACTGTGGTCCTAGCAAAAGAACTTTCAAACAGTAGTCAATTACAGGAAGATAACTGGCTGAATATGCACTCCCAAACAGATTTATTTTTCTTGGCTCTGGACTACTCTGCCCCCTTTCCTCACCCTCCCACCTCATACTCACAGGATCATACCATCAAGTTGAATGTTTGTATCTTACACAAATTCATATTTTGAGTCCCAACTCCCAAAGATGATAGTATTAGGAGGTGAGGCCTTTGGGTGATACTTAGGTTGTGAGGGTGGAGCCTTCATGAATGGGGTTAGTGTTCTTATAAAAGAGACCTGCAAAGATCCTTTGCTATACTGCCAGGTGAGGACACAGACAGAAGATCGCTGTCTGGGAATCAGAAAGTGGATCCTTACACACATGACCATGCTGGTGTCTTGGTCTTGGACCCCCAGCCTCCAGAACTGTGATAGACAAATTTTTGATGTTCATAAGTCATCCAGTTCGTGTTATTTTGTTATAGTAGCCTGAACAGACTAAGACACATACCCTGCAAGAGCCTTATTTACTTTGTAGTAGAGAGAAATAAAAAGAAATACTCTATAGAGCAATTGACCTAATATAAAACAATTTCATCACCCAGTAAAAAATCTATTTTAATAATATTCCATGTGGTAGAATTCTATAACTGAATAATCAGGTTCTCTGAGGGTTGATAGGGTGCCGGTTCAATTTGTAGGTCTCTTTAACTCCCCATTCTATGTTTAGGCGAATTGACCAAACTGGCCAAGAGTCTAGTTGTATTCATATTGCTTACCCATCAATTGTCTGAGGTTTATTTCCTTTGACTATTGAGAACCCAAGTTCTTCATTACTTAATAGCCCCAAATTAAAGGGTGGGCTATCTGAAGTCAGGAATGGATTTCTGAAGTAAGGATAAGTAAGATAAGTAAAGATAAACCCTTTAGGCAGAATCTAAGAGATGGTGAATCTTCACTCCTGAGCCTGTCCTTTCTACCTTCAACTTCACATTCAGCTCACTGTGTACGGGAGCTCCCCAGGTCAGTGAAAGGGAATCAGGAAAGTTCTTGTAAACTCCACCACAGTGGGTACTCACCAAAAGCCCCTCTAAGATGCGTCATGAATTTATCCAACATCATTCAAAAGATCTATATTGTATGCCCACTGCATATATGCAGCTCCTGTTACGTGCTAGAGATACCACGGTGAGCATGCTTCCTGCCCTCTTCCTGCTGACAGGCTAGCTGGGGACACAGAGAAAAGGAAAGAGTGTTATAGTTGGGTGTAAAAGGCAGCTCTATGGAGAAATGAAGATCTAAACTAAGACATCAAAACAGAACAGAAGTCAGCTATAAGAAAGGGATGAAACCTGAGGAGCAAACAGTCGTTCACAGCAAAGGGAAGCATATAAGCTGCCATACTCACTCACTGCCAGCTTGTTAAGAATATCTGAAGGATGTCCCCTTCTAGGGCTGCACTGGAACACCCATGCCAGGTTTGGGGAAGGTGCATGCTCAGAGGAAACCATAACCACAGAGGAATACCAGGAATGGAATTAGAGGTTTAAGAACAAATATCTATGCCAATCGTGTTAAGTTTGGGTCTGATTCTAGAAGCAATGGAAAGCCATCAAAGGGTTTTAGGAAAAAGAGCTTTACTGATGATGTTTGTAGGATTTGCCTAGCTTCTGTGTGGAGAATTGAGGAGAGTGAGGCAGGACAGGAAGCAGGAAAAAACTTCTTTAGTAATCCAGTTGGGAGAAACAGACATATTCAAAATATGTTTCAGTAATAAATGTCATCTTTCATAATTTAACATCATTAAAGGTTGAATGTAAGTGCTTACAAACAACTAACATATATGAAACTCAAATAAATTAATTTTTTGTTTGCTTCAACAACTTGGCTTTCTAAATTGCCCCTCCTTCCTGAATAAAATAATAACAAATAAAAATGCATTCTGGCACAAAATAAATATTGTTCATATCAATTTTAAAAAACAACAAGACCTAAGTAATAACACACTAGAACTGCCTAAGAGCATTTAATGTTCAGAAAATTAAAGTTCTGAGAAGCTTGTCTTTATTTAAAAAGTAAACAAAAATACAGGTATACCCTAGAAGGAGGGGCTATAAATACAGTCTCATCTTTTTAATGGTTGTGGTTTTCCCCCTGGAAATCTTCAAAGAAAACTACTGCAAATCAAATGTTATATACAGTAGAAAACCCCACATGAGCAGTTTAATCAATCATTAAAACATTCTAGGTTGCTTCTGTTGGTTTTTTTAAATGGAATAAGATGCTATAAAGACAAGTTTTCATAATTATGTAGGAACTAAACCACACTGTTGATTCTAGACTTCTTATTAATTTTCTCTTTTAAAAGTGGGATGTTTCCTACAATGCTGGACTTGGGGAAGTGAGGGAGCTGTGGTTGCGGAGGGTTGGAGTAAAAACTAAGTGTGTTAAACTGTTTTTTTAGACAAAGAAAATGGCAACAGAATCAATGTTCAGTGGGCTTTACAAAGTGTTTCCTGTGTGAGTATCATTTTAGTGGTGGAGTTATCCTTGTTTATTTAATCAACGCATCTATTACATTGTTTGCTAAATATCCATAATTGCATTATTTTTGGTCATAAATGCTTTGGGTTATAGTCTTCCTGTCAAGTTGACATATTTGAGGAAAAAGCTTTTTATGCTTTCTTTTAATTTTACAATAACACTTTTTAAAGGGCATTTTAAAAAAGAACAAACAAGATTATTTAATGTCACAGTAAACTAAAGACTGAACAATTATTTAACGTTAGAGTGAACTAAAAAATATAGTATTGAATGTTATTTATATCTAAAAGCATCTTTTATGTCAATTTTTTTCAAAATAAAGTTATAACTTAAGCAACAGTACTTCCATTTTATAAATGTACACTAGAAAACTTTTCATATATATCATAATTAACATATATGTCTGAGAAACTTAAGAGTTCAGCTACAGTTTGTTCATGAACTAATCCATTAGGAAAAAATACTTTATTAAATGCAAGTCAATTATAAAATACATAACAGTTTGTGTATCTTAATTTCCCTTTTTGCCTATATTATAACATGCCCCTCACACATATAAGAACTTTGGCTTTGCTTGGAAACTTAAGTTTAATAAATTTTGCTTCTACCCTAGGATCAGTAAATGCTTTGCTTTATGTCAGTAAATTTCTGATATAAGTGAAGAAGGCTGTTTCTATTCTTCTAGAAAGAATTGTGTTGTTTAGTTGCTAACTCATGTCCAACTCCTTTGTGACTCCATCGACTGCAGCCTGCCAGGCTCTTCTGTCAATGGGATTTCCCAGGTAAGAACACTGGAGTGGGTTGCATTTCCTTCTCAAGGGAATGTGCCCGCCCCAGGGATCAAACCCAGTCTCCTGCATTGCATGTGGATTCTTTACCACTGAGCCAGAAAGAATTTAAATGTTAGCAAAAACTAAAGAACTTTCTAATTGTTCTTTCCAGTCTTTCTACTTATACTTGTCTTTACAAGTATAGCTAATGTATAGTAGAGAAAAATATAAACTGATTATTTCATTAACATTTAATAGATACTAGTATTAGTGGAATATATTCTACATTCAGATTCTAGCATAGAAAAAAAAATCATCTAAAACATGTCCATAAAACCCAAACACATATATGTTGAGTTTCCAAAGAGTTTTAATGTACATTAAAATCTGACAACTTAACAGGATAATTTAAAATGTGATTTTTAAATCTACCAAATTCTTTTTAAGAATTTCATCTTTGACAACATGCTTTTGTTGGTTTAAATAATATTTTTCCACCTGGTAGTACCCCCATTTGAGTGCAATCTTTTCATTCCTGTGATATATTCAATGATTTTCAAACTAGTGCCAAGACATACGTAATGAAGATACAACTGCAACAATCTCTAATGTGCATTAAGCATGTATCATGTGCCAGGCACTGTGTCCTCAATTCTTCCCTTTTTACGACCCTGTTAATCTTCATAATTCTGTGATGTGAATACTATTCTGACTCTGACATTCTTCTTACAAATGTGGGATGAAGCGAAGATATTTTAAATTCGTATGCAATATTCAGGCTTAGAACTAAGCTCAGTTTATTCATTTTTACCAAGAGACTTATTTATATAAAGGCTGCATAAGTATTTAATATTTCCCTAGCATAGATGCCAAGAATACTCTTGATTGTAAACATTATTTTTTTTCAATGAGTTTTGATTAATTTCCTACACCAGGAAATTATCAGACCCATACATACATGCATATATCTAATATGTTTTAATTCCTTAAGTGTCAAAAGAAATATTAAAAAGCAAAAAAGCAGTGATCTAAACCATTCATTATTCTAAACACAGTCATGATAATTACACTAAATAGACATTATTAAATACTATTTTAAGAAAAGTTTTCCAAGTATAAATGAAAAAATTCAACTTAACACCAAGCCATACTATACATTATGTTCACTCAAAATTTTTCAAAATGTAATTCTTCATCTCAAAAAAAAAAAAAAAGCACACTGTAAAATTTCCAAGAAAGCAACAGTATATTCACATTGCAGGGTAATTTTTTTTCTAAAAACTATTCCAAACTCTAACGTAATAATTGTCCTATTTCATTCAGTTGAGTATCATCTTATAATTTTCAACATAATTCAATTTCATAATACTAGTTCATAGATGTGTACAAATTTATCATGTGGCCAAATACTCTGGCATTCTCTTTTCATCTTGCGACAGATTTATGCAACAGAAAAGAAAAAACATACAGAAAATAGTCACTTTTAACAGATGTTTTAGTCCGAAAAACCTAAAGTCACTTTAGAATTAAAAATCAAAGCCTACTGGTTGAACTTAGGCATATTTCCATCTGTTATTAATGTTTGAGTTACACACTAAAGACGAGATTATTCATCAAGTCCCTCACGCAATATGTTAGTAAGTGGGATTTTGGTTAGGAATTTAATTGCATAAACTCTATCCATAGAAGCTTCCAATTCATTCAAAATAAGTCTTTACAGTGGCCTGAACTGAATTAAAACAGTTACCAGCACCAAAGAGAACTTCTTGATTTTATTACGAAATGCTTGTATGAAAAGCTGTGAACATAAAAGGGAGATCTCTGTCACCCCATTTTGGTTAAATAGTAGACCTTTCTTCTTTTTCTCCCTTTTCCTTTCTTTTTCCCCCTTTCAAGCCACACAGTTATGTGAGGTATTTTTTAATCATATAAAGAAAACTGAGTTAACTTTAAAACAAAAATAAACAAAAGATGTAATATCTCAGGTTGTGTGTGTGTAAGATATCTCAGGTTAGACATAAATAAATTCGTAGATTACAAAGATAAATAATTCTGAGTACTGGAAAATGTGATGAGAATTCTAGTGACCACTCCGAAAATATGCACAAAGCTTATACCCAAGTGATTAGGGTCATAAGCTTAGGCAGGCCTCCCTATTGTTGCCTGTACGGGGTTTTACTAATGGTCTGATAATGGGGAGGGGTGGTCAGCATGAAGGTTCTCGTAATACTTTATAGTGGTGTGAGCATGACAGCCACTGATTAATTACTGCCCTGTTCCCAACTCACCCATTAGATTACAAAGTGACCCTCACTGTCTCCACAATGGCCTCACAGTTACAGAACACTGTCCTAGGGTTCTTTAAGATAACTTGTTAAAAATCTTTGGATTCTATTAAAAATTTCCAGTACAACTTCCTGTCTTTCAGATGATTAAAATGGAGATTGGAAAATATTCAAAAGATGGAAAAACAGGAGAGGGGGGATAATATAAATATTTCAACCTTTGATTTCATTGTAGGCAGCATTAATAAATCAAATTGCTTAAAAATATTACCATAGTAATCTCCTTAAAGATATTAACACATATGAAGTTACATCTTTTTTTTCACTTGTGTTCTTTTTTCAATCTCCTTCTCCCTTGCTATTTATACATATAATGGTGTCTAAGGAGGGGGCTTCCTGTTGTTTCAAAATACACTGAAATACTAAACACTGAGGCTAATGGTAAAAAAATCACTCCACTTTAAATGAATCTCTCAAAGTAGTGCACATTAATACATGCTTCTATGGAAACAACTCTTTCTGGATGTCAGCTTAAGCTTCTCCATATGATTTTTCTCAAAGACTTCCTTTTAAAACCATCACTACCATTTATTATCTTCTTGTTATATAGACTGTTACTTTTGTTTCATCACAAATCTCTGCCTGCTTATTAGCAGCCCTGCCACTACTATCAGATGACATTTGTTTTACTTAATGTATGTAGTTTTAGAAAAAAATTACAGAACTGCTATTACTGCATTATATGAAAAAATTCCAGTGTACATTTAGCTGACACTGCATCAGCTGCTATTTAAACTGAGCTTAGCTAATGGACTTTTAATGTCAGCAGGGTTACGTGCAGTTACTGGCTATTAGCAGAAATGGCTCCTTTCTATAAAAATCACTTTTCCTCAAGTGTGTTGTTTGAACATTCCTTTCCCTAATTTAGTGACTGTCATTGAATGCAAAACAAACTCAAGGACTGTGGAATCTGCTGTTATCTTTAAGACCCTCTTTTTAACCTTGCAATTCAGCATTAAACAGGCAACCTCTCATTAGCATTTAGACTTGCAATCGCAAAACTTTGTGGGACATTATTATTATTACTTTGCTGTTCTTAACAGAATATTACATATTTTTCTTATGAAAACAGTATGTCATCCATGAACATATGATATATAAGATAGAGAACACAGGAAACAATTCCCTGTGTGCTAGAATTTATTTGCATGTTTTAAAATCCTAGTTCAGAAATGCCAAGTGATGTGGAAACATATGGCAATAATTAACATATATTTACATATTGATGTGTCATGTAAATATATATTAACCTGCATTTAATATAATATTAAAAACAAGCAGGAAATCATATTATCCCTCTACGTGGAATTAAATTTTTTATATTCTTTCAGTAGTAACAACTCTTTCCCCCTCAACTAATTTTATTTTTGTTCATTTAAATAAAGGTATCAATGGATATAATGGAGAAATCTGGAAATAAAAACACCTGTATGGCATCTGATGGAGTCCAAGAAAATTAAACATTCCACCTGGAAACATAATTCCATTTTATTAAGAAGTTGAAACATATCACCAGTTGAAAAACAACACAACTGACTGCTTTCAATCTGCCCAATCATAAGAGGTCACCTCAGGCAAGGTGCTTACCAGGCAAACATTGTCTCTGTTGAAGAGGGGGTCCCACGTGTGAATGAAACATTTTACTCATGCACAGAGGAGAGTCGGCCTTCTCTTTTGGTCAAAAAATTATAGTCTACTGTGTAGGACCAGGTGGTGCTAGTGGTAAAGACCTACCTGCCAATGCAGGAGATGCAAGGAACAGTTTGATTCCTGGGTGGGGAAGATTCCCTGGAGGAGGTCATGGCAACCCACTCCAGTATTCTTGCCTGGAGAATCCCATGGACAGAAGAGCCTGCAGGCTACAGTCCATAGGGTCGCAAAGAGTTGGACATAACTAAAGTGACTTAGCACGCATACACGCATGTGTAGGAAAATGTGGTATTTCTTCTCCACATGTTTAAAACAAGCCAGTGCACGTGGAGATCCCCCAGTTTCTGTCACTTGCAAGACAGGAGAAAACTGCCTCTGTCAGATAACCACTGCACAAATGAAGCAGAGGCAGCTCAACTGTGCGCTTCTGTAGACAACTTAACTACTGGTCGACAGCTAGGCACTTTTTGCAGAAAAGTATGTAATTTTTCAGTTAGAAACCAGGGGTGAAACCCGATTCCCTATTCAATGACTACCTTATAATTTCTTTTCAGTAAGTTTGTTTTCATTTATTTGATAGGTTTTGTTTGCTTTGGGGGGATATTGCCAAGACTGTTTGACAATGAATTATCCTAAAACAAAGAGTTACACACACAATTTGTGCAAACATAAGTGTGTGTGTGTGTATGCTCATAGATAACTCTTCATTCCACTAAGAGTCTTCCAGGAAATGCCCTCCTGGGAAATAATTCCATAGATATTTCATTCTATAAAAAAATGACATGTGTATCTCTCACATGATCACTGTTTCTAATAAAGTTAATAAACTGATTAACCCCATCCCTACTTGGAAAACAAATCTATTGTTAAAATTTTTTCTAGTCATCCTTCTTCTACATTTTTTCATCAGTTTATAGTAAGTAAACTCTAACTTTCTCTGCTATGCCTTTTAAATATATATATATATACACACATATATATACACACACACACATATATAGTTAAACATATATGTAGTTAATTTTTGTTTATATGTAAACATAAGCAAAAATAAATATATATTTTGATTAATATATAAGAGAAAGATATTGGTAATATTTTCTATAAATGTACTGTTATTTATATTAAAGATAAAACTTCATTCAAGCAAATTCTTTTCTGGGACAATTGTCCCTAATAACTCCTATAAATCCTAAGAATGATATTTAATTTCTGATGTACTGGTGAGATTTAGCATACAAGGTTGGTATTATTAATGACATTATTTAACAGAGTAGCTGAGGAAATATAAATGCATTTTATAGAGACTTTAAAGGATTCCATGTATCAGTATATCACTTTGATTTAAGTCTAGATTTCTCAAACAAGTACATCCTGCTTAAACAGGTCTAAGTAAAATCCAAATGTGGTATATAAAAAAATACATCTTTTAAATACTTTATAAACTCTTTTGCTATGTTCATTGAAACAGGTGTGTATCAAGACTCTTTATATAAAGGTTTCAAGTCAGAGTGCCATTGAATATTATTATAATGAAATACTGATCTTACGTCTCTATTCCGGATAGCACAAACAATAAATCATTTGAGCATGCCTGTTTTTCCTCAGCTTCTGAGAGCAGTTTCTGAAACAGGCTTCTGTTTTCCACCAAGCTGCATGCTCTGTGGGTGATGGTTGTAGCAGGCTGGGAGGAAAATGTCTTAGGCTCTTTCAATACTTGAATTTGATCCCTAACACATTTAAAAGTTTATGTTCTCTCATGATCTTATGGAGATACAGAAGAAAGAAGGAAAGTTGCTAAAGAAAATAACAGGTAAGGTAATTACTGTTTTCTCTAGAATGACTCCAAGATTTCTGCTTGCCAAACTTGCCTACTTCCATTGGGTGGCTGCAGTGTGTATATTTATCAAACTCTTTATTCAATGGAAGATAAAATGAATCGTTTTCCCTTAGCAAAAGCTGAATTCAAATGTCAACATATTTCACACAGACATCACACTCAAAGTGAAATTGCCATCATTTACTATGCCTTTCCAATCGAAGTTTTTATTGTGGTAGTAATCTGGCTATTTGGTTTGGATCAGAGGTAACACAGGTTTGTGATAATCACATATAATAAAACAACAACAATGCTTTCTTCACTGACTGTCGCTTTTAGTTCCTGAAAATATCAGAGAACACCATTTGTTTAAGAGTAGTCTCTGATTCAGATTTTGAAAGATTTTTTTTAAGGTTTTTGAAATTCCAAAAAGAAAATGGAATCATCTAAAATACTCAATTTGAGTGCAAAAAACAAACTTGCAAATTCACAGAGACTAGAATAGTCCCAAACTGCTCCCCTTCACTTTTGCCTGATACCTGGATGTATTTCACTATGCCTGTAATTTATAAGTGGATATTATTATACCACATGCCTATCATAGTGCACTAAACTTCTATTGTCTAAGAGAATGTACATTACGCATTATCTTAAAATAGTTATTTTTTCTGTACAAATGGTCTACTTTACTTCTACATTGCTCTTTCATATTTTGTATTATTATGCACATTAATTTTCACGAATTTTGAAAACACCTGCATTTCCACTCAAGGACATGTTTACCCTTATAACTGGGCTACAGATGTGTTTTAGTGGGCAAGCACTAATGTGTTTTTACTGGAAATGAATGTTCATATATAAGATTTTTATTCTGAACAGAGGAAAAAAGACAACATTTGAGTTCAGTCAGTCCATGATTAAATAATCAATTAAGACATTGACTAAAACTGGAAAATGTTAGCATTCATCAATAAACTTGTTTAATGTGCTGCGGGAGTTTCTGTTGTTTCACATTCTTAGAAGAACAGATAATACACGTTCATCTACATGAGGCATTTTTATGGCTCTCATAATTGCCAAGAAACGAATCTAGCCACAGGATCCAAATGACAATGATTAATGAAGATAAAACCCTTATCCTCACAACATTTTAAAATAAATAAGACTGGTAACTCTGGAATGAAATTTGATTAATCAGTATCATCTGTTAACAGATGATTATTTGGAGCCCTCATATTTTAAGTAAGAACTCTAAGAAGCACATCAATAAAATGAAGTCTCACCTGTCTCCTCTCTCTCTCATTCCGCTACCACACTGGGATGAGACATGCTTATTTAATTAGAAGAGGGTATTCCCCAAACACTGGAGTTTTCAGATGTTAAGCTTATACTTTCACTACTTAAAGCATGTTTGAATCACTACCCATTGCTAATAAAAAGGTATACTGACATAAGGACAAATACCAGCATATTTGGCACTTTGAAAGCTTCAGCTCACTTTTCAAGTTATAACTTCAATTTAATTAATGTCACAGTAACTTTAACACTATGTGTGAATAACTAGATATGTTTTAAGTATCAAATCTGGAGACATTCTTCTGTGGCTTTCCAAACCTCATTATATAATCGTAAGGGAGCAACTTTTGGGGGGCAGGAACTCTCAAAATGAGAAACCACATTACAACTTTAACCGTGAACTCATTTTACTTGTAAAATTATAATAATATTTTTAACATTTTGTTTATAAAGAGTCCAAATATTTACAACATAATATATGTATTAGGTTTTCATGAAAAGGCAGAAATTCTTCTAAGAGTTCTAAACAGGTAGAGAATGTAAAAAAGCTTACTATTTTTGAGCTTGTTAGCTCATTAAATTATTATTATACAATTTTTGTTATTAAAATCTCAACAAATTTGGAGGTCATAAATATTTAAAATAAGAGAAACTAAAAATTATTCAATCATTGGATTTCTTTTTAAAAACTAGAAAAAAAGAAAGTAGTTTTTAAACTATTGCTCAAAGCAAATTTACTATACTTAAAAAATGTCACATAAAGAATAGAGTTGAGTTTCTCATAGTTTCTATTTTAGTTTAAACATCCTTGAACTAAGTGATACTGGAACAATACCCCAGGTCTCATATTCATGGAGCTTTCTTCTACAAATCCATAAGCAATCTGCCGTCAAAGAAGAGCCCATACATAGGAGTTAGGTTAAAAGAGAAAAAGAGTGAGAAATTTAGGACTCTAACTGCAGACTAGGCAATCCAAAAGTAAAAGTGGAATGAAAATACTATAAGATAAAGATGTGTTTTAACTCTAAATAACACAAAACTCCCACAAATGTCTAGTTTTATCTTAAAATTTTGTCAGAAAACATTTACTACAAGCATGAGGGAATTCCCTGACTGTCCAGTGGTTAGGACTTGGAGCTTTCACTGCTGGGCCCCTAGATTTGATTGCTGGTTGGAGAACTGAAATCCCACAATCCACATGACATGGGCGAAAAAAAAAAAAAAGCACTAAACATGAAAAAATGGCATTAACCATTCAACAAATAGAAGTAATTAAGTGTGACACTTTCAAAATACATATTATCTAGATTACCCATGTTGTTCTACATTATGATGCTGAAACCAATATAACTATTGCCAATATATTGCCAATATAACTTGAATATATGAAAGTCTTGGTGATTTGCTTTCCCTTGTTTTTCTGTATTTTTGTGTTGTTTTATCATGTATTCCATTATGATTTTTAGATATACACTTGTGTCTTTTTTTTTTTTTAAGAAAAACTATCCACATTTGCTCAACAGGCTGGTTTTCTCAAAACATTTATCTGAAAATCTGGAACTTACATGTAATTTTTAAAATAACAGTATTTATTAAATAAAAGTGTTTATGGATTTATGCAAGGTTATTTTTCAATATGCATTGTAAAGATAGAAAGTCAAAGAGTGGAGCCAGGGCTCGACAGGCTGTGACTTAACATGGCATTTTTAGAACTGGTATTAGGTTAATTTCCCAGATTGCGTGGGAAGGAAGAAATGTGGCTATGAAAAGAGACAGCTTCCCACAGGCTGTTCAAAGAACCAGGAGTCTGCAGTGGGACATTTTGGAGCATTTCTTCAGACAACTCCATTTGTGACTTTGGGGGAAGCAGTGTCTGCAGCAAACCCTACTCTGGGTTCAAAATTATTGACCTTTAATTTCTTTAACTTCCAGATTTCTTTGTGGTTTACAGAGTTAGAAACCAAAGAAGACTGTTGCTCATACTTTTGATGTGTTAATTCATACAGCCCTCATCTGACTTATAGTTTACCTTATCCCCATTTTACATCTGAGGAAACTGAGGCACAGAGAGGCTAAATAACTCACCAGTGGCCACACAGCTAGGAGGTGGTGGCGGCAGTATTATGAGGCGGTCGTAACCACTAAACTAACAGGCAGAATGGCCACACACCACTAACAGCCTCTAAACTGTGCCTCCCCAAAGCCAGACCAATGATATATTAAACCTAAATAAGATCTAATAAGACAGTTGCAATGCAAACAGCTTTAAGACCAAACCACTTCCAACCAAACTCCTGCCCCTAACTTCCTCTGTGCAGAAATTACGGAACACCTGCTACCACTCCCACTGCAACCCTAGCTTGTCCTGTTTACTACTAACACAGGATGCTTGAATCCAGAAAGTACCATACCTATGCCCACTGTTATATTTCAGAATGCAAATCATAATTCTATGGTTCTGTGTTCCTCGAAGAGTGAAACTGTCTTCTCAACTCCCTAACAAATAGCACACAGTATGGGACATAATAATTGTTCAGAACTTTACTTCTAATACCATACACTATGCAAACAGCTCATAGATTCCTAATTTGAGGCGAAGTGAACAGGTTTGTTCCTAACTGCCACAAATGCAAAAGTCACACTAAAAAAGAAGACGTAGGCTAAAAGAGCAAGGCAAGAATGCTGGCTCAAGCCCCATCCCCACATGCTTCCCCATTATCATCTTGAAGTGGCTGCTGCGTGTAGTTTTAATGTTTCTTCTGAGAGTGACTCCCTCTGCTGCTCCAGCAAAGCCATGACCTAAATCAGAAAAGTGCTAAAGGCAGTTAGGGCACTGTGGCTATTTGCACTAACTGAAGAACCTAGCATACATTAGAGAACAGTTATTTTTAAGTCTCAACAGTAATTCTAAATATGCCATAAGGGTTTGCCTAGGAGAGCTGGATGCCTCTTCCATACCCTTAGGAGGGTTGCTTAACAAGGATCTAGTATGAATTCTGATGCGGACAACCAGACTATAACAGGAGACGCTCTAGGGCTCTGTCTTGCTGAACATGGAATCCCCGGGATCCAGAACACAGAAGGCCAGGAAGTCAGTAAATGTTAACAATTTAATGGTTCCTCAGTCTTTGCAAGTACTTGAAAAGTTTGTTCTCTGAAGCCTTTTAAGTATCCCCTAAGCTAGAAGACATGAAATTATTGTTCTAAACAAAGGTAAACTAGCTTACTTTTCCTAACTACAAATTCCAAATGTGAACTTAAGAATTTACTCTGCTCCTCAAAAAGAAAAACTGTATAGTATACATGTCATGAAAGTCAGTCTCCCATGCCAGTTTTCTATTTGTACCACATCAATATGCATAAAGGCATGAAAGTAATTTTTACTTTTTTTCTTGGAAGAAGTATATTGTTTTAAAAACATTACAAATTATCTTACAATAATAGAGAATTATCCCAATATAATTAGAGTCTTCAGTAATTTTCTGTTCTGACTTTGGTGGTGTTAACACTCATAACACTAGTTGGTGCTAGATAAGCAGAATATCAATGCTGTGTAATCCAGGAATAAAATGCATTTCAAGAGGACACTAATTTTGAAGCAAACTGGACACACACACACAGCCTTTTCCTGGTGAAATCTTTCATTCTTGAAAGTGAGAAACACCACAAATTCCCTGGAGCTAGGAGTTCCCAGCAATCTTGAATGAAACAATTAGAACATACCAGAAAGCAGAAAGTTGTTGCTTAAAGCCTAAAGACTCTCCCAAGGACCTGTTTAAAATGACTGCTGTCTGTTTTCAAACCACAGTTACAAAACGAGTCCACTCACAAATAATATCCATTCTGCTTTTTTATCTTAAACATCTGTTATTTTCTTGGCTCTCTCTGAAGACACGTATTTCCTAAAACTTCCAAGTTTCCAGTATCTTTCTAACAACAGAATAAAAAACCTTATCCACATTGTAAAGTGCTTATATTAACTTTCTCATCTTAATTGCATACATACTTCCATTCATAAAAAATCCTCTATCCCCATCTTTAAGCCCTCAGCATAAGGAAATCATACCTTGAGGAAGCAACAGCATCTTTTATTTCCCTACTGATCTAGTCCAAAGAGAGAGGAGAAAACATAGAAGAAATTAGAAGGAAGAAAGGTCTGACTTCCTTATCAAACCATTATAGGAGTGTGATTCTGAAAAGAAAGTGTATTTAATAGTAGTTCAACAGAAAAGAGGCTGGGAGTATGGATTAGGGTGACAGTGATGGTAGCAGAAAGTAGAGTTTGGGGCTTTCTACATTTTTGACACCTAACAGGAAGACCTGGTATCCTGGAATACAGAGGAAACCAAAGATTAAAGGGATGGAATAGTGTGTCTCTCAAAGACAAGATTCAAACAGTCTGTCCACCAAGAACTGAAAGAAAAAAATAAACGGAGAAAAACAGCAGTGAAATGCACAAACCCAAAAGAATACATTTAATTGTTCCACTTAAGATCAGAAGAGTTGGTTCAACCCTCAATCTTTGGCTTGCCTGGTCTATCAAATGAAAAAATGTGTAAGAGGCAAACGCTCAGTCTATCCTGGGCATCTTTTCTTTTCATCGCTTCTCCCCTCTTCTTTCAATATTAATCCACTTACAATCTTCTGTTTGATTATCTTTATTGATCTTTTTTCCTATCCAGTCTTTTTAATTTGGCTGTAGTAAGCTCTCGGCAGGGATCCTCTATCTCCCGTTTGGCATCTTTGGGGACTTTAACTTGTCCTTTCCCTGAACAGTTCTCTCACTGCCTGGTCCCCCTTCCGTCCCCACCTCCACCCCCACCCTATAGCTTAGGCCTTTGTGCGCCCAATAACAGCAGGCGAATTCCACTGGGAGTCACGCGGTTGATTCCACAACAATTCATCAGGTTGCTCACTTCAACTTGCAAACGCCCCCTCTAAGTACCCTCAGCAGCCGTCCTGAGAACTTCTTCCAATTTCAAGAAACCTACAATAAGTTTATGATTCTCAATGGGGAGTCCTTTGTAAAACAGACAGATGAGCTTTAGAAATATGAATAAGAAAACCAGGGCAAAACCTCGGGGATGGGCGGCATCTGGCTAGAAGGGAAGGATTTATGAGTGTGGCTACTTAGCTAGGCAGCAGGAAAATTTACTCTCCGAAGTAGCTACGGCTAATTCACAAAGCCTAGCTAATCACTTACCGCCCCACCCGGACCACACCAGCCTGCGCCGGGCACCCGCCTCCACCTCCCACGCCCTCGCCCCCAGCTCCTCTGCAGATCTGCGGGAATGCTGTCGCTAACCTCCGGAGTGTCTGAGCATCTCCCGGGGAGTTGAGGCTCTCCCCGCACCTCCTCTGCTTTCCAAATTTGGAAAGAGTGTAACCGAGATGATAGGATGCCTGGATTACCTCCGAACGCTGCGGAAGCTTCCTCCACCCCCACCCTCATCCCAGGGAAAAGCTGAGCTGCTAGCGCGGAGCCAGCGACCACCACTAAACTGGGCGGCAAGACCCACGGGGGCGCTCGGCTTGGCCGGGAGGTGGAGGGGGGTCAGATGACCCGAGAGAGACCCCGGAGAGCGGAGTCTTGGCTTTCTCCTTTCGGTCTCTTCCACTCCGCTTGGAAGGGCTCGGGAGGCAGGGATTTGCCTCCATCACCTCAAACTCGCAGGGCAAGAAGAAAACGGCGGTCAGCCTCTGTGTCTCCCCTCCGCCCTTACCCACCCTTAACTCCTGGCTGAGCTCCTCTAGATCCCGGGTGTGCCCAGGGCCCCGGCCACTTATTTTTTAAAGCGCAGACGCATTAAAATGTCAGTTATAAAGTGGCCGGGTTACCCCCGGGGAGTTTCGGATTTAGTTTGAACGACCAGCCCGTTTCCTCAGAGCTGAGAGGTTTTAAGTTTCTCCGTCGCCGGCGAGGAGGGCGACCCGGAGAGGGTACGAGAGCGGGGAGGCGTGCACACCCCAGGCCTGCCGGGGGCTGGGACGCCGTCCAGGTGCCCCGCGAACCTCCACCGCGCCCAGGGCGGCCGCCGACGGGCACCGGCGTCGGAGGGTCCCCGGCCGCAAGGGACACGTTATCTTAGCTGAGAGCCCTCGGGCGTCTGGCGTGTTCAGAGACTCACTGAGGATCCCGCAAACCCAGACCTGGCACAGCGCGGGGAGCCTCTGCGCATCAGAGAGCATCCGCGGCTGGCCACGCCGCAGCCAGCACCCAGAGTCCCTCCAAACCTCGGTGTGGGCAATGCACGACGTGTGAGTGTCGGGCAGAAAGTGCAAGAGACACCCCAAGCTCCCACATGCCCAGAGGTCGACGCGTGTCCACACTCCGTGCGTCCCCGGCCCCGCTGTGCCCATCTCCGATGACAGATTAAAAATAATCATGACCAAAGCTTCCCGACTAGTTGGAAAAGTAGAATTTAAAGTGATTTCCAGTTGAGGGAAACGAGCCGAAGTAAGGAAGTCAGGAGAACTGGGGAGGAGGAGAGAAAGAAGGAGGGAAGCCCCAGAAGCGGAGAGAGGCGGCCGCGGAGCCGGCGGACCCCCTTACCTTGGGCGGCCGAGCCGGTGCCGCTGGCGCTGAGCAGGGCCAGGGCAGGTAGCACGAGCATCTGCAGCACGTATCCCAGTCCCAGTCCGCAGCGGGCCGCTGTCGCCCGCAGACCTTTCCTCATCGTCGGCCGAGGTGTGCCGGGGGGAGCCACACACACAGAGGCGCGCCAACAGCCGAGAGCCCCACTGGGCTGCCGCCGAGCCGCTGCACCGCGAAGCTGTCTGAAGAAATAATGATCACCGAGCGCCACACTCCACTTTCTTCTAGGGCAGGGGCCAAAAGAGGGTGGGGAGAAGACGCCGAGGAGGAGTTTGCAGGTCCCTCTTTCGCAGCGCCTTCCAAACCGGCGGCTTCGCGAGAGGCTGCTCTGCCCCCACTTGGGAAGTCCGCGGAGGCGCAAGGCGGCCACCTCGTCGCTACCCTCGGCAGCAGGAGCAGCCGCAGCTCCGCCGCGCGCCGAGCCTGGACTGCTCCCTGGGTCCCCTCGCCGGTGCCGCACACACACAGGCACGCGGGGGGCGGGAGGGGGGGCGGAGGGAGAGGAAGAAACGGCGAGAGGAGGGGGCGGCGGAGGGAGGGAGTTGCGCACAGTGAGGCGCTCGCGGCTCCAATCGCGAGGTTCTCCTGCGGGCGGAGACTTCCCGGCTGCCGCCGCCGCCGCTGCTGCTGGGTGGCCAGAGAGGGTCACCTCCTAGCTCGGGGCGCACAGGGGCGCGGAGGCGCTGGCCGCGGAGGCGAGGCGGGCCCAACCCAAGTCGGTAGAGGGGTAAGAGGCGGCGGGAGCGCGCCCGCTCGCGTTATGTAAGCGAGGAGTGAGGGAACAGCGCGCCCAGAGCCGGAGGTGGAGAGCGGCGGTGGGTTTATCTGCGGAAGCTGAGAAGAGAGGGACCTGAGGAAAGCCGCGGCTCGGCAGAGTGGGAGCGCGCCCGCCTCCCGCCGCGCGCCAGACCTGGACTCCGACCGCGCAGCGGGCGCGCACCGGACACTTGGCCGCGGCCAGTGGAGCCCAGCCTGCCGCCCGCCAGCTACACCCGGGGCCGCCGCCGGAGCCCTGCTCCCCGGGCTGGACTCGCGTACCACTTCAGGTCTCGAAACTCAGTAAGCCGGGTTCGAGCAGAGCTGAAGTCCTGCGTGCCGGGGAAGAAGGCAGGAAGCTTTTGCAGTGCCCCAGTTCGCCGCAGTCTTGGGGTCGTCAACGCCAACGCCACTCAGACTGCCTTATGCTCTGGGCTTCTCTGTAGTGGATCAGTAACTGAAAGCTCAAGGAAAACTCCTTCAGCAGAGATTTCTTTTCGTGCGTCTTGGGGGCTGGCAAGGTTGAGTATGTAAAGAGTGGTGAGATGATACCGGAAAAACTCCCAGAAACAGTGCCCAAGAGAATTTGTAGATACTCACTTAAAGTGATGGTGGAACCTGTGACATGTCTTCCATATTCCTAACGATGTGTGTAAGGACTCAAACTGCAATGAATTTTTGTTATTATGTTTTTACTCAGGAAAGAACTGCCTGGGTAGCTAGGTTGTGGATCCCTGTTGTAATGGTGAAGGGGAAATAGAAGCACGGGTGGATAAAATAAGGAAAGGCTGGATAAAAGGAAAGTGGATGGATTAAAAGTTCAATACACAGTGACAAACTGACCTTCCAGGAAGAAGAAAACCACTTCCCAAGATTATTACATTTCTAAACTAATACTAAATAATACATCGGGCAAATTTTAAGCTCTTGTTGCCAAGGGGGCAATGTGAAAACACACACACGAGCAGGAAGCCTGTGGTCTGATCTGGCTGCGGTCCTGACTCATTCTGTTACCCTGGACAGGTCAGGTAAACTGCATGTCTTAGTTTCTTCATCTGTGAAATATTTCATTAGATGGTTTCAGAGTTAACCCCACCTAAACCTCTAGCCCATAAGGCCTGTCTTGGATGAGTCGGGTAGATCTGAAAAGGTCATTCATGGAAAAGACACTGACAAATTGGTCATTTCTTATTTCTGTGGAGGCACAGACTGCCATACTAAAACCACTTCTTTCCCCTCTTCAGCTTCATCTTACCAAGATATTTTGGTAAGAAGATAGGAGGCCCCTGTGTCAGACTGCCTGGGTTTAATTCTTAGCATTTCTTATTACTAGCCGGAAAGATATTGAAAAATAAAGCCGAATGCCTCAGTTTCTTAATCTGCAAAATGGGTCTATTAGCAGTAACTATCTTCTAGGGTTTTGTGAGAGATAAATGAGTTAAACATCTGTGAAGTGCCTGACAGATAAAATTGTTAGCTGCTGTTATCTTTGAGGAAAGATTCTCATCAGCTGCATGTTATCTAGACCAGTGCTGTCCAACAGAACATTCTGCAATGAGAAACGTGTTTATGTCTGTGCTTTTCAAAATGGTAGTCATTAGACACATGTGGCTACTGAGAACTTGCAGGGTAACTAGTGGGAGTTTTTTCAATTGCCACGTGACTAGGGGTCACCATGTTGGAAAGTTCAGATAGGCCATTCCCAATCTGTATTTTGAGGATGTCATCAACAGAAAGGGTTAAATTATATTTCATATTTGTCTATAATTTTTCCAAGAAGAACAGCGGCTTAAATACTGAGAAGCCCCCATATATACTCGTTATATTAACATCTAAAATGTATTTATTCATTTGCAATTTTATTGTCTATCTTTTCTAACTATAATTTAACTCTTTGTAAGGTGGATACTTTGCCTTGTTCACCATTTCGTCCCTCGCTCCTAACATAGAAACCAATATGTAGTTGATGCTCAATCAGTCTTGGTTGATTGGTTGCCAAAAAGGCTCAATAAGGGAGAATTCCCAAGTCTAGTTAGTTAAATAGAATTAAATTGTCATATAATTCTATTTGGGTCACTGAAGTGCCCAGTGACAAGCACTGCATAAAATTAATTCTTTGAAAGAAAGTGTAAGAGGTAAGAAGGGGAAAAGTAGTTCAATACTGAAATTAAATCCACAGAGAGCAGGAGAATTGTTTGAGAAATGGTAAATAGAGGTGAGGTGAGAAAGAGAAGGAAGAGTTGGTGCACAAGAACAAGGATAGGAAAAGTACCAGTAAATCTGTCAGCTTTTCCAAGCAGGTGACTTTCCTATAATCTATAATTGCCAAAGGAACTTGCTTTGTGTATCAACATCCTGCCTAGTTTTTTCTTCATGGAAAAGATAATGCAAGTGTTGCATATAGGCATCTGGGCTAGACTGCTAACTACTCATTTACTTAGATCTGGGCTCAAATGACACCACTTAGAGATTCCTTCTTTGACCAGCTTACCTGAAATAGCACCTACCACATCACCCTTGATTTATTTACCTGTTTTGATTTTCCATATAATACTTATGTTATAAAACATATATGCCTATGTTTAAGTATACATAGATGTGTATGTAATAAATATGTGTGTCTGTTGGATACTATCCAATAGAATATATGCTCCACAAGGGGAGGAATTTTTTTGTTAACACTCTCACTGATCTATACCACGTGCCTAGAAAACTGCCTAGGACATAATAGGTGGTCAATAAACATTTCTTGAATATTGAATGGATGAATGAGAGTTAATGGATCTTAAAACTATGTCCTGGATTAAAACATTCTTTTTACCCTGAGACAAATTTTCAAATTATGAATAGGATTTTCCAGCTGTTGAATAAAATCAAACTGGGGCAAATTCTCACAAAAATGAATTTAAATATGAGTTTTTCAGGCTTGGAATACTACAGGTGTTTAAGGAACAGACATGAAATTCATCTCATTTTGAAAAATAAAAAGCGTCATTTAAATCCATGTACAAGGGCTTCCTTTTTCTTGGCTGCAGTGAGTGGAGAATTAACTCTGGGATAATAAATCCCAGTGACAGGTGCTAATGGGAATTAAGCATGCAAATCCCCCGCATATCCCTCCAGAAATCTACACCAAGAAAAGTATGCTATTTAGCATGTAGGCTACTTAGTTATAGTATTATTTACTACAAACTAGTATGGAGAAAGCTTCTGGCTTAAGGCTTATGACATAAAAAACAGTGAAAATGTATTTTAATTACAAAAATATTCTCTTTCATATCACCTTATATGTTTTGGTCTCTGTTTTTTGTATTTTTATATGTTTTAAAAAATGAATCATATCAGAGATATTAATGGGAACACAGAAGAAGGAGGATTTTAGTGAGCATCAATAGGATAGTGAGGAGGAAACTCACTGTGAGTTGGGAGTTCGTAGGCCTCAAGTAACATCACTGATAGATGTCCATTGAGGTGAGACAGGTGGTCCAGATTCAGTTGGTTCAATGCCCCTCTCTGCCTCAGTCATCGAAGGGAATTGGACTTACTGTAAGCCCATACACTCTGGGGGTTTATGCTTTATACTAGTTGTATTAGACAAGACCTTTTAGGTTGCAAGTGATAGAAACCCAACTGAAACCACCTTAAGCAAAAAAGATAATTTATTGCTGAACATAACTTACAAGACATAGAAGAAAATATCTACATTAACAATGGCTAACATTTGTCACTCACTGTGTGTCAGTCACTATTCTAAGTTCTTTACATGTTCTATCTCATTTAATACTTAAAATGAGGGTTCAGTTAAAGTACTGTTATTACCTCCATTTTATACAGGAGGAAACAGAGGAGTTAAGTAATTTTTCCAAGTCTGATTTCAGGGATCATGTTCTGTGTCAAATAATTTAAATACCACCACTCACAGGACTTAGACTTTCCCTAGTGTCCCCCAATCTCTTGGTTCTGCTCTCCTCTGTTTTAGCTTCATTCAAAAGCCCACAGTGTCCATACTGGGAGGTGGCAGTCCCAGGATTATACTGTCTTTAACATTATCAGTCTCAAAGAGCACTCTCATTCCCATCTAGCTGACAAACTCCCAGAATCATGACCCTGGCCTATTTTGGGACACATACCCAAACCTGAGCTGATCATCAATGGCCAAGTGATTAAGACATACTTAATGGCAAGATCTAGATCACGTGCCAATTTATGGGACCTGGGAACTTGGAATGACAGTGGGGAAAAGGGGTTCCCCAAGAGGAAAATCAATATACTGAGGAGGAGTATTAATATGAAAGAGATTGTGCCAAGAGAATGGATGTAGGGCAGACAAAATTACTCTGCCTAATCTCTGGTGTGGAAGGGGAGAATGAGTTCTTCTCCAGGCTTGAGTTTTGTGCTATGACACATCACTGAACCGAATGAAGAGCATTAATTAAGGGGGGCTGAAGAACAGCTCCTAGTGGATGGCTTTTTGCATTAATTGACTGGGAGAATTGAGTACTGTTCAATTCCATTCAGCTCAATGCAATCCAATTAAAGTTCAACTCAATTTAACTTAGAAAACTTTCACTCAGCCCCTGCTATATTGAGGCACCATGATTCCAGAATCTCTGGTAAAAAATATTCATGAGTAATGATCCTTGTGCACCAAGGGTTTACAGTCTAACAGGTAATATAGATGAATAACAAAAGGATTTCACAATAAATACCAAATGTGGTGGAAATATAAAGATATGAGAAAATCTTAACTGAAGGAATCTGAGAAGAAAATTAACCAGAGGGACAACTTAAGCATGTGTGTATCAGCACTGCTAACCTAAACACAGATGGTTTATTTATCCTGAACAATAAGAAATCTGGGAGTGGGCCATTCAGGGTCGCTTTGGACTAAAAGCTGCTTAGTTATGTCCTTTTCATGGCTTGGCTTCATGTTTCATAATACATGATGTACATTCTCACAGTTTCTTGATGGGCTGTCCACTCTAGCCATCATGGTGCACTTTCCAGGCAGGAAGAAGAAGGAACAACAGGCCTTAGTGGATGCAGCCAGCATAGCTGCCTTCTAAATCACATTCCTGGAAGTTCTCAGTCCAATAAGTTTTCATTTTCTCAATGGGGCTCCTAAACCAGTCATATGTAGTGGACAAAGAAAAGGGTGTTGTGAATGTTAGCTGGATCATCTATGTTGGTCACAATTCTATTGAAGAGGAGGGATGAGAGGAAGACACAGAGAAATACATGAAGACAGAAGATGACAGTGTATGTAGAGAATTGTAAGTAGATGCAAAGGCATTCTTCTGTCTTTAGTTGAGTAAAAGGGAGGAAGTGTTTTCTATCATACTGGGAAATAAAAGGATGGGAGAGACTGCATTCTTCAGTCCCCACTAGAGAGTATTTATTGAAAATGTAGAAAGCAGGTAGTCCTGAGATAGCATCTTCTCCTCAAGGGCTTTAAAAAAAAAAAAAAAAGGAACCATAACACAAAAGATTGAGAAGAGAGAAAAGAAAGAGAGAAATAAGATACTTTATGGAGTGGTGAAAAGATTCGGAACCAGGAAGTATAGATTTAAGTCTCCATTTATCTAAGTTATTTGTTCAGATATTCCTGCAATTTCTTTGGACTTGAATTTCTTTGTTATAAAAAATAGAAACAATATGAACACATAAGTGCCCTGAAGATGAAACGTGTATGAAAGTGCTTTGCAATGTGTCTGATTATGATATGTTCTGTATTGTCCATAGTATTTAATATGCATAATCATCTAAGGAATGGCATCAGTGATGTGGTTCTCCATACATGAACTGTGCCTTCTCAGTGAAACCTTGGAGCTGTTCTCAGTATCATCCTTACTTTTGCCACATCACATATCCCATTACTAAAATCCATCCAGATCTACTACTGATACATCCTGAAGACCCAACTCATTATCTCCAATCCCACAGGCATACAGTATATTGGCATGTCCCCAGTGGTCTCTCCTAGTTATTTCCTTAGTAGCTAGTCTGTTCTCATATTCCAACCCAGCTCTCCAGATACTCCAGAATGACCTTGTAAAATGCAAATCCATAATTTTACTGTCCTAAAATCTTGTTCATTCCTCATTATCTTAGGCCCCGTTTCCCAAAGTCCATTACAGGGAACTCCTGTTCTTTAAAAAGGAGTTCTGAAGTAAGCATAGTGTGCTAGATTGAATTGTTCCAGATTTTTCCTCCTTCTCTATTAACAGGCTTAACCTTTTGCCTTTACAGTCCCACCCACCACAGTGGGATGGACTTCTCTACCTCACTGCTGGCAGCTTAGCCATGGGACGGGCTTTTCCCAATGAATGTGGGCAGGTGCTACAGAGTGCCCATTCCTTCTATTGCATACTTCTACTCATTTTGATGTGCTCCTGCCACGAGGCATGGGAAGAGCATTCCCCACGTAGCCACCACTCAAAGTGAAAGAGAGACCCATGAAGAGAGCTATAGACTGCAGCTTGGGACTTGCAGCTCAGGACCTGCATCCAACCCAGCTTACCTAAGATGTGGCAGACCCAATCACCCATGAGCAAGACTTCAAAAAAAAAAAAAAGCTTGTTGGTTTGACCCCAACTTCTCAAGTGATTTTTTCATTCAGCATTATCACAGCAAGAGGTGCCTGATAAACATAGTGGGAGAAATCATGTCCTCACATTAAGTTGAAGATAAATCAGATGGTAATCTCCTCTGTTGTGCTAATAAGCTAGTAGAAAATAAGACAGAATAGAGAACAAAACAGGGTGCCTCTGAGAAGTACAGCGGAAGAGGTACAGAAACATAGCTGTGACAGGTGAGAGGAAAGAAGACTTCAGATAGAAATGACTAGTGCAGTAAATGAGAACACATCAGGCCTGGGCCTCGAAGGATAAATAGCATTTATGTTTGTGAAGTTGGAAAGGATAGCATCTCAGGCAGAAGAAACAGTTGGGGCAAGAAGAGGCAAGAAGAGTACAGCATGGATGTCAAATATGGAGCAACTTTGTTTGGAGTCCAGAAAGCATTGTGCTTAATATAATTACTAATTATAATTTTAAAAATTCATACAGTTAACATTTTTGAACACGTTAGTCTGACATATATATTTTTGGTTACAAATTACAATATGAAGTAGGTATTATTAGTATCTTCACTATAAGCATGATTAAAGAAGTCAAGAATTAGAGATAAGTAACTGGTGTACTTAAATTGGGATCTGAACTTTTGTTTGTCTGAAAGAAAGAGAAAGTAATTCAGTTGTGTCTGGCTCTTTGCAACCCCATGAACTGTAGTCCATGGAATTCTTGAGGCCAGAATACTGGAGTGTGTAGCCTTTCTCTTCTCCAGGGGATATTTCCAAACCAGGGATTGATTGACCCCAGGTCTCCCGCACTGCAAGAGGATTCTTTACCAGCTGAGCCACTTGTCTGGAGGCAGGTAAATATAGCAAGGTAAATTTGAACAGGAAGGTAGGACTGATTTTTGTAGATTGCTAAGTGGTCTATTCTCCATTGCTGCTAAGTCGCTTCAGTTGTGTCCGACTCTGCACGACCTCATAGACGGCAGCCTACCAGGCTCCACCATCCCTGGGATTCTCCAGGCAAGAACACTGGAGTGGGGGTTGCCATTTCCTTCTCCAATGCATGAAAATGAAAAGTGAAAGTGAAGTCACTCAGTCGTGTCCAACTCTTAGCGACCCCATGGACTGCAGCCTACCAGGCTCCTCTGTCCGTGGGATTTTCCAGGCAAGAGTACTGGAGTGGGGTGCCATTGCCTTCTCTGCTATTCTACATTATGCTTATGCTATTATAGGGCTTCCTAGGTGGTGCTAGTAGTAAAGATCCCACTTGCCAATGCAGGAGACATAAGAGATATGAGTCTGATCCCTGGGTCGTAAAGATTCCCAGGAGTAGGAAATGACAACCCATACCACTATTCTTGCCTGGAAAAATTCCATGGACTGAGGAGCCTGGGGCTACAGTCCATGGGGTCACAAAGAGTCAGGATTAGTTAAATACAATTTTATATTTTCCATCATCTTGAACACTGCTCAAATAATGTTACTTTATCTGATCAGTAAACTGATGTGAAAACTTAACGAATTTCAGATCAACTGCTCACTTCATGAGAAAGCACATCTAAATCCTATTTAAAAACTACATCTATGCATTATATTCCATATTTACAAAATAGAGAAAAACTCATAGAAGCATTTTTAAAACCAAAATTATCAAAACATTCTGATTTATCAAAAAAAAGACATGAACATTTTTAATAGAAAATGTTGCTATGGAAGGATCTTTTTTTTCTTAGTAGTTTACACAACTAAAGTGTTAGAAGTCTGCTCCTTTATATGTGGGAATTCTAGGAATATTATTTTTATGTAAACTCCTAAATTTTCTATAAATCAATCAGAATTGAGTCTTATCTTGAAAGATCTTTAAAAGGGCTTTGGGCAATGATGAGATGCTAGCATGATTACATCTTGCATTAATGTGCAAAATGAATTTAAGTGGGAAGGGTATGGAGTCTTTTCCAGTCATTAAGATGGAAAGCAGTGAAAGCCTGAACATAACAAGTAACAGACAGAAGAGCGGATGTTCAGTTGGGATGGTGGGTTACTAATTCCAGAACACAGGATGACAACTTTGTATCATTAAATATTCATGATATAATTAAGAATAAACTATATAATCCCCCAAAGCCACTTGCAATAGTAAACTATCCTCAATTTAATTAAAGGCATTAAAGAATTAGAAATAAGATTTAAAGGGTGAGAGGGACACATTAATTTCTTAAGACTACTCGTGCTCTTTGGGGCTTGAGGTGGTTTGTTCAAGAAATACTGTAATGATTCACTAACATTTTGATTATATAACAAGATTTTATTCATAGTCCCTAATACTGGCACAGAAAAGGTAATCAGTAGGCATTTAAAGAATAAATGAATAACAATTATAAAAAACTTAAAAAATATACAACCTAAACCAGTTATTATATACTAGAGATTTTTACTGTCAGTTTTTTCCTGAATTTATTTATGGTTTCATTGATACAAATTTCTTGTGCTTTATTTTATGGAAACATACTATAAATTGTGGTCTAGAATTCAGCCCACAAAATCAAAATCATATTCATCATGCTTAATATATGGAAAATGATGGTATTATAGCACATATAATTCTACCAAATTTTTTTTTAACCTTTTAAAAATATTTTCCTTTATTTTTGGCAGCAGTAGGTCTTTGTAGCAGTACGTGGGTTCTTCACTGCCGCACACAGGCTTTCTCTAGTTGTGGTGAGCAGGGGTCACTCTAGTTGCTCATTGCTCTCACGTCTCTTGTGATGGAGCACGGACTCTAGAGCACGTGGGCTTTGTTAGTCATGGTGGAGGTTTAGCTGCCCCATGGCACGTGGGGTCTCAGTTCCTGGACCAGGGATCAAACCTCTGTCCCGAGCGTTGGCAGGCGGATTCTTAACCACTGGGCCACCAGGGAAGTGCCTCCACCAGAGATTTTTTAAAAATCATTTCTGATTAAATCAGACAAAAAGCAAACATTTGATCTTTGTTTTTATGGTACAAATAAAGAAAATGGTAAATATTATTGAAATTTCTAAGTTCACTTCGTGTCATTTCCAACAACACTCAACGATGAAGCTATTCTTTTAACTTCATGTTTAGTTTCAATTGGAAATAGGAGCATTTCATACTCTTTAAGTAGTTGCACTAGTTCTAACTAGCCTCATGCTGATCATCGTTGTTTTTTGGTTAACAGATTACATTACAAGAAGTAAAGAAGGAATACTTTATTTCTGATAAATTGAGGAAACAAAAAATTCAGGGAGAGAAAGAAGCAGTAAAACAATTCAAGTGAGAATTTTCCAGAAGCATTTTAAACAGAACTATGTGAAACAGAAGTTTAAAAGATGGAGATTAATAGTGAGGAAGCATCCAAGATTCAGGCCATTCAGACCATGTGATTACCCACGTGGTCCACCAGATGGCCCCACTGGCCAAGAACAGCATGGTGGTGTAAACTAGAATTCAGTGGGCAACCTAGCATTAAGATTTATAAGAGTATTATAAATGAAGCACTCTTAAGAATAAAGGCCTTGCAATTATTTGCTTGTTTATTTACATGCAGTACTTCTCTAGACTCTGAACTTCTCAAGAAGAATTTTCCCCAATGTAATAATATTTGAATCATCATCATCTACCCAATGCTATCAGAAGACCCTGAGTGATTACATAATGAAAAAAAAAATCTAACAATGCATAAAGTATAGAATAATTTATGTGCATTTTAATTTAATTACTTTTTTTTTTGGTATTTGCTATTTTATTTCTTGTTTGGACAAGGAAGATCTTTTGATGATTATTATTGCCAAAGGTAAATTACACCTTATATTTTTTACCCTAGTGAGATCAAAGGGGACCTCATTCTTTATAGATTTTCTTTTGTGGACAAGTCTTTTCAAAATACAAGGAGGCATTTTACAGGCAATGACTTACTTTTCATTTTATTGACCACTCCAACTGAAGGCTACAAAGTGTGCTGGTTATAGATTGCATGCATGCTAAGTCATTTCAGTTGTGTCCAACTCTTTGCAACCCTCTGGACCATAGCCTGCTAGGCTCCTCTGTTCATGGAATTCTCCAGGCAAGAATACTGAAATGGGTTGCCATGTCCTCCTCCAGGGGATCTTCCTGACCCAGAGATCGAACCCACATCTCTTATGTTTCCCGCACTGGCAGGCAGGTTCTTTATGACTAGCACCACCTAGGGAGCCCCAGTTGTAAATTAAGAGGAATCTACTGAGCAAATTTGTGATTATAGGAGATAGGCCAAGTAACTTGAAGAAAGTCCATTTAAATCACGGAGAACACTAAAATTTCTCAGGAATATTGAGATTTCAATTGAATTTGAAGAATATTTCAATGAAGAAAAATGTCAAAATATTGAGAAATATTTGAGGAGGGGTGTTAGCATCTGGAACCTGGTATGGTAACTGCACTTCTGCCTCCATGGCCTTGCTGTGGCCAACTTTCATTACCCCAGGTTTTGAGCCTTTTGCCTGGTCACAGTCTATAAGCTGGCAAATTCAAGTCTGCATTTTCTGATGACCTTACACTACCTGAAATTTCCTTCCTCTCAAAGAGACCAACTGTTCAAATTCTAGCTCAGATGCTAATGCAAGCATCAAGCTTCCCCCAAGTGCTACAGTTGGAAGTGCCCAGCACTTCTCTGATGTCCACAAGTGTTTGTGTCACCTTCTATTAATATCCCAACAAACATATAGTTTCCTTTCACTATTTACATGGCCTGTATGATTCAAGTTTGTGTCTCAAATACCTTTGGACACTTTAACAACAGCTAACTTGTTGGTTTATGTATAATAAAGGACAGTAGTTTTAGTTATATGTTAAAGAACTCGTCTGTTTTGCCTTTTCATGAACAGAATAGTCCTCCCTGTCATCTCAACGCACTCATTAACCTGAGGAAGAGGAGGAAGGAGCAGGAAATAGGCATACCTTTGGATAGAGCAGAAATTCATATGGAAAACAATTCATATTGAGTTTCTGAACACCTGAATACTGAGGTCACATTTCTATGTCTGTAACCAAACAATTGATTTTTAAATTAGCTTCTATAGGGTAGTGAAGATGCTACTACTAAGTAAGATTGAGACTATCAAACTTGCTGGTTTATTTAGAGGATATAATATGGGGAAGTTTAAAAAAAAACAAAAACTAGAAATTCAAATCTTACCATGTCTATTTTCAGATAGTGTGGCAAAAACAGTAAGGAAGAGCTAGGATGTCAGGTCTTTTTCCTTGTGTCTTCTTTTTCATCGTGTCTACATATGAGGGAGAAGAAGATAGAAACCCTATGGATTAAGAAGAAGAGACGGCAAGATCATCTTATATCAATACGTTGTACCTCAATGGGAAAAAAAGAGAACCTATTAATATTTAGTAATTTTGTGTCAGAGAGGCATCTAGAATGTCCTTAATGAAAAAAGACACATAGGGTAGCAATGATTTGAAAGCCATGGTAACTTCTACAATAACCACTGTGAGAGGCCATGGGCATAGGTGCAAATCGTTGTATTTTGCAGAGCTATTAGGACTCAACCCAAGGATGAGTCCCAGAGCACCAGTAGACTTGACAGTCATCAAGTGTTCCAGAGAACAGGCTCTCCAGTCAAAGTGTCTGAGTTCCAATCCCTGTTCTGCCCCTCAGTAACCTTGTGACATTAGAAAAATACCTGTTTTTCATCAGCATTCTTGTTGGTAAATTAGGATACTAAAAGTATCTACTTTATAGTGCTGTTATAAGGGTTGAATACCTTAATTCACATAAAAACTACTAACCATACATGAGACTGAATAAACATTAAGTGTTAGCTATATTTAAAATAGACTTCCGAAATGGCTCAACAGTAAAGAATCTATCTGTATTGCAGGAGACATAGGAGCTGCAATTTCAGTCCCTGGGTGGGGAAGAACCCCTGGAAGAGGAAATGGCAACCCACTCCAGAATTCCTGCCTGAAAAATCCCATGGACAGAAAAGCCTGGTGGGCTATAGTCCATAGGGTCGCAAAGAGTGGGACATAATTGAGCACACACATACATATATTTAAAATATTATTATTGAAATTTTAGTAAAGACATCAATTTGTTGGAGAGGTTTCAGAATCTTTTTGTCATTTCACCAATACAAAATATGTTATATCAAATGTATTATAATATTTTGAATGCTTTGATTCCATAAGTACTTTAATGTTATCTCCATTCATATGAATAATTTTACTTCCAAATATGAAAATTATAATCATAATTTATGAATATTTAGTTTAAAAAACTCAACACATTCCATATTTCAAAATTTTGGCAAAAGCATGCTAGAATAAAATGATTCAATTATGTGATTACAACATAAAAATGTGAGCAGCGTATGTGTTTATGCTGGTACCTTATGTTCACAAAGTCAAGATAACGCTTGCAGCAAAGGAGGCCTCAAAGGTCAGTTCTGTGGAGAATAGAACAATATCTACCAAGCCTCACAATGTTTTTTTAAAGGGGAAAAAAAGTGCACTCCAGGGATTGTGACATGGTTGTCACATTTTAAGGAATTTAAGCTATGGGAAATGTGTGTGTAGTAAAAATGGCTTTTAACACTGCTTATGATATAAAGTTGATGTTTCTCACTCACCATGCCTTTCTAATAGTAACAGTTAATTTGAGCTGAGTCTGCCACACTCTTTTACTTCATTCTACAAATGCTTGCATTTATGAAAAAAAACCTCACAGAATGAAACCTGAATTCATGAAACATTCCCAGAATGAAGCTTGCTGACCTATATAAGTATTTAAAGTAGCAATTTTCATCTCATTAGTACAAGAGGCTCACCAACTGAATAGATCACTCAGAAAATACAGATGTGTCCATTTTTTAACATGTCAGCATTCAACTGAAGGACGATGTCACTGATGTATGTTTCAGCACCCCCACCCCCATACATGTTAGAGGCTCATGTGCAGAAACCTGCCCTTTTGGAGATAAAAATGTCTATTTGTAAGTGAACAGATGGCTTTGCTCAAGTTCAGAGGCACATCTTAGGCAGAATCTCAGGGGAAGGAGGGACTGCGGGAGGAGGAGGGCTGGTGGAGTTTGAAAAGGCTTCCCGGGTGATTCTGATAGCCTCCCACCTTGCCCCCAATGTGCAGCACTGATGTAAAGCTTAAAGATACATAAATGTCAGGGAGACACTGATTTGAACTGCAGAGTAAAACATGAACACTTCCCCAGGTAGAAACCTGTCTGGTTGCATTTCTTTGCATTTTATGTCATAATTTTTAAAGCCCGAACCTCCCAACAATATCTTAAAATTGACTCATTTTAACTTCTGATTAGTTCAAATATTGCATTAATGCTGTGTGTGTCTGTGTGCTCAGTTGCTTAGTCATGTCTGACTATCTGGCCCCATGGAGTGCAGCTTGTCAGACTTTTCGTGCCTCATGGTGGCATTAAATGCCAGGTCCGACATGGTCATTCAAAGATGATTATTATTATTTTGGATAGTTTTCCATATATATAGGTCACAATAAAATGGGTCACACATATATGACTTCATAATGTCAGTAACCACATCTACAAGTCTTATTAGTGGAGCCATTGAAGGAAGATTTGAGATTCAGAGTAATTAAAATAATTGTGTTTGTGTGCTCAGTCATGTCTAATTCTTTGTGACCCCATGGACTCTAGCTTGGCAGGCTCCTCTGTCTATGGAATTTTCCTGGTAGGAATACTGGAGCAAGTTGCCACTTCCTACTCAAGGGCATCTTCTTGACCCAGGGATCAAACCCAAGTCTCTTGCATCGCCTCCATTGGCAGGCAGATTCTTTACCACTATGCCACCTGGGAAGCCCAATTAAAATAATTCCCTTTCGGTAATTACCAAAATGACCTCTGAAAAATCCTTTATATCCAATGACAAAGTGTGGTAAAGGTTTTGTGTGTACAAATTTACCCAGTAATTCTTATGCATGCTAAGATCTAAGATCTTGTTAAACTAAAGAAAACAAGGAAAAAGTCAAAGCAGATGTCTGAGCATTTAAACCTTATGATTTTCATGTAACTACTGAATCCAGAGAAGTGCAAGATGCAAGGTAGAAGTGCCAGAAAGTTACCCTGATTTCTTCCAGGGGGTAAACAACCTTTGCTACACACGAAAGGAGGTGCTTGTGTTCCCTTGGCTATGCTGTGCTTAGTCGCTGAGTCATGTCTGACTCTTTGCTACCCCATGAACTGTTAGTCTGCCAGGCTCCTCTGTCCATGGGGAGTCTCTAGGTAAGAATACTGGAGTGGGTTGCCATCCCCTCCTCCAGGGGATCTTCCCAACCCAGGGATCGAACGCAGGTCTCCCGCATTGCAGGCAGATTTTTTACTATCTGAGCCACAAGGGAAGCCCAAGAATACTGGAGTAGGTAGTCTATTGCTTCTCCAGGGAATCTTCCCAATCCAGGAATTAAACCAGGGTCTCCTGTGTTGCAGATGCATTCTTTACCAGCTGAGCTACCAGGGAAGCCACTGTATTCCCTTGGAGGCATCAAGGCTTCCCATTCTTGGGAGGGTGGGAGGATAAAGCTCTTTCTTTCATCTAGACAGTGTTGTAATCAGATGAATGTGGAATATCTAAAGAGAAGAGATTGACAGAATTGGTTGAGTAGGCAACAGGAAAGGTTGTGTTTGAAATTCTTGTCTGATGAAGCAGTGGATGCAAGAGCCCTTCTAGCCCAGTTCTGAGCTCACCTGTTTCCTGGAGGGGACTGGATACGTAAAGAGAGAAAAGAATTGAAGCCAGAGTCCATGACAGTGCTGGGACATAGAAAATCTAACTTGTCATACACACAAGAGGAGTTGCCTGTGTTCCCTTAAAAGTGAAAGTGTGAGTCGCTCAGGGTATGTCCGTCCTCCAGGCCAAATGCCACTTGGCTAACAATGAAAGTGAAAGTCATTCATTCATCTCCGACTCTTCATGACCCCATGGACTATACAGTCCATGAATTTTCCAGGCCAGAATACTGGATTGGATAGCCTTTCCCTTCTTCAGGGGATCTTCCCAACCCAGGGATCGAACCCAGCTCTCCTGCATTGCAGGCAGATTCTTTACCAGCTGAGCCACATGGGGCTAACAATGGTCTCTGCATTTTGTGTTTGCCTTATGAGGCAACTTGCCATGATTTTCAAGGTTAGTAATTGTTGTATGTGGTATTGATGGTTGGGGAGTGTGTGTGCATGTAAATATAGGGGGTAGTCAACCAGTTCTTTCTCTTGAGACCTAGGCTAAATACCACTCTATCATCAACTTCCCATTATTTACAGGTAATGCTTCAGTAGATCTCTCACACACGCCGTTATATAGTCACAGTTTTACTCCTCCTGCAATCTACAACTCCTGATTTCCTTCTAGCATTTTTAATTTTTATGCTGGGTCCTTCCATCACCTATTTTTCTACTGTCTTAGCCTTTTTCGTTTCACATCCCCCCCGCCCCACCTTCTCTCCATCTCTCTTCTATTATATAAAGAGCCAAAGGATGACTTATTTTTCTATCATGATTAGAATTTGACCTTAGGGAAGATAATTTTATAGACAAGGAAACTGAGCTTCAAAATGTCAAATTTACTTATCCAAATCAAGATATTTTAATAATAAAATCAGCAGCAATAACCATGTCTTCTAGGATCTTTCCAAGACAACCAGAAAACAGAATAGGAGATTACTGTTATCAGTTCCACTTTTGATATGATTTGACTTAACCCAACCAAATAAACTTTGGCTTATTTATCTTTAAATAGGGCATGAATAAATACAGTTGCTATCAAGCATCACATTGTGAATGGTATCAAATGACCTAATACAATGCATGGAATATAGTAAGTGCACGAGAAACAGGATTTTTGTACTAAGTTCAATGCTTTTTCTTTTAGGTCATATCACTTTGCTATCTCCCTTTTAGTTTACTCTTTTCTCTTCTGCAAAAATTACTCTTTTTCTTTTCTTTTTATTATTTTACTGTCTTTTCTCTCCTTCAGTGTCCCTGCTCAGACTTCAGAGGCTGGCGAAATCTTTTCTACATCTCTTAGTGACATTTCCTATCTGCAGGCTTGTCTGAAGTTGAGCAGATGCAGAAGTATACAGCGACGGGCCTTGCAGAGCGCTCTGCTCGTCTGCATGCTGAAGTGGCCCAGAGCTGCAGCAGCTCCCCTCCTGCAATTGTTTGGAGTCTGAACTCTCTGCAGGACTTGACTTTTGCCTATGGCACCATCACAGGGGCGCTGCCTTTCTCTGGCCATTGGCAGAAAACACAGAGCTTAGCAGGTAGTCGATAAATATTTAGGAAATGCATAAAGGAATAAATGATTGCATAAATATAGAAGTCCTTGCTTGTCTCACTAGGCAGGGTGGGGAGGAAATGTCTTTATACTGGAATCAGCATCCTCCAGTTGGTGATTTACTTGTGGGCCCATCTGTGTAGGACTGGATGAAACAGCAGCCTCTCCCAACATGTAGAACCAGCTGCCTCCCCAACCCCTCCTGATATTTCTAACCTCACAGAAGGGCAAAGATACCCAAGTGTAATCAGTCCTCTATAAAGACACCATCAAATTCAAGAGCCAAAGTCACAGTGATGTTTGGGGGACACTTCTGAACACCTGCTGCTGAAACTTTCACCCCCCACTCCCAGCTCTCACATATAGCTACAGTCTATTTCATTACAAAGTGCTCATGCTGAGATCTTAACTCTCACTTACATTTTTTTTCACATTAAATTTATTTTTTTTAAATTTTTTATTTTATTTATTTATTTTTTTTTATTAGTTGGAGGCTAATTACTTCACAACATTTCAGTGGGTTTTTTTTTCTTTTTTCTTTTTTTTTAATTAATTAATTAATTTATTTTTTCAGTGGGTTTTGTCATACATTGACATGAATCAGCCATAGAGTTACACATATTCCCCATCCCGATCCCCCCTCCCGCCTCCCTCTCCACCCGATTCCTCTGGGTCTTCCCAGTGCACCAGGCCCGAGCACTTGTCTCATGCATCCCACCTGGGCTGGTGACCTGTTTCACCATAGATAATATACATGCTGTTCTTTCGCAACATCCCACCCTCACCTTCTCCCACAGAGTCCAAAAGTCTGTTCTGTACTTCTGTGTCTCTTTTTCTGTTTTGCATATAGGGTTGTCGTTTCCATCTTTCTAAATTCCATATATATGTGTTAGTATGCTGTAATGTTCCTTATCTTTCTGGCTTACTTCTCTCTGTGGGTTTTGTCATACACTTACATTTTGACCTGAGCCTGAACAGCAACCTATCTCCCTCAAGAAAGTTAAGACAATATGGTATTTTCAATAGTACTTTTGTTATATTAAAAGATAGTACAAAATATAATACAATAAGTAGATAAATACTCATGTTTCAAAATTGTAGTTTTCTATCCCTTCCAGGTGATGAGAATTCGTCTTTGTAAGCATCTCCTTTAACTTCATGCTTCCCTTGGTTGTAGGTGGTTTCATTGGACAACATCTTTTCTCCTAACATGTGCTGGGACACTTGGGACATCTCTTTCACTTCAAGGTCAAAGCTTCACCTCAATTTCTTTATACCCTCTAAATCAGTACAAAACTCCATCCCAAATTATGCTTTCCTCAGTCAGTGGCCAAGCTGTGGAGTTTGAAGAAATGTGTGATCTCAGTCTCCTTCTTCAAAATATCTATTTAGCCCAATGCTGCATAATTTCCTGATTTACTTCCTAAGGCACCTTTTTAAACTCACATGCATGCATGCATGCATGCTAAGTCACTTCAGTTGTGCCTGACTCTTTGCAATGCTATGGACTGTAGCCCACCAGGCTCCTCCGTCCATGGGATTCTCCATGTAAGAATACCGGAGTGGGTTGCCATTTCCTTCTCCAGGGGATCTTCCCAACCCAGGGATCAAACCCACATCTCTTAAGTCTCCTGCATTGGCAGGCAGGATCTTCATCACTACTGCCACCAGGGCAGTCCTTAACTCACATGAACAGAACTGGTTAATGTCCACTCATTATTCAGTTTCCCATCAAATTACTGCCACATCACCTTATTTGTTGTTTCTGAAATAACCAGTGACTCCTCCAAAAGACGGAGGGTGGGGTGGGGAATTTCTCCCTTACCTGGGCATATTATTTGTTTGCATATCTATGCCTATGTTTATAGTGTGAAAACATTGAGGATGGCTTCCACGGTTTTGAACTTTGTATCACCAGATGCTAGAACAGCAGAGCAGAGCTCCCCACAACCCCAAATACTACAGCCCTTGATTTGTATGCTAGCTTAGAAATATACTAACCTCAACATTCATCCATTTGAGTCCTGCACACATAGTAACAGTGGGATCATGTGCTCCAGCTCACCCAGTTTGTTTGCGTGCATCTGGTTTATCAGATCAGATCTGGATTTGGTATTAAGTCTACCCTTTCTACTCTCCTGCATCTTCCCTATAAAAACTACAGTTCTGGTGTGGGACTCCTTCCTTGCCCATGGAGATTTTCCATATCATACTAGCCAGTGCTACTGGATTGTACATTCTGACTTCTGCCAGTCTTCCCATTTTCATAATCTCCCAAAATAAAACTGGGGTTATAGGACTTCTATGTTTCTCATATAACTGAGGAATAAAATAAAAATGAGAATTTGGCAGAAAGAGAGGGACAGAAGGAAACACAGAAGGAAATGGAGAAGATATAGTTACCTTATATGCAGAGTACACCATGCGAAATGCCATGCTGGATGAATTGCAAGCTGGAATCAAGATATCAACAGCCTCACGTATGCAAATGACACCAGCCTAATGGCATAAAGTGAAGAGGAGCTAGTTGAAAAGCTGGCTTAAAACTCAACATTCAGGGGAGAACAAGATGGCGGAGGAATAGGTGGATGTAGAGTACATCTCTCTGCACAGATACATCAGGAATACACCTTCAGACACAGAAGTGCACGCAGAACACCAGCTGGGAGCGGACAGGAGTACCTGACCAGCAGAAAAGAACCACGCAAAACTTGGTAGAATGAAGGGACTAGGGGGAAAAACAGGAGTGTCAGTAGGACTGGCCCTGCCCTCAGTGGGTGGGGGAACTGAAGTGAAGTGAAGTTGCTCAGTCGTGTCTGACTCTTTGTGACCCCATGGACTGCAGCCTCCCAGGCTCCTCCATCCGTGGGATTTTCCAGGCAAGAATACTGGAGTGGGTTGCCATTTCCTGGGGGAACTGAAGCAGGGGTCCAATCCCCACATGGGGCAACTGTCTGAGTCAGAGGAGAAACGTTTAAGGCTGAGAGTGAACCAGCTGATATGTGATAGCCTAAATGGAATGAGAATCAGACAGTCCTTGCCACAGCTGTATATACCCTGGGCAGGGATGCAGGTCCCCTGGAAGGCACAACAGCTGGGAGCTGGAGTTTAGGGATTGTGGAGCAATCCCAGGGCGAGGGCTGCTGTTGGCTGTGGAGAGACAGATCAAGGGGATGTGAGGGAGGAGACTGTGGTGGGAAATGCCTTTGGAGGAAAGCTGGGCAGCCATGGAAACAAGGTGATACTGCTGAGTCATGAGTAGGGGGTGGAGCCACCACCACAGCTTCTCTGTCCCCACCTGCCAGCATCGGCAACAAAACAACAGAGAGGCTGGCCCATCAAATGCCTGACACTGAACTACAGACAAGGACCCCAGCCAGGGTGCCCCTTTAAGTGCCTGATGTGCTGATCTACAGTGTAGGACCCCAGCCAGGGGGGTCTCCTCTATGTGCCTGACACACGGAATGCACCAAACAACAGAGAAGGACCCCAGGCAAGGGAGCCCTCTAAGTGCCTGAATGGGCAGAGCCCCAGAGAAAGACTGTCCAGAAGCCTTCTGATCGCCAGTTACAAGAGGCTTGAAAAAAGACTCTGATAGGGCCATAACTCCTGGGGTGGAGGCAGTCCGTGTCCCTGCACACTTTGCACCACCAGGGTCCCCGCAAGCCAAGCAGCTGTGCCACCTTCACGCTCAACTCTCACTGGGGCAGAGCTGCCACAGGCAAAGAAACCTCACATCTATGTGTGTAGGGTTCACTTCAGTTGTGTGCAACTCTTTGCAGCCCTGTAGACTGTGGCCTGCCAGGCTTCTCTGTCAGGGGTTTCTTCAGGCAAGAATACTGGAGTGTATTGGCCAATACTGGTTGCCATACCCTTCTAGAGCACTGTATTTCCTGTTGCCCTAGCCACCAACTCCCCTGAGGACCTGGTGCTGTCAGAACCCCTGCGACCCAAGCAGCTGCACCACTTCCACGCCTGGCCCTCAGGAGCAAACCCAAGTCCTCCAGGGCAGCCTCGGGAGCAAACCCCAGTGGGCGATCCACATGCAGAGGTGGAAATAAAACCACAATTGAAACCCAGGGGCAGTGTGGCTAAGGAAGAAGACCCCAAACCTTCCCACCAGCTGCACAAGCTGAAGATTAAATCCACAGGATCAACTAGGCAGACTCTGTGTCTATGGAACATATAAAAGGGCATTGAGAGCTCCCACAAAAGAAAACACACTAGTTCTGCTAGCTGTGGACATTGGGGGCAAGAACACACAGGAGTAGGACCAGGTCAGACTCTGAGCTGCCCCCACAGCAGGTCCAGAGACCAGCACAGTGTTGGAGGGCCTCCTAGGGAGGTGAGGTGGACTCTGACTCCCAGCGAGGGAAAGGACTCTGACAGCAGTGACTCAAGAAAAACATTTATTATTCTTATGTTTTGACTTGTTCTGTAGATTCTTTTGTATTTTTTCTTTTTCTTTTTCCTTTATTTCCCTGCTCTGTTGTAGTTGTTGATTTTAATTGGCACTATGAAATCTAATTAAGCTTTTGAGCTTTTTTTTTTCCCTCAGTCACATTTTTTATTGCTGTTATAAACCTCTGCCTCTACATTGGGCTTCTGGGCTTTTACAGTTCTGTGGAGTTTTCTTTTTTTTTTTCCTTTAATTTTAATTTTTAAATTATTTTTCCTACATTTACTCCCTTGTTTGCTTTCCCTGTTTTTTCCCCTTGCAATTAAACTTTAATATATAAATCTTCTTTATCTACCTCTTTTTAACTTTGCATATCTATTCTTTCTTTCTTTACTTTCCTTCCTTTCCTCTCAACATATTTGTTAGGTTTGTTTTCATTGCCTTCTTCCCCAGTTGGCACCTTGCTTTAGTTTTGTTTTCCAGTTTGTACTTTAGTTAGTTTTGTTCTTAACTGGTAGATATAATTTTTGGTTTCCTTTGTTTGCCGGATCAATCTATTGTATTTTATTTTTGTTGGACTGTTTTGATTTTGCTTATGGGTGTATATGTATATGTGTATATTCAGTCACACTTTTTATTGTTACTATAAACCTGTGCCTTTACATTGGGCTTCTGCAGTTTTGTGGAGTTTTCCATTTTTATTTTTTCTTCCCTTTTTTTTTTCTTTTCTCTTCTTTATAATTTTAATTTTTTAAACCTATTATATTTTTTTCTATATTTATTCCTTTGTTTGCCTTTCCTACTGTTCTTTTCTCCTTGCAGTTAATCTTTAATGTATATAAATCTTCATTTACCTCTATTTAATTTTCAATATCTATTCTTTCTTTCTTTTCTTTCTTTCCTTTCCTCTCAACATATTTGTTAGTTTTGTTTTCAATGCTTTATTCCCCACTTGGCAGCTTGCTTTAGTTTTGTTTTCTGATTTGTGTTTTAGTTGGTTTTGTTCTTAATTGGTAAATATAATTTTTGATTCCCTTTGTTTCCTGGGTGAATCTACTGTACTTTATTTTAATTTGACTGTTTTGACTTTGTTTATGGGTGTATATGTACATGTGTATATTCCATTATTTTAAACATTATTTGCCTGATTTTGTAACAGCCATTTGTCTGGAGTTCATCTTTGGTTTCTTGTTTTTGGGTATTTGTTTTAATCTCACTTAATGCCATAACAAACCACTTGTGGAATCTTTGTTTCTAACCAGAGATCAAGCCCTGAGCCTTTGGAGTGGGATCACTGACTCCATGACCCTAGACTACCAGAGAACTAACCCTAGGGAGTATCAAATAGTAAGAACTCACCCTAAGGAAACCACTTGAATACAGCACCCAGCATCACCCAACCACCAGAAGCACTGTGCTGGACACCTCATCTAAACAACAAACAAAACAAAATTACAAACCCAATCATAAGCAGACAGGATTACCACCTCAATCAGCCTTGCCCATCATAGGAAAAACAAACAAACAAACAAACAAACAAAAACCCAGCACAAATCTCACCCTATACAAAACTTACACAAACTTTTGGATCAACCTTAAGAGGGCAGAAAACAAAAGGAAGAAAGAATTCAACCTTGAAGCCTGAGAAAAGACCTCAAACAAAATAAGTTTAAAAAAATATAATGAAAATGCAGAGAAACACAACACAAATGAAGGAACAAATCAGAAACACAGAAGTCCAAATAAATGAAGAGGAAATAGGCAAACTACCTGAAAAAGAAAATTCAGAATAAAGATAGTAAAAATTATCAAAAATCTTGAAACAAAATGGAGAAAATGCAATAATCAATTAACAAAGATCTAGAAGAATTAAAGAATAAATGTATAGAAACAAACAACACAATTACTGAACCTAAAAACACTCTGGAAGGAACCAACAGCAGAATATCCAAAACAGGTCGACTCAGTGACCTGGAAGATAATATGGTGGAAATAACTTCTGAAGAGCAGAATAAAGTAAAAAGAATGAAAATAACTGAGTCTTAGGGAATCAAAGTCTTAGGGACCTGTGGGACAATATCAAATGCACCAACATTCAAATTATAGGGGTTCCAGAAGAAGAAGACAAAAAAAAAAGGGTAAGAGAAAAATTTTGAAGAGATTATAGTTGAAAATTTCCCCAACATGGAAAAGGAAATAGTCAATCAAGTCCAAGAGGCACAAAGAGTCCCATACAGGATAAACCCAAGGAGAAACACACCAAGACACATACTAAGCAAACTAATAGAGACTAAACACAAAGAAAGAATATTAAAAGCAGCAAGAGAAAAGCAACAAGTAACATACAAGGGAAACCCCATATGTTTAACAACTGATCTTTCAGCAAAAACCCTGCAGACCAGAAGGGAATGGCAGGATATATTCAAAGTAATCAAACAGAAATATCTACAACCAAAATTACTGTACCCAGCAAGGATCTCATTCAAAATTGATGGAGAAATAAAAAGCTTTTCTGACAAGCGAAACTTAGGAGAATTCAGTACCACCAAACCAACTTTACAACAAATGTTAAAAGGACTTATATAGTCAAGAAATACAAGAGAAGGAAAAAGATCTATAAAATCAATCCCAAACAATTAAGAAAATGGCAATAGGAATAAATATATCAATAATTACTTTAAATGTAAATGAACCAAATGCTCCAACCAAAAGCCATAGACTGACTGAATGGATAAAAAAACAAGACCCATATCCGCAAATCAATCAATGTAATACACCACATTAACAAATTGAAAGATAAAAACCATATGATTATCTCAATAGATGCAGAGAAAGCCTTTGACAAAATTCAACACTCATTTATGATAAAAAAAAAAAAAAAAGCAGGAATAGAAGGAACATACCTCAACATAATAAAAGCTATATATGACAAACCCACAGCAAGCATCACCCTCAATGGTGAAAAATTGAAAGCATTTCCCCTGAAATCAGGAACAAGACAAGGGTGCCCACTCTCACCACTACTATTCAACATAGTGTTGGAAGTTTTGGCCACAGCAATCAGAGCAGAAAAAGAAGTAAAAGGAATCCAGATAGGAAAAAGAAGAAGTGAAACTCTCACTGTTTGCAGATGACATGATCCTCTACATATAGAAACCCTAAAGACTCTACCAGAAAATTACTAGAGCTAATCAATGAATATAGTAAAGTTGCAGGATATAAAATTAACACACAGAAATCCCTTGCATTCCTATATACTAACAATGAAAAAACAGAAAGAGAAATTAAGAAACAATACCATTCACCATTGCAACAAAAAGAATAAAATACTTAGGAGTATATCTACCTAAAGAAACAAAAGACCTATACATAGAAAACTATAAAACACTGATGAAAGAAATCAAAGAGGACACAAACAGATGGAGAAACATACCGTGTTCATGGATTGGAAGAATCAATATTGTCAAAATGGCTATTCTACCCAAAGCAATCTATAGATTCAATGCAATCCCTATCAAGCTACCAATGGTATTTTTCACAGAACTAGAACAAATAATTTCACAATTGTATGGAAATACAAAAAACCTCGAATAGCCAAAGTAATCCTGAGAAAGAAGAATGGAACTGGAGGAATCAACCTGCCTGACTTCAGACTCTACTACAAAGCCACAGTCATCAAGACAGTATGGTACTGGCACAAAGACAGAAATATAGATCAATGGAACAGAATAGAAAGCCCAGAGATAAATCCACGAACCTATGGACACCTTATCTTTGACAAAGGAGGCAAGGATATACAATGGAAAAAAGACAACCTCTTTAACAAGTGGTGCTGGGAAAACTGGTCAACCACTTGTAAAAGAATGAAACTAGAACACTTTCTAACACCATACACAAAAATAAACTCAAAATGGATTAAAGATCTAAATGTAAGACCAGAAACTATAAAACTCCTAGAGGAGAACATAGGCAAAACACTCTCCGACATAAATCACAGCAAGATCCTCTATGACCCACCTCCCAGAATATTGGAAATAAAAGCAAAACTAAACAAATGGGACCTAATGAAACTTAAAAGCTTTTGCACTACAAAGGAAACTATAAATAAGGTGAAAAGACAGCCCTCAGATTGGGAGAAAATAATAGCAAATGAAGAAACAGACAAAGGATTAATGTCAAAAATATACAAGCAACTCCTGCAGCTCAATTCCAGAAAAATAAATGACCCAATCAAAAAATGGGCCAAAGAACTAAACAGACATTTCTCCAAAGAAGACATACAGATGGCTAACAAACACATGAAAAGATGCTCAACATCACTCATTATCAGAGAAATGCAAATCAAAACCACAATGAGGTACCATTACACGCCAGTCAGGATGGCTGCTATCCAAAAGTCTACAAGCAATAAATGCTGGAGAGGGTGTGGAGAAAAGGGAACCCTCTTACACTGTTGGTGGGAATGCAAACTAGTACAGCCGCTATGGAAAACAGTGTGGAGATTTCTTAAAAAACTGGAAATAGAACTGCCATATGACCCAGCAATCCCACTTCTGGGCATACACACTGAGGAAACCAGATCTGAAAGAGACACGTGCACCCCAATGTTCATCGCAGCACTGTTTATAATAGCCAGGACATGGAAGCAACCTAGATGCCCATCAGCAGATGAATGGATAAGGAAGCTGTGGTACATATACACCATGGAATATTACTCAGCCATTAAAAAGAATTCATTTGAATCAGTCCTAATGAGATGGATGAAACTGGAGCCCATTATACAGAGTGAAGTAAGCCAGAAAGATAAAGAACATTACAGCATACTAACACATATATATGGAATTTAGAAAGATGGTAACGATAACCCTATATGCAAAACAGAAAAAGAGACACAGAAATACAGAACAGACTATTGAACTATGTGGGAGAATGTGAGGGTGGGATATTTCAAAAGAACAGCATGTATACTATCTATGGTGAAACAGATCACCAGCCCAGGTGGGATGCATGAGACAAGTGCTCGGGCCTGGTACACTGGGAAGACCCAGAGGAATCGGGTGGAGAGGGAGGTGGGAGGGGGGATCGGGATGGGGAATACGTGTAAATCTATGGCTGATTCATATCAATGTATGACAAAACCCACTGAAATGTTGTGAAGTAATTAGCCTCCAACTAATAAAAAATTTAAAAAAAAAAAAAAAGAAGAAGATAAGTGGTAAAAAAAAAAATGACACTTTGAAGTGTTTTGTACAATCTTCTAAAAAATAAAGTCAAAGAAATCAACAACAACAACAAAAAAAACAAGACCCATATATATGCTGTCTACAAGAAACCTACTTCAGACTTAAAGACACATACAGATTGAAACTGAGAGGACAGAAAAATATATTCCATGCAGATGGGAAGCAAAAGAAAGCTGGAGTAACAATCCTCATATCAGACAAAGTAGACCTTAAAATAAAGAAGATTACAAAAGATAAGGAAGGACACTACATAATGATCAAGGGATCAATCCAAGAGGAAGACATAACAATTGTAAATAGCTATGAACCCAACACAGGTGACCTCAATACATAATACAAACACTAACAGATATAAAAGGAGAGCTCTATAGTAACACAATAATAGTAGGAGACTTTAACACCCCACTCACACCAATGGACAGATCACCAAAACAGAAAATTAATAAGGAAACACAAGTCTTAAATGATACATCAGATGAGATGGATCTCATTGATATCTTCAGGACATTCCATCCAAATGCAGATGAATACACCTTCTTCTCAGGTGCAATTGGAACATCTTTCAGGATAGACCACATCTTGGGTCACAAATCAAAGCTCAGTAAATTTAAGAATATTGAAATCATATCAAGCATCTTCTCCAACCACAATGCTATAAGACTAGATATCAGACAACAAGAAAAAAACTGTAAGAAACACAAATACATGGAGATTAAATAACACATTTCTAAATAACCAACAGGGTACTGAAAAAATCAAAAGGGAAATAAAAAAATTTCTAGAAACAAATGACAATGAAAACATGACAACTCAAAACCTATGGAAAGCAGCAAAAACAGTTCTAAATGGAAGTTTATAGTAATACAATCTTACCTCAAGAAACAAGGAAAACATCAAATAGAAAACCCTAACTTTACACCTAAAACAACTGGAAAAAAAAGAAAAAAAAAATCCCCAAATTAGTAGAAGGAAAGAAATCATAAAGATACAAGCAGAAATAACTGAAAAAGAAATGAAAGAAACAATAGTAAAGATTAATAAAACTAAAAGCTGGTTCTTTGAGAAGAGAAACAAAATTGACAAAGCTTTAGCCAGAATTATCAAGAATAAAAGAGAGAAGAATCAAATCAACAAAATTAGAAATTAAAAAGGAGAGGTTACAACAGACAATGAAGAAATATAAAGGATTATAAGAGACTATGATGACAACTATATGGCAATAAATGGATAACCTGGACGAAATGTACAGATTCTTAGAAAAGTTCAACCTTCCAAGACTGAACCAGGAAGAAATGGAAATTATGAACAACCCAACTACAAGCACTGAAATTGAAGCTGTGATCAAAAACTTCTCAAAAAACAAAATCCCAGGACTGGATGGCTTCATGGGAGAATTCTTTCATTTAGAGAAGAGCTAATGACTATCCTTCTAAAACTCTCAAAAAATTGCAGAGGAAGGAATATTTCCAAACTCATTCTGTGAGGCCACCATCACCGAGATACCAAAACCACACAAAGACAACACAAAAAAGCAAGCTACAGGCTAATATCACTGATGAACATAGATGCAAAAATCCTCAATAAAATTTAAGCAAACAGAATTTAGCAACACATTAAAAAGCCCATACACCATGATCAAGTTGGGTTTATTCTAGGGATGCAAGGATTCTTCAATATATGCAAATCAATCAATGTGATACACCATATTAACAAACTGAAAGATGAAAATCATATGATAATCTCAATAGATGCAGAAAAAGCCTTTGACAAAATTCAGCACCCATTTATGATGAAAACTCTTCAAAAAATGAGCATAGAAGGAACCTACCTCAACATAGTAAAGGCCACATATGATAAGCCTACAGCAAACATTATTCTCAATGGTGAAAAACTGAAAGCATTCCCCCCGAGATCAGGAACAAGACAAGGGTGTCCAGTTTCCCCACTATTATTCAACATAGTTCTGGAAATCTTAGCTACAGCAATCAGAGAAGAAAAAGAAATAAAAGGAATCCATATCAGAAAAGAAGGAGTAAAGCTTTCACTGTTTGCAGGTGACATGATACTGTACATAGAAAAAACCCTAAAGACTAGTATCAGAAAATTCCTAGAGCTAATCAGTGAATTTAGTGTTGTTGCAGGATAGAAGATCAATACACAGAAATCACTTGCATTTCTATGTGCTAACAATGAAAAATCAGAGAGAGAAATTAAGGAATCAATCCCATTCACCATAGCAACAAAAAGAATAAAATATCTAGGAATAAACTTACCTAAGGAGATAGAAGAATGTACACAGAAAATTCTAAGACACTGATGAAAGAAATCAAAGACAACATAAACAGATGGAGAGATATTTCATGTTCCTGGGTAGGAAGAATCAATATTGTGAAAATGACTATACTACCAAATGCAATCTATAAATTCACTGTGACCCCTGTGAAATTACCAATGAGATTTTCCACAGAACTAGAACAAAAAATTTCACAATTCATATGGAAATACAAAAGACCTGAAATAGCCAAAGCAGTCTTGAGAAACATGAATGGAGCTGGAGGAATCAACCTTCCTGACCTCAGATTATACTACAAAGCTACAGTCATCAAGACAGTATGGCACTGGCACAAAAACAGAAATATAGACCAATGGAACAAGAGAGAAAGCCCAGAAATAAACCCATGCACCTATGGGTACCTTATATTTGACAAAGGAGGCAAGAATATACAATGGGGCAAAGACAGTCTCTTCAATAAATGGTGCTGTGAAAACTGGACAGCTACATATAAAAGAATGAAACTAGAACACTTCCTAACACCATACAGAAAGATAAACTCAAAATGGATTGAAGACCTAAATGTGAGACCAGAAACTATAAAACTCTTTGAGGAAAACAAAGGCAGAACACTTGATGACATAAGTCAAAGCAAGATCCCCTATGACCCACCTCCTAGAGTAATGGAAATAAAAATGAAAGTAAACAAGTGGAACCTGATTAAACTTAAAAACTTGCACAGCAAAGGAAACTATAGGCAATGAAAAGACAACCCACAGAATGGGAGAAAATAATAGCAAATGAAATAACTGACAAAGGATTAATTTCCAAAACACACAAGCAGCCCACACTTCTCAATACCAGAAAAACAAACAACCCAATCAAAATGTAGGGAAAAGGCCTAAATAGACATTTCTCCAAAGAAGACATATAGACGGCTAAAAAACATATGAGAAGATGCTCCGCATCACTCATTATTAGAGAAATGCAAATCAAAATTACAATGAGATATCACTTCACACTGGTCAGAATGTCCATCATCAAAAAGTCTACAAACAATAAATGCTGGAGAGGATGTGGAGAAAAGGGAATGCTCTTGCACTGTTGGTGGGAATGTAAATTGATGCAGCCACTATGGAAGACGGTATGGAGATTTGTTTAAAAAAACTAGGAATAAAACCACCATATGACCCAGCAATCCCACTCCTAAGGATATAATCTGAGGAAACCAAAGTTGAAAAAGAGACATGTATCCCATTGTTCATTACAGCACTATTTACAATAGCTAGAACATGGAAGCAACCTAGATGTCCATCAACAGATGAATGGATAAAGAAGTATTGGTACATGCACACAATGGAATATTAGTCAGCTATAAAAAAGAATGCCTTTGAGTCCGTTCTAATGAGATGGATGAACCTAGAATCTATTATACAAAGTAAGTCAGAAAGAGAAAGATAAATATCATATTCTAACGCATATATACAGAATCTAGAAAAACAGTACTGAAGAATACTTACAGGGCAGCAATGGAGAAACAGACATAGAAAATAGAGTTGTGGACATGGGGAGAGGGGAAAAGAGAATGAGATGCATGGAAAGAGTAATACGGAAACTTTTATTACCATATGTAAAATAGATAGCCAATGGGAATTTGCCTAATGGCCAAGAAACTCAAACAGGGCCTCTGTATTAACCTAGAGGGGTGGGATGGGGAAGGAGATGGGAGGGAAGCTCAAAAGGGAGGGAATATATGTTTACTTATGGCTGATTCAGGTTGAGGTTTGACAGGAAACAACAAAATTCTGTAAAGCAATTATCCTTCAATAAAAAAATAAATAAAAAAAAACCCCTAAGCATTCAGAAAAAAAAACTAAGATCATGGCATCCAGTCCCATCACTTCATGGGGGGAAAATGGAGATAGTGACAGACTTTATTTTCTTGGGCTCCAAAATCACTGTGGATGGTGACTGCAGCCATGAAATTAAAAGACGCTTGCTCCCTGGAAGAAAAGCTATGACAAACCTAGACATCATATTAAAAATCAGAGACATTACTTTGCTGACAAAGATCCATCTAGTCAAAGATATAGTTTTTCCAGTAGTCGTGTATGGATGTGAGTTGGACCAAAAGAAGAATTGATGCTTTTGAAATGTGGTGCTGGGGAAGACTCCTGAGAGTCCCTTGGACTGCAAGGAGATCAAATCAGTCAATCCTAATGGAAATCAATCCTGAATATTCATTGGAAACACTGATGCTGAAGCTGAAACTTTAGTACTTCGGTCACCTGATGTGAAGAATTGACTCATTTTGGAAAAGACCCTGACACTGGGGAAGATTGAAGGCACTAGGAGAAGGGCACAAAAGAGGATGAGGTGGTTGAATGGCATCATTGACTCAACAGACATGAGTTTGAGCAAACTCCAGGAGATGATGAAGGACAGGGAAGCTTGACGTGCTACAGTTCATTGGATCTCAAAGACCTGGATGACTTAGCAACTGACCAACAACAATAGTTTTAAAAGTACAGGGCAGGAAAAATTGTAAAATTAGACTGAGTCAATTCCAAGGGTGACAATCTCGTAGATAAAAAATGTTTCAGGCTTGTCAGGGAACATCCATTTCATTACTGCAACTTCCTACCCTCCAGTATCTGCTGCTGCTGCTGCTGCTAAGTCGCTTCAGTCGTGTCCGACTCTGTGCGACCCCATAGACAGCAGCCCACCAGGCTCCGCCGTCCCTGGGAATCTCCAGACAAGAACACTGGAGTGGGTTGTCATGTCCTTCTCCAGCTGCAGTATCTGAGGTCACCAATAATCAAATACCTAAAGAGGGTGCCCACTTCCATTTCCACTCTTCACATTTTCCTGTTTATTTCTTTCATCCCCACCACCAGACCTCTCTCTGTTCTCCAACTAAATGAAAGTGTCTTAAAGTCATGAATCTTTCTTATATCCTACAGATTCCATAGTGCCTCTTACAGTCCCTGACACACACTAGGTACCCAGTTACTATCTGAATGACTAAATGCAAAAGTGTTACTTTTAAAGAACCTGGACTTTGAAATTCTCCATTCACTCAGTCTTTCCTGAATTATTAAATATTTATAATTATTAAATATTGGGACATTGATAATGATTTCATATTTCCATTTATTACAAACAATTACTAAAGTTAAATTCTTGCTTCATTTTGTAAACATTATTAAGGAAACATGTCATTTGGAGAAGAACATTTTAGAGTAGTGTTTGATAACCAATATACAAGCTAAGGGAGGGACAAAAAAACCCTGGTGCACTTGTTATGATAATGACCATGTTAGAATGTGAGAACTACCCTAAGGAAAATTATGTATTCAGACAATAAAAACCTCACTAGAGTACAATGAACAGAATACACACCAGTGGCTTAAATGCTCATATGAATGGGGTGTTACAGTCCACACATTAATAATCCATGCTTGAATGTCAGCTTAAGTGGATGATGCCCAATACTTAAAATGCCATATTGAAATATATTTTTTGCTCAAATTGATTAAAACAAAAATTATACCATTATAGCATTGTCATGCAGCATGTTCTAACTCATTTAATAAAATTAATATTTTGCTTCCTCATTTCCTGTCAAATGAAATAAAGTATTATTTATTTTAAAAGAAATTAAAACCAAGACAGAAGATAAATACATAGATACCTTACATTAGCATTGTCTATGTAAAGACAAACCCTAGAGCAGAGAATTCATGTACACACACGTACATATATATACAAACTCTCATATATAATTCTTATGATAGCTGGTAAATCAGTATAAGTGGCAGAGATGACATAAGGCTGAAAAACTGGCAAAAGTTATAGTATTTTCTAAAAAAAAGGAGATAGGTAAATCCTACATATTTCATTTGGTAAGCTTGTATCAATCCATGGAAAAATTATAGGTCCAATGAGTCGTGAGCTTATATGTTTCCAAGTTAAAGTTCACTAGTGTTCAGCATGAATCTTAAGAAAACTTTATATTTAAAAGTAACACCATTTTATTTTAGGATAATTGTCTAGATTATCCCAAGGGAGTGACACAGATAGAAGGTTAGTTTTTTTCTGATATATGTCTAGACAAGATGATAAAATGTGAGCTATACAATAACTAAAGGGAGAAATTATGATCAGTGTTATTAGTAAAACAAAGTCAATCCAACAAATGTTGTTGAACCTTCAGTGACTGCAGAAATGGATCTTTCTGATACTGAGTGCTGTGTATATTTGAAGAGTTTCCTCATTAAAGTACAGACTGATTCTCGAGGATGGGATTTTCCAGGCAAGAGTACTGGAGTGGGTTGCCATTTCCTTTTCCAGGGGATCTTCCTGACCCAGGGATCAAACCCAGGTCTCCCGCATTGTAGGCAGACACTTTACCATCTGAGCCACTAGGGAAGTCTCTCCAGGATGCTAGCTCTGGTTAAAATCATTGAAGGCAGGGAATCCTTAAGATGGTGTGATACATGTTACTATTGCGCTTGGACCCACTATGGTCCAGAACAATTAAGAGGAATTAGAAATTCAGTACAGTTGGATTAAAAGTTTGGTATCAGTAACTGGAATAAAATCACCTTCTCCATACTCTTTCCTCTTCCCCAGCCTGAGGGTACCTTGGACATTTAAACTTGAATTGAGGTAATGAGGACATGTAAGGCTACCAATGGCTATTAATACCTCTCAAGGTTGTCTTAAAATGGATTATCTTGCTAGTGGAACACTGGACTAGATCAGAGATCTTCAAACTTCCTTCAGTTCTGTTCAGTCACTCAGTCGTGTCTTACTCTTTGCGACCCCATGGACTGCAGCATGCCAGGCCTCCCTGTCCATCACCAACTCCTGGAGTTTACTCAAACTCATGTCCATTGAGCCGATGATGGCATCCAACCATCTCATCCTCTGTCGTCCCATTCTCCTCCTGCCCCCAATCTTTCCTAGCATCAGGGTCTTTTCAAATGAGTCAGCTCTTCACATCAGGTGGCCAGAGTATTGGACTTTCAGCTTTAACATCAGTCCTTCCAATGAATATTCAGGACTGATTTCCTTTAGGATGGACTGGTTGGATCTCCTTGCAGTCCAAGGGACTCTCAAGAATCTTCTCCAACACCACAGTTCAAGAGCATCAATTCTTCAATGCTCAGCTTTCTTTACAGTCCAACTCTCACATCCATACATGACTACTGGAAAAACCATGACTAGATGGACTTTTGTTGGCAAAGTAATGTCTCTACTTTTTAATAAGCTATCTAGGTTGGTCATAACTTTTCTTCCAAGGAGTAACCATCTTTTAATTTCATGGCTGCAGTCACCATCTGCAGTGATTCTGGAGCCCCCAAAATAAAGTCTGTCACTGTTTCCACTGTTTCCCCATCTATTTGCCATGAAGTGATGGGACCAGATGCCAAAACTTTTGTTTTCTGAATGTTGAGCTTTAAGCCAACTTTTTCACTCTCCACTTTCACCAAGAGGCTCTTTAGTTCTTCTTCACTTTCTGCCATAAGGGTGGTATCATCTGCATATCCGAGGTTATTGATATTTCTCCCAGCAATCTTGATTCCAGCTTGTGCTTCTTCCAGCCCAGCATTTCTCATGATGTACTCTGCATATAAGTTAAATAAGCAGGGTGACAATATACAGCCTTAACGTACTCCTTTTCCTATTTGGAACCAGTCTGTTGTACCATGTCCAGCTCTAACTGTTGCTTCCTGACCTGCATACAGATTTCTCAAGAGGCAGGTCAGGTGGTCTGGTATTCCCGTCTCTCAGAATTTACCAGTTTATTGTGATCCAAACAGTCAAAGGCTTTGACGTGGTCAATTAGAAAACAACAACATACACACACACACACAAGATCAGCTTGATTAAGCATACCTGTATCTAACTTGGCTTCCTATCTCACATCCCCCTTCACAACTGCCCTTTTCTTACTTCAGAAAAAAAAAATCCCGCTTCTCTTTCATCCTGTGTTGCAGCCACTGTTGAATTTAGTGTAGAAGGCCCACTTCAGCACTAAATCAAATGACCATTACAAATTTTGGTATTTGTCCTGATGAAGTAAACTAATCTATTAACTGTAGCAACTTTATTTGCAAATCACATGGTTTCTAATCCTCTGTTTTCAACGAAATTCAAAAGTACCTAACTGATTGCTATTCGATAGTAGATCAAATAGAATAGAAATAGCAGTGAACTCTATCTTATTATAGCCATAAATAATATTCATCCCTACATATGTAAATTAATTGGGGAATAAAACTACATTTATCTCATTAAGAGATGCATTCTAATAAAATTTTGCTATTTATAGTAACTATCATAAAACATGTAATATATTCAAGTTTTATTACTCAAGTTTGTATTACAAATAGTTCTAACTCAATCCAAAAGAAATTTTTATGACTTGAGAACCTTGAAGTCACAAGAAATTTTTAAAATTATATTTCAATTTACACAAATATTCCCTTACTGAAAATTATGATAGGGGATCTACAAAAGATAAAACTTAATAATATTACATATTAATAAAGTTATCTGGGTAATTAGAAGGGATATATGAGTTCAAGAGAAAGTTCATGATGTTAAATTTCTGACTGTATTTTAAAAATATGAATGATAGCAAGGATAAGGCTGCTATGATATTTAGATTCCACTTGTCACATCTTATTTTTTATTCATTTTTTATTGGAAAATAGAGTCATTTTGTGATTGGGTTATTTATTTATTTATTTATTTTTATATTGAGCTGTATGAGATGTTAGTATATTTTGGAGATTAATTCCTTGTTGGTTGCTTCATCTGCAACTATTTTCTCCTATTCTGAGGGTTGTTTGTTTTGTTTGTGGTTTCCTTTGCTGTGCAAAATCTACTTGTTACATTTTGAAATGAAACAAGACTTTTAAAAAATGAATCAAAAATTACATGTTAGAAAATATAAATTACAACTACTTAAAGTTCATTGGAAGGACTGATGCTGAAGCTGAAACTCCAATACTTTGGACACCTCATGCGAAGAGTTGACTCATTGGAAAAGACCCTGATGCTGGGAGGGATTGGGGGCAGGAGGAGAAGGGGACGACAGAGGATGAGATGGCTGGATGGCATCACCTACTTGATGGGCATGAGTCTGAGTAAACTCCGGGAGTTGGTGATGGACAGGGAGGCCTGGCGTGCTGCAATTCATGGGGTCACAAAGAGTCGGACACGACTAACAGACTGAACTGAACTGAACTGAAAGTTTTATGAAGAAATTTGGCATTGACTAAAAATTATAAAATTGTGTGAAGGAATAATACAGTCTTTCAGAATTCATAGTACCTAAGTATTGAAGCAAAAGTTCAAAGATCATTGCACTGGTTCTGATTTATTTATAGGATGCTTCTTATCTGCAATAAAAGGAAATTTATTCAACTAACAGAAATTACAATAAAAAACAAAGATTAATACAAATGAATAAAACCAGAAGTGACCATCTGGTCCAGCTTTTAAGTAACTGTCCAGATGGTATTATTTCTTTTAATTTCATGAGCTGAGACTTATTTATTGTACAAACTAACAATTGTTCTACCAAACGAACTTGTTATGTGAAAAGAATCTGTTGTGAATATGAAGTTACAATTAGCATTTATTTACTAAAAATCTGATAACTGCTCATCCTATAGAAAAATAAATAAGTGCAAAAAATTACAGTATTTCCTTCTTATTCACAGTGTCACTTTCTGAGGTTTCAGTCACCTGCAGTCAACCCAGTACAAAAATATTAAATGAAGGTTTCCAGAAATAAACAATTCATATGTTTTACATTGCATGTTTTTCTGAGTAGCACAATGAAATCTCACGACATGAACCCTGTTTGTCCTGTGTAATCTGTCTATAACTCACTTAGCAGCCATCGTGGTCATCAGATGGACAGTCTTGGCATCACAGTGCTTGTGTTCAAGTAACTGTTAGTTTACTTAATAATGGTCCCAGAGTGCAAGAGTAGTGATACTGTCAGTTCAGATGTGTCAAAGAGAAGCCATAAGTGAAGCCATAAGTCTTTAAGTGAAAAGGTGAAAGTTCTCAACTTGGTAAGGAAAGGAAGCTTGCTGAGGTTGCTAAAATCTATGGTAAGAAGGAATCTTCTATCCATGACATTGCAGAGAAGTAAAAAGAAATTTGTACCAGTTTTGTTGTTGCGTCTCAAACTGCGCTAGTTATAGCCACAGTGTGTGGAAAGTGCTTAGCAAAGATTAAAAAAAAAAGCATTAAATTTGTACGTGAGGGGCTTTCCTTGTGGCTCAGAGGTAAAGAATCGGCCTGCCAATGCGGGAGACACAGGTTCGATCATTGGTCAAGGAAGATCCCACATGCTGCGGAGCAACAAAGCCCAATGTACCACAACCACTGAGCCTGTGCTCTAGAACCCGGAAGTCACAACTGCTAAGCCCACGTGCTGCAACTACTGAGCCCATGTACTGCGACCTCTGAAACCCGTGTGCACTAGAGCCCAGGCTCCACAACAAGAGAAGCCGCCGCAATGAGAATCATGCGCACAGCAGCAAAGAGTAGCCCCCACTCTCTGCAATCAGAGAAAAGCCGCACAGCAACAAAGACCCAGCACAAGCAAAATTAAATAAATAAAAATTATTTTAAAAAATGGTTCACATGAAAAATAAATCTTAAAAAAATTTGTATCATAAGGTATTTTGAGAGAGAGACTACAGTCATGTAACTTTCATTACAGTATATAGTTACAACTATTCTATTTCATTAATATTGTTAATCTCCTACTGTGCCTAATTTATAAATTAAACTTTATCATAGGTATATGTGTCTAGGAAAAAGTAGCATACATAGGGTTTAATACTATCTGTGGTTTCAGGCATCCATTGGGAGTTTTGACACCTATTTCCCAAGAATAAGGGGAGACTATTGTATTTAAATGTGATCCAGTTCAAAAATCTACATACTTATGAAAACATATATATATGTGTGTGTATGTGTGTTTATATACAGTATGTGATTATTGCATACCATTATTAAATATCATATAGATGTAATATTAATCATTATTAGTTATTAAACTATATAATACATACCATAGATGTCAAATTTCTTGTTAGGATAACATATTACCTACATATAGCAAAAATTATTGACTGTAAAATTGTTGTTAGCTTTTGATATATTATGATATACATTTTTCTTATGCACATTCAATTTTTCTATTTCTATCCATATCAATTTCTTTTAAAGAATTCTTACAGGTCCTATTTTATCTATTATTAGAAGATCCAATAAGAAAAGATGCAAAATAATACATTTCAAAATGAGAAATTTCTTGACATTTTCCATTATACTTATAATGACAGTGTTAATATTTATAGCAGTGATTAAGTTTAATAAAAGCTACTATAGCTTATAATGGATTCTGATTCAGCTAGACTCCATAATTAATAATTTACTCAATAATCCTGTAGTATTTAGACTTCAGTTTATCAGCCATAATGGCTATAATATTATTTGATCTAGGTTTAACAAACAGATTAAAATTATAGCTGCACTTAATAATTGGACATGATTTTGTTTCATGTGCTTAAATATATTTTTAGATTTGTACTGACAGACTTATTAGATGTGAGAAAATAGCCATATTAATGTGGTAGGTATTATTATCCTAATTAAAATTGAAAAGTTCCTCAGTTTGGAACTATCTTTTAGAAAACATGTGCATTCCTTGGATGAGCCACACTTTATACAAAGAGCACTTGACTTCCATGTGCAACATTATCTATGCTTCTATGTGAAAACCAGACTTTATTAAAAAGTATTTGAGTTTAAATAATTGTTTTGAATCCTGCTTGGAAATTAGAAACATGCTGATAATTATTGTTTTTAATCAATGTAAGTGTACCATGGCAAGGATCATTTATATTTTTGATCATTATGTTTTTACTATGAAAATCTTGAGGTTCGCATGTAATGGGAAATAATCACATAGGTAGAAGCATGAGATCTGAATGAGGAGAACCCAACTTAGGCATGTGACTTTTCCTCAGTCAATTAAGTTTTTAAAATAATTTAAAGACAATATTTAGATTGTAGAAAGCTGTAAACCCACTACATGCTGGGCTGGTGATATCACAATTGCAGTATTGTGTTGACTCTTAGCCTCATAAATTTAAAAACTACATACATACATACATACGCACGTACATGATGTAGTACTCTCCAAGTGAAGGCATACATTTTAGGATCAGTAGCAAACTAGAATGCCTCCAAAAGGGGCATTCAGGATTATAAAAAGCCTAGAAAGCATGCTGTACATGCTTGCTTGCTCAGTTGCTTTAGTTGTGTCCAACTCTTTGCGACCCTGGACGGTAGCCAGGCTCCTCTGCTCATGGCATTCTCTAGGCAAGAATGCTGAAGTGGGTTGCTATGCCCTCCTCCAGGGGATCTTCCAGAACCAGGGGTTGAAACCATGTCTCCTATGGCTCTGACATCACAGGTGGATTCTCTGCTGAGCCACTAGCAGCTTAGATTGTTTAACCTTGAGAGTGGACTCAACAGAGCTACCTTTAAATACTTATATAATTCCTAAAATAATAAAAGGACTGGATTTTTCCTGTGATGTTCCAGAATTCAGAACTAGGATTAATAATGGGAGTGAAAAGAATATAGGTTTTTGTTTTATCATAAGAATTACTTTCAAAGCGCAGTTCTTTGGCAATGGAATAAATTGCCTCATAAGCTAGGGGGCTACTCAAAGTGGAGCTATCTCAGCCAATCATCTTTTAGAAACATTAAGAAAACACAATAAGCCCTAGAATTTCCATACATTTTAAGGTTTTTATAGTACTTTGAGATTTCTTTAAAAATTCTAAAGTTTCACACATGGATTGTTTAACAAGTTTCTCTTTACTTTGATATATGGTGACAAGATGGTTTTAATTTTGAATGTGCTTTCATTCATTCAGTCAACAAATATTTTTTGAGCAGTTACTACATGCCAGGTGTTGAGTTAAAAGCTAGTGTAGGATGGAGAATCAAACTAGACATAGAGATCAGAGATTGTATGGGCAGATATTACTCAGTAGTCATACAAAAAAACAGGCAATCACAAACACTGATAAATGGAATGGAGAAAGTGCATGGTACTCTGTGAACTTGGGCTTCCCTGGGAGCTCAGCTGGTAAAGAATCCATCTGCAATGCAGGAGACCCTGGTTTGATCCCTGGGTCGGAAAGATCCCCTGGAGAAGAGATAGTCTGCCCACTCCAGTATTCTTGGACTTCCCTGGTGACACGGATGATAAAGAATCTGCCTACAGTGGGATAGACCTGGGTTCGATCTTTGGGTTGGGAAGATCCTCTGGAGGAGTGCATGGCAACCCACTCCAGTATTTTTGCCTGGAGAATCCCACAGACAGAGGAGCCTGGCAGTCTACAGTCCATAGGGTCACAAAGAGTTGAACATGACTGAAATGACTGAGCATGCACGCATGCACTTTGCAACCTTATGCAAACAAGAGGAGTTTCTTTCCTCTACATCACTACCATCTAGGGCAGCCGTCATCATCTCTTACCTGGAGTACCACACAGCCTACTAAAAATGGGCTCCCTGTTTTCACTCACACTGAACTCTTAACCTTTCTCAACTCCACAAGCATAATTTCCTCAAAATGCAAATCATAACTCCACCCTGCCTGAAATCCGGCAATGCTTCTGACTGATAGAGGGTGCGACAATATGAGAGAATAGCACTGAAACATGTATATTACCATATGTAAAATAGATGACCAGTGCAAGTCTGAAGCTTGAAGCAGGGCACTCAGAGCTGGTATTTTGGGACAACCCAGAGGGATGGGGTGAGGAGGGTGGTGGGAGGGGGGGTTCAGGATGGTGGGACACATGTATACCTATGGCTGATTCATGTCAATGTACGGCAAAAACCACCACAAAATTGTAAAGTAATTAGTCTCCAATTAAAATAAACAAATCAATTAAAAAAAAGAAAAAAACCCACCATTCTTATCATGGCCTAAAAAGATTTTTATAATACAGTCTATTTACATACCACTTTATTTAAAATATGTAACCAACAAAGGCTTCCCTTACAGCTCAGTTGGTAAAGAATCTGCCTGCAGTGCAGGAGACCTGGGTTCGATCCCTGGGTTGGGAAGGCCCCCTGGAGAAGGAAATGGCAATCCGCTCCAGTATCCTTGCCTGGAAAATCTCATGGACAGAGGAGACTGGTGGGCTGCAGTCCATGGGGTCGCAAAGAGTCGGACACGACTGAGCGACTAACACTTACTTACTTAACTAACAAGGACCTGCTGTGTGGCACATGGGACTCTGCTTAATGTTACGAGGCAGCCTGGATGGGAGAGGAGTTTAGGGGAGAATGGTTACATGTATACGTATGACTGAGCCCCTTTGCTGTTCATCTGGAATTATTACAACATTATTAATCAGCTATATCCCAATGAAAAATAAAAAGTGTAAAAAATATATAGTCCATTTCTATCTCCATGGCTATCTCAAACCATTTTCCCATATTCCAGTTACTCTGAGGTTTTTCAGTACTGGGCCATTATCTTCTGCGTCAGGGCCTTTGAACATACAGTTCTCTCTTTTTGCTAAGGTCTACATCCCTTCTCCCTTCATCCAGTTAATTCTATCAATATAAACTCACATATTGCCCTCTTGTACACAATCATAAGTCACTCAGTCATTTACTCAACAAATATTTATTGAGCTCCTAATATGCACCAAGCATTATTCTAATTGTTTGGATTACAGGAGCAAACAAAACAGGTCAGAGAGACTTGCCCTCGAGGGAAAATAAACAAAGATTCCTGCTAGTTTATACTATGCTTAGAAAGTTAAACCATGACCTAGATGCTTAGATCAAATTGTTAATTTTACTGGCTATGCAACTGTATTCCCACAGACTTTTTCAAGGTTAAGGTTTCTAATAATTCTTCAAAATGCAAGATTAGACAGAAGCCTATATAAAAAATGGTCCTATGACAAAAACACACTACTCTACATTTACAATTTGTAGACAACGTGGCTCATTTCATGCCTTGTGATTTCACAACTCTGTGGTAGTACACTAAAATATGTGTATATTTGGACATATATTTTTTATGTATATACATTAATAAGTACAGTGCACATGTATGTTATGTATGACAACATAAGTAGATTATATACCACAGAAGGATGTAAACTAAAATTTTACCTTGAAAGTATTAATGGATTTATTCAAAATTATCTTACTATTTGGGAAATTTAACTTATAGATAATGATTATAAATTTTACTTCCTTTGAAGCAAGTGGTCATTGATTAACTGCCTGTTTTAGGTAGCTGACATTTACCACATTTTGTTCGGTATTGAGCATGGAAGGAGGTTTTACAAATTAGGAAAGCTCTTAACTGGTTTGAGGAATTTATAGTTCACCTAGAAAGACAACATAAATGAAACAATATGAGGTAGTATATCCACAAAGTACAACAGAGTATAGTAAAAAACTGAACATAAAAGAAGAAAACAAAGAAACTCTTCCTCACCCCAATTACTTTCAATATACTCCATATTCAGAGAAAGATAAAGGCAGAGGAGCCATGAATTTATGTTGCATCAGATAAAATTCACTAGCCAGAATGTAATTTCTGGTAAGAAATAATTGCTAACGAGAGCAGTGTTACTCCAAAAATGTAGAAGCAGCAACTTGGAATCTCCAGAAAGCTTCTGGAGGCACTAGATTGTGATTATATTCTCTTAAGATAAGGGTATCTCAGTTTCAAGGCTTTACAAGTTATGGATCTTAGGAGAAAAATAACAGTTTAGTGAAAGTTTCTCCTTTGTAGCTCACTGAGATGAGGGAAAAGGTCAAAGGCAGCTTAACACATTTATAGCAGCTTGGAAAGTAGTGGTGTCAATGGAGGCCACGGCTGATAGGATCTCATGGTGATAATTGTAGCTCTGCTTTTCCCCACCTCATCCTGATTGTGGTGAGAGCTGAGAACTTAGAGCAATGGATTGAGAAAATACCATGAAATGAAAGGACCATTGGTCTGGATAAAACTACAGTCAGTAAAAATGGAAAATAAACTTCCATGTGTTTGGCCTTTAGCAGCCTCAGAGACTTCAAATAACATTTCACCAAATTGCTTTTGAGTCCATCATAGTTGTAATGCTTTTTCTTTGGGTCACTTGATAGTCTAAAATCTGTTAGCAGTTGTGAAATAGTGTTAAAGGAATACTGAATGTATCTATTTTTTCTTAAAAGCCACTTAATCCAGTAAAGTTCAGGCCAAGGGGATATACTAATTTAAAAATTGTTATCTGTTTCTACTGCTGATGATATGGATAATGTTTATACTTTAAAAAATTGTTTCTTTAATTCAGGAGTAGCTAAAACAAACTTGTTTTCATTGGCTTACATATTGCTTTCATAGGGTTCAGTCCTGTTAAAGAATTTAGCATCACTCCTGGTTTCAGGTATTATTTATGCTAGATGCTTTCGTATGTAGGGCACACAGTTTAAAAGGGTGCACTCTGTAATATTAAATGATATGAAAAATGAATGCTGAGAACAGAATTCAAATTTGAAAAAACTAACATGCTGACAACTGAAAAATGGCCCAATTAACATTACAGACATTTTACTTAGTTGAAAAATGAAAAGCAAACAAACTAAAATTCATTTGTATTAGAAGCAAAGTTTAGAAGTTTATAAAAATCTTTTCTTCTTTCCTATTTCAGGAAAATGGCTTAGGATTATTTCTCTGAATTGCCTACTTATGGTGGTTTAAAGAAAGCACAGCATATGTGATTAGCTGTCTAATGATTTAGGTGAGTTATTGAAAAGATTTCATATAAATTGAATATTTATGTCTTTCTTGAATCACTCTGTTCCACTGGATTAATCTATTCAGTATCTGACAGCAGGGGTGTCTGGCTCATTGCTGTAGTCCCAGGAGCTGGACAAGTGTGGTCACACAATAAACCTTTAAACCCTCAAGACATTTTTTGTTGAATATATGGATAAAAGTCCTAATAAGAAAATGAACACAGGAAAGCAAGATGTGACTCTGAATATGAAGCAGTCTGAGTAGGTATGAATGGATAGAAATGGTATGGATATGAATAATTGAGTTCAGAATGATGAAAGCAGAGTTTTGCCAAATTGATCATGTAACATGACTAGAAGGTGTTTTAATTCCCCCAATTTCTAACATCAGTTCTGTAGGGAAAAGCAAGTAATAAAAAAGTAAAAAGTGCTCTAAAGATGAACTTAATATCACTATGTATCCTCAATTGTAGGAGAAGATAAAAGTTAATGCTTAAAGGAAACCACCACTGTTTTTTGTCATTTTTCTTTTCTGGAAAATTTTACCTTGATAGGAAAAATGATCAAGAGAAGACAGAGATAAAAAAAGATGGTGGATCCACAGCAAAACTGTAGTGAAACATGGTGTTTGGATTTAATTCTTTCATCAAAGGATCTTACTGAAGACCATTTTTAGTCCTTAGTTTACCCCTTCTTCCTTCCCTCCTTCCTTCCTCCTTCCCTCCCTCTCTCCCTTCCTTTATTCTTTCTTTCCTTCCTCCCTATTGAACCCCAGGCAAACAGAAGTCTTATAAAATATTCAAACACCTGCTTTGAGAGTTGGACAGGCCTGAATCACTTTTTGGAAATCTATCCACTTTAACAGATGCTAAAGATTTGGGCCAGGAAAGTATAGGGATTTAGAAATAAAGAGAACCCTGAAATTCCCCTACCTTCCTTGATTTGCTCATTCTCTTCACAATATGGCTCGCCTATTACACTTTAACAGTAATTCTGAAGCATCTATGGTGCAAGGTGAATATCTTCCTTGATTCTACACATTTCTTTTTTTTTTTGATTCTCCACATTTCTGTGGTTCTTAAGTTAACCTTCATTGAACAGAGACTCCTTTCATTGGTTCCATCAAGTCTACCCACATCTCTGAGGGATATCAGAATATCATCAAAAACTGCATATGAATAAGTCTAAGGCCAGGGCATGAACTCTTGCTTCCTATTCGTCACATCTTAAAGCCACATGCCACAGTATTTCCTTAATTGTTGAGGAACACTTCTTGAAAATAAAAACAGATATTGTAGAAAATATCAGATCCTGTTTCTCTGCTCATTGGTACTGCCTAGCTTTCTTGGAAGTGCTGCTCTTGAGAGCCAGATTCCTTGAAATGACCTTATAGCATAAGAGGATAAGCATCAATTCTCCTCTGTCACCAAGAGTCTGCTGGGGCTTATACCTGGCTATGGAGATGCCACACTCTTTTAAAAAATAAAAGGTTACCAGTTAAATGATATTGGACTACTGGGTGCCAGACTTTTCAGAGCAGATTCATCTAGAAAATAAATATGGACACAAGACATTTATTGCTTTATTTCATTATACATCCACACCTCAAACATTTAACATGTTGTCAGGAATAATACTTTGAGCTCTCAAACCTTAACCAAATGTAAAAGCAGAGACCCATAGAAAATTAAATCTCCAGTGAACCAATATATCAAATTGTGTGATTTTCGCTCCTGTTCCAATGACTCCATGAAAAGAAAAGAAGTCAAGAGATATGGCTTAAAATGCAAAAAAAAAAAAAAAGTCAAAAATATGCATCAAACAATAAAAGTATTTTTTAAGAACATCACTGACTGTGCAAGAGTGTCAATTAAATAAAATATCATGGCTGACTTAACAAAAAAAGGGAGTGTAAAAGACCTGAAGAAGGTGCCTTTAGGAAATTGGAAACATTGATTTGAAGTAGTTCATTCCTGACAATTTTTGACCCTTTGTGAAATAGAGCATAGGACAAGGTTGTGGTTCAGGATAAGACAATGAAGCGGCAGGAATAAGAGAGGTTTATGGGTTGAAAGGTACTATGAGTTATGAAATCTGACTTAGAGTTATATAGGGGTGAAGATAGGTGAATGCCTAAAGAGCATTAATCTGTGAGAGGAAACCAATGCTAGATAAATGCATATTTTGTTTGCCTTAACCATTAAATTCATCTTTAAATAATACCAAAGTGCCTAAAGAATAAGACATCCATCATCTGAATATGAGGCTTTATAAAGTCTCTCTATTCACAACATACAATTTTATGTTTATCTAGTATATGTTTGCAGAGAAGGCAATGGCAACCCACTCCAGTATTCTTGCCTGGAGAATCCCAGACGGAGGAGCCTGTTGGGCTACCAGTGGGGTCACACAGATCGGACATGACTGATGTGACTTAGCAGCAGCAGCAGTATAAGTTTGGCGAGCGGCAGCTGTGCAGTGCTGGAGTGGTGAGGGGCCAAGAGGAGACACCACAAATCCAGGGTAAGGAGCAGCAGCTGCTCTTTGCTGGAGCAGCCATTGAAGAGATACTCCACATCCAAGGTAAGAGAAACCCCAGTAAGATGGTAGGCGCTGACAGAGGGCATCAGAGGGCAGACAGACTGAAACCACAATCACAGAAAACTAGCCAATCTAATCACATGGACCACACCATTGTCTAACTCAGTTAAACTAAGTCATGTCTTGTAGGGGCCACCCAAGACGGACAGGTCATGGTGGAGAGTTCTGACAAAATGTGATCCACTGGAGAAGGGAGAGGCAAACCACATCAGTATTCTTGCCTTGAGAACCCCATGAATAGCATCAAAAGGCAAAAAGATAGGACACTGAAAGATGAACTCCCCAGGTTGGTAGGTGCCTAATATGCTACTGGAGATCAGTGGAGAAATAAATCCAGAAAGAATGAAGAGATGGAGCCAGAGTGAAAACAGCACCCAACTGTGGATGTGACTGGTGATAGAAGCAAGGTCTGGTGCTGTAAAGAGTAATACTGCATAGGAACCTGGAATGTTAGGTCCATGAATTAAGGCAAATTGGAAGTGGTCAAACAGGAGATGGCAAGAGTGAACGTTGACATTCTAGGAATCAGCGAACTAAATGGACTGGAATGGGTGAATTTAACTCAGGTGACCATTATATCTACTACTGTGGGCAGGAATCCCTTAGAAGAAATGGAGTAGTCATCATAGTCAACAAAAGAGTCTGAAATGCAGTATTTGGATGCAATCACAAAAACGACAGAATGATCTCTGTTCATTTCCAAGGCAAACCATTCAATATCACGGTAATCCAAGTCTATGCCCCAACAAGTAGCACTGAAAAAGCTGAAGTTGAACAGTTCTATGAAGACCTACAAGACCTTTTAGAACTAACACTAAAAAAAAGTATGTCCTTTTCATTATAGGTGACTAGAATGCAAAAGTAGGAAGTCAAGAAACACCTGGAGTAACAGGCAAATTTGGCCATGGAGTACAGAATGAAGCAGAGCAAAGGCTAATAGAGTTTTGCCAAGAGAATGCACTGTTCATAGCAAACACCCTCTTCCAACAACACAAGAGAAGACTCTACACATGGACATCACCAGATGGCCAACACCGAAATCAGACTGATTATGTTCTTTGCAGCCAAACATGGAGAAGCTCTATACAGTCAGCAAACACAAGACTGGGAGCTGACTGTGGCTCAGATCATGAACTTCTTATTGCCAAATTTAGACTTAAATTGAAGAAAGTAGGGAAAAGCAATCGACCAATCAGGTATGACCTAAATCAAATCCCTTATGATTATACAGTGGAAGTGAGAAATAGATTTAAGGGACTAGATCTGATGGACAGAGTGCCTGGTGAACTATGGATGGAAGTTCGTGATATTGTACAGGAGACAGGGATCAAGATCATGCCCATGGAAAAGAAATGCAAAAAAAAAAAAAAAAGAAAATGGCTGTCTGAGGAGGCGTTACAAATATCTGTGAATAGAAGAGAAGTGAAAGCAAATGAGAAAAGGAAAGATATACCCATATGAATACAGAGGTCCAAAGAAAAGCAGGAGAGATAAGAAAGCCTTCCTCAGCATTCAATGCAGAGAAATAGAGGAAAGTAATAGAATGGGAAAGACTAGAGATCTCTTCAAGAAAATTAGGCGTACCAAGGGAACATTTCATGCAAAGATGGGCTCAATAAAGGATAGAAATGGTATAGACCTAAGAGAAGCAGAAGATATTAAGAAGAGGTGGCAAGAATACACAGAAGAACTATACAAAAAAGATCTTCACGATCGAGATAGTCATGATGGTACATTCACTCAATTAGAGCCAGACATCCTGGAATGCAAAGTCAAGTGGGCCTTAGGAGGCATCACTACAAACAAAGCTAGTGGAGGTGATGGAATTCCACTTGAGCTATTTCAAAACCTAAAAGATGATGCTGTGAAAGTGCCAGCAAATTTGGAAAACTCAGCAGGGGCCACAGGACTGGAAAAGGTCAGTTTTCATTCCAATCCCAAAGAAAGGCAATGCCAAAGAATGCTCAAACTACCATACAATTGCACTCATCTCACACACTAGTAAAGTAATGCTCAAAATTCTCCAAGCCAGGCTTCAATAGTACATGAACCGTGAACTTCCAGATATTCAAGCTGGCTTAGAAGAGGAACCAGAGATCAAATTGTCAACATCTGCTGGATCATCAAAAAAGCAACAGAGTTCCAGAAAACATCTATTTCTGCTTTACTTACTATGCCAAAGCCTTTGATGCTGTCGATTACAATAAACTGTGGAAAATTCTGAAAGTGATGGGAATACCAGACCACTTGTCCTGCCTCTTGAGAAACCTGTATGCAGGTCAAGAAGCAATAGTTAGAACTGGACATGGAACAAAAGACTGGTTCAAAATAGGGAAAGGAGTATGTCATGGCTGTATATTGTCACCCTGCTAATTTAACTTTATATGCAGAGTACATCATGAGAAATGCTGGGCTGGAGGAAGCACAAGCTGGAGTCAAGATTGCTGGGAGAAATATCAATAACCTCAGACATGCAGATGACACCACCCTTAAGGCAGAAAGTGAAGAGGAACTAAAGAGCCTCTTGATGAATGTGAAAGAAGAGAGTGAAAAAGCTGGCTTAAAACTCAACATCAGAAAACTAAGATCATGGTATCCGGTCCCGTCACTCATGGCAAATAGATGGGGAAACAGTGGAAACAGTGGCTGACTTTATTTTTCCTGGGCTCCAAAATCACTGCAGATGGTGATTACAGCCATGAAATTAAAAGATGCTTACTCCTTGGAAGGAAAGTTATGACCAACCTAGACAGCATATTATAAAAGCAGAGACATTCCTTTGCCAACAAAGGTCTGTCTAGTCAAGGCTGTGGTTTTTCCAGTAGTCACGTATTGATGTGAGAGTTGGACTATAAAGAAAGCTGAGCACCAAAGAACTGATGCTTTTGAACTGTGTTGTTGGAGAAGACTCTTGAGAGTCTCTTGGACTGCAAGGAATTCCAACTAGTCCATCCGAAAGGAGATCAGTCCTGAGGGTTCATTGGAAGGACTGATGTTGAAGCTGAAACTCCAATACTTTGGCCACCTCATGCAGAGTTGACTCATTGGAAAAGACCATGATGCTGGGAGGGATTGGGGGCAGAAGAAGAGAATGACAGAGAATGAGATGGTTTGATGGCATCACCAACTCAATGGACAGGCGTTTGCGTAAACCCCAGGAGTTGGTGATGGACAGGGAGGCCAGGCATGCTCTGGTCTATGTGGTCACAAAGACTTGGACACAATTGAGCAACTGAACTGAACTGAGTATATGTATGAGGTAGATTAGCAAGCAACACAAAAAATAAAAGAAAAAAATTAGAATAAAAATACTGCATTATGTTTCATATAAAATATCTATTAGTCTATATTTCAGTGTTTAAGCTAGAACTTTTGTCCCCAATATTTCTACTTTAAGTAATGTGCTCATCCAATTAGAAATTTTAGGATTTTTTTAAATGACAGCTTTCCTGTTGAAAGATTTTTATTTTATAAAAACATTATTAGATGCTGAGCCACACATTCAAAAGATCAAAATTTAGCTATTTGAAAACTATTATACCATTCCTATATGACAGGCACTGTACTAACATTTATAGATACACATACATAGATACATATATAGATACATACATACATAGATAGATATATCTACATATATAGATACATACATACATAGATACATATATACATACATACATAGATATATCTACATATATAGATACATACATACATAGATACACATACATAGATAGATATATCTACATATATCGATACATACATACATAGATACATATATAGATACATACATACATAGATATATCTACATATATAGATACATACATACATAGATACACATACATACATAGATATATCTACATATATAGATACATACATACATAGATACACATACATAGATAGATATATCTACATATATAGATACATACATACATAGATACACATACATACACATACAGATACATAGATACACACAAGCATGCATACATATATATACATATACACATGAATGCATCCAATGAAGGTACACTCAGTTGATCAGATTGTTATTCATACTGAATTTTAAGGAGAAAATCATAGGAAAATAAGTAGATATTAGAAAATAAGGTTTTTAAGCACCCCTATTTTAAATTAAAAATAACATTTTAAATATAAGATCTGGGATCAACATCCATTCAGATTGACTTTCTACAACTTTTATCGGTACACATTTTAATGTAAATTGACACCTGTACTATACTTTTAGAATATTGCAAAGTATCAAAATACCCTTTTCCTGTGTATTACAACAAAGAGATAGTACATTCTTATCGGTCTTATCCACATGAAAAAATATATTGCACTATGATGAAAGGAGATAAAAATATTATACTAAAACCTTTAGTGCAATCTTTAAGAATAGTCTGTTGCCACTTTGGGTTAAAAAAGAAAAAAGAAATTTCCCTTCATTGGTAATAACTTCATGTTTGTTTGGTGAAGCAGTATTAATATTTTGATAAGAGCAAGATTGAATAGTAATTTTTATGACCCACAACTTGTGTCAAACATTATGGTTTTTTTGAGCAGCATATTGCACTTACCAAAAGTAATTTCTTTTTTCTATTTGGAAATGCTCAGGACTCTTAGAAAAGTGAGGATGCAGGAAATGATGACACAAATCTGTGAAGCCAAAGTTCCATGTTGTGAAAGATATGTAAGTAATAATCTTGCTATTGAGTGAAATAAAACACATGTTAAATGTTTCTGTATCAGTCAGTTTATTATGCTTTTCATTCATATATAAAGTATTCTTCACTGCAAACATGCAAAAGTGCATTTGCCTCACTGCAGAGGAAGGCACCGCAGTGATACTGGATTTTTTTTTTTTTTATTATCTAATTATGTCATCCTTCTCCAATGTATATTGTTCATAGAAACAAGGAAGAAACTAAATAAGAGAAAAAATGATGAGATTACGTGTTTTTTAAACTTGTTTTCTAGTGTTTTACCACGTTAGTGACTCATAACATTAGGATGAATTTAGTAAGAAAAACATCATAGGAAAGTATCTAGAAGTATGTTTATATTTGCTTCAGGTCAGTTCAGTTCAGTCACTCAGTCGGGTCCTACTCTTTGCAACCCCATGGACTGCAGCACACCAGGCCTCCCTGTCCATCACCAACTCCCTGAGTTTACTCACTCATGTCCATTGAGTTGGTGATGCCATCCAGCCATCTCATCCTCTGTTGCCCCCTTCTCCTCCTGCCTTCCATCTTTCCCAGAGTCAGGGTCTTTTCAAATGAGTCAGTTCTTCTCATCAGGTGGCCAAAGTACTGGAGTTTCAGCTTCAGCATCAGTCCTTCCAAAGAATATTCAGACTAATTTCCTTTAGGATGGACTCGTTGGATCTTGTTGCTGTCTAAGGGACTCGCGATAGTTTTCCCCAAAACCATGATTCAAAAGTATCAATTCTTCACTACTCAGCTTCCTTTATAGTCCAACTCTCACATCTATACATGACTACTGGAAACACCACAGCCTTGACTAGATGGACCTTTGTTGGCAAAGTAATGTCTCTGCTTTTTAATATGCTGTCTAGGTTGGTCATAGGTCTTCTTCCAAGGAGCACACGTCTTTTAATTTCATGGCTGCAATCACCATCTGCAGTGATTCTGGAGTCCAAAAAATAAAGTCTGTCACTGTTTCCACTGTTTCCCCATCTATTTGGCATGAAGTGATGGGACCAGATGCCATGATCTTAGTTTTCTGATGTTGAGTTTTAAGCCAACCTTTTCATTCTCCTCTTTCACGTTTATCAAGAGGCTCTTTAGTTCTTCTTCGCTTTCTGCCGTAAGGGTGGTGTCATCTGCATGTCTGAGGTTATTGATATTTCTCCCAGCAATCTTGATTCTAGCTTGTGCTTTATCCAGACCAGCACTTCTCATGATGTACTCTGCATCGAAGTTAAATAAGCAGGCTGACAATATACAGCCTTGACATACTCCTTTCCCAATTTGGAACCTGTTTGTTGTTCCATGTCCAGTTCTAACTGTTGCTTCTTGACCTGCATACAGATTTCTCAGGAGGCAGGACAGGTGGTCTGGTATTCCCATCACTTTCAGAATTTTCCACAGTTTATTGTAAATCACAGCATCAAAGGCTTAGGTGTAGTCAAGAAGCAGAAGTAGATGTTTTTCAGGAATTTTCTTGCTTTTTCGATGATCCAATAGATGTTGGCAATTTGATCTCTTGTTCCTCTGCCTTTTCTAAAGCCGCCTGAATATCTGGAAGTTCATGATTCATGTAATATTGAAGCCTGGCTTGGAAAATTTTGAGCATTACTTTACTAGTGTGTGAGATGAGTGCAATTGTGTGGTAGTTTGAGCATTCTTTGGCATTGCCTTTCTTCGGGATTGGAATGAAAACAGACCTTTCCCTGTCCTGTGGCCACTGCTGACTTTTCCAAATTTGCTGGGACTTTCACAGCATCATCTTTTAGGATTTGAAATAGCTCAACTGGAATTCCATCACCTCCACTAGCTTTGTTCATAGTGATGCTTCCTAAGGCCCACTTGAGTTTGCATTCCAGGATGTCTCGCTCTAGGTGAGCGATCACACCATCGTGATTATCTGGGTCATGAAGATCTTTTTTTGCATAGTTCTTCTGTGTATTCTTGCCACCTCTTCTTAATATCTTCTGCTTCTCTTAGGTCCATACCATTTCTGTCCTTTATTTTGCTCATCTTTGCTTGAAATGTTCCTTTGGTATCTTTGATTTTCTTGAAGAGATCTCTAGTCTTTCCCATCCTTTGTTTTCCTCTATTTCTTTGCATTGATCACTGAGGAAATCTTTCTTATCTCTCCTTGCTATTCTTTGGACCTCTGCATTCAAATGGGTATATCTTTCCTTTTCTCCTTTACCTTTCACTTCTCTTCGTTTCATAGCTGTTTGTAAGACATCCTCAGACAACCATTTTGCCTTTTTTGCATTTCTTTTTCTTGAGGATGGTCTTGATCACTGCCTCCTGCACAATGTCATGAACCTCCATCCATAGTTCTTTAGACACTCTATCAGATCTAATCCTTGAATCTACTTGTCACTTCCACTGTATAGTCGTATGGGATTTGATTTAGGTCATACCTGAGTGGTCTATTGCTTTTCCCTACTTTTTTCAATTTAAGTTTGAATTTGGCAATAAGGAGTTCATGATCTGAGCCACAGTCACTCCCGGTCTTGTTTTCTTTGCTTCCCCATGACTTTTAATTTGCTATTTTCATATCTTTTCTTTAGTAGGACCCATTTTATTGAAATCAAAACTCAACAATATGTACTTTCAGAAAGTGGAAGGAGTTGTCTGAATACATAAACTGGTTGCTTCTTGGAGATGAATGATTCATGTTTACTGAGGGAAATAAATAATATAAATCAAATAGAGTATTTCTATGATCAAAATTAAAAATGAATCATTAGGTTTCCTGGAGAATACTGAAACAAATGATAAATTATGTTATTTTTTTTTTAATATGGAAGCAAAGCTAGGTTTGTTAAATTCTCTCCAAGCTTCTACCCCATCCCCTGACCTCTATCTTTTTTTTTTCCATTTATTTTTATTAGTTGGAGGCTAATTACTTTACAATATTGTAATGGTTTTTGCCATACATTGACGTGAATCAGCCATGGATTTACATGTGTTCCCCATCCTGAACCCCCCTCCCACCTCCCTCCCCATCCCATCCCTCTGGGTCATCCCAGTGCACCAGCCCCGAGCACTTGTCTCATGCATCCAACCTGGACTGGTGATCTATTTCACACTTGATAATGTCTATCTTATCTCTGCTTCCCACATCCTACCATCCTGGCACTCCAGGTACTACTTATTTATGTTTTAGTATTCATTTCAAACATCAATCCTGTAAGTTCTCCATGGAGTTTTTTCTTTTTTTTTTTTCCCCACACATGACTTGGGACTTAAACAACTAAGCACCATGCTTTGTGCTTTAAAACATTGGTCCCTTTATTCCCCGAAAAGCACTATAAAGACAGCAAGATTCTATTGTAGAGTACGGGGTACTATATTCAACTGCCTGTTATAAACCATAATGGGAAAGAATATGGAAAACTATATGCATGTGTGTATATATATATATATATATTATATAGCTGAAACATTTTATTGTACAGCAGAAATTAACATAACATTGTAAATCAATTATATTTCAATAAGATAAATTAAAAAAACTATGATGTTAATTGTACCTTGTTGTAGAAATTAAGTAACTGTGACTTGTTGAGATTAGATTACAATCTTAAGTTTATGCATCAGAAAGTACTGGAGCCAGGAATTAACCTGAAGTCATTCAGACTCTAAAATTCATATTTCTACTAGTACATAAACTTTTAAAATTAAATTCTCCAGACTTCATACTACAGAAAATCATGCTACTTCATTGACAATATTCAGATTAATTACTCATTTAGTCTAGGAATGCTTTCTAAGTACCTTGCATGAACCCTCTAGAGGAGAAGAAATGATTACAGGCATGAGAATCTCAGATACAAATCCTTCTTGAGCAAATTACTTAATGTCTCTGTGCTTCAGTTTATTCAGCAATGTGGGGGTAATAAAGTTCACCTCATGGGCCAACATAAAGATTGTTATATTCCATGTAGTAATACCTGGCACAGAGCAAGGAAGAGTTTTAAATATGGATTATTATGCTATTATTTTGGATAGAGTCCTGTACTGTACAGGATAAATGAGTGGGTAGAGGGCTTAAAATCTAACTGAGGAGACAAAAGACCAAAAATAAAATGATTTTAGGAGAGTAGTATGTTAAAAATTATGCAGTGATACACATACATATATACACAAATACAGATATATTTTTAAGTGAGGACTAAGAAAGTGATAAGAGGAAGAGTGGTATACATAGAGATTTCTATGAGCAGATGTATAACAATATATTAAGGTGACAAGCGACATGAGTTTAAGGGTATCAGAGTTGAAGGAGAGGCATGAGGGTGCTCTAAAGAAGAACTGGAGGACTCAACTGAAATAAAATACTGAGGTGTTTCTAATTCATCTATCCTTCAAATGAAATCATAGCTAATATTTGATTAGTGTCTTCAAATGCCAGACATTGTTCTAAGAACTTCGTGCTAAGGAGACCTCATGGCAACTTCATATCAGGAGGTGCTAATCTTGCCTAGGGTCCCACATCTAGTGAGTGTCTAACGAGTAGTAGATCTAGGATTCCAAATCCAAGATTTCCAACCCAGGTGTCTTGGTCCCAGAGCTAAAAAGCAATGAGAGAGGCACTTAGCTCACACCAGGGATTTGGGGCGGGATGTAACCACTGAAGCGGGGCTCTGTGGAACAGGCTTAACATTAAGGAGCTGAGGCTGGTACCACTTTGTTATGTCAACTGAGGGTCAAGTCAAATGCCTCATGCTTAATTCCTAAGAATTAGAGGATCTGAAAGCTATCTTTGAGATGTAAACCACACAGGGATTGACTAGGAATTTTGCTAACAAAAGGATACACAGATTGGAATAAAGGACTAAATCCTACCTCAGAGATAAGCAATCCCAGAGACTACAGAATGAGCAAGAATGTAAATTACATTACAGAAGTCCAAGAAACTGGGCTCAGGATGAAGCTTGGGAAGGAATTTAGAGAGAGGGAAGATTTCATTTAAGAATTAATAATGAGATACAAGAGGATTCCAGAAAAACATCTACTTCTGCTTCACTGACTACTCTGAAACCTTTGACTAAGTGGATTACAACAAACTGTGGAAGATTCTTAAAGAGATGGGAATACCAGACCACCTGACCTGCCTCCTGAGAAATCTGTATGCAGGTCAAAAGCAACGGTTAGAACCTGACATGGAACAATGGACTGGTTCCAAATTGGGAAAGGAGTATGTCAAGGCTATATATTGTCACCCTGCTTATTTAACTTATATGTAGAGTACATCATGAGAAGTGCTGGGCTGGATGAAGCACAAGCTGGAGTCAAGATGGCCAGGAGAAATATCAATAACCTCAGGTATGCTGATGACACCACCCTTATGGCAGAAAGTGGAGAGGAACTAAAGAGCCTCTTGATGAAGGTAAAAGAAGAGATTGAAAAAGCTGGCTTAAAACTCAACATTTAAGAAACAAAGATCATGGCATCTGGTCCCATCACTTCATGGCAAATAGATGGAGAAACAATGGAAACAGTGAGAGACTTGCTTTTCTTGGGCTCCACAATCACTGCAGATGGTGATTGCAGCCATGAAATTAAAAGACGCTTGTTCCTTGGACGAAGACTTATGACCAACCTAGACAGCATATTAGAAAGCAAAGACATTACTTTGCTGACAAATATCCATCTAGTCAAAGCTATGGTTTTTCCAGTAGTCACGTATGGATGTGAGAGTTGGACCATAAGGAAGGCTGAGCGTCCAAGAATTGATGCTTTTTGAACTGTGGTGTTGGAGAAGACTACTGAGAGTCCCTTGGACTGCAAGGAGATCAAACCAGTCAATCCTAAAGGAAGTCAATCCTGAATATTCATTGGAAGGACTGGTACTGAAGCACCAATAATTTGGCCACCTGATCCCAAGAGCTGACTCATTTGAAAAGACCCTGATGATAGGAAAGATTGAAGGCAGGAGGAGAAGGGGATGACAGAGGATGAGACGTTGGATGGCATCATCAACTCCATGGACATAAATTTGAGCAAGCTCTGGGAGATGGTGAAGGACAGAGAAGTCTGGCATATTGAATGAAGTCCATGGGGTTGCAAAGAGTCAGACATGACTGAGTGACTGAACAAGAATGAGATACAGATGGAAGTTTGGGGAAAATAGAAAGAAGGGAAGATAAAATCAAAGCACGATTTTGAAAACCTGAAAGTATCCATTCTGAATAGCAGATGGAATGGAAGTGCTAGCAATATTAAGCAAAATTTAAAAGGTAGAAAAATTAAGATATATTGAAGATGAAGCAGATGTAGTTTTCATAACATTGAGCTAGGAGCAAATTTTAACTCATTTATGAAATAAATTTCTCTGAAAAAATTTTTTATCAGAATTAACTATTTCCAAATACAAATTTTAGTGAATTACTGATTGACAAAAATGATTCAAGTATATAACAAAGGACACTGAATTTATTTGACATGGGAAAAATAAGTCTCAAGATTGACAACAATTTTCCTACACAAGTTATGCATGTGTGTATATATGTTACATATATAATTACAGAAATACATATAAAATATGGAGATCAACTTATCTCCAATGAAAATAGTGTGAGAAAAATTAAGAGATGTATTAAAGACATGATATGGATATTATGAAAAGTAGCCTCTCTATATATATTTCATTAAAATGAAAATAGAATTTGTATTTGACTGGGACATTTTAATATATTTGAGTCAGAGTGACCAATCATATTCTCTTAAATTGTTTGGCTCCAGTTTCATTTACTTTGCTGTTGTCATTATCTCATATCAACAGCATAAGACAACTGCCCACAAACCTTGAGTTTGGGGAGCCCAGAGGTTCCTTAAATTCATGTAAATACAAGTTATCTAAGCCTTTGACCTTTGAGAAGTCACAGGCTCTTCATCTCTACTTCAGGGCAGAGATGCTAAAGGTCAGAAAAGCTTAAGGCAGAAAGACTCATGGAAAGACCTTTGGGGATTCACATTTGTGGTCAATGCCCAACCCCTACTTGAGAATCAAAAGATTGTCATGAAATCCATGTTTTATTGCCTCCTCTTTTAATATCATGCAGTTCCCAAAAGGCTATCATTATGTCCCATATTTGCTTATAGTGGTAACCAAGGCAGGTAGACAGCTGAGTGGAAACCTCGAGTACTTTTTGCTGGTCAATAAACCAAAATTGATTTTGGCTGTATTTTATTTAGTTCCCTAAAGAAATATCCCTGGGTTGGGAAGATCCCCTGGAGGAGGGCATGGCAACTCACTCTAGTATTCTTGCCTGGAGAATACCATGGACAGAAGAGCCTGGCAGGCTAGAGTCCTTGGGGTCACAAATAGTCCAACATGACTAAGTGACTAAGCACATCACACAAAGGAAGATTCAGTTCTTCACTATTCTTGGGAATAATTTGGTGAAAATGTTTGTCTGCTTTTTCTTGATCCTTCTTTCTTTTTTTCACCTTCGGTTATGCATTTGGAAAGTGGCCCAGAAAATAGCAGTTTCTCCTGATTATTTCTGTCAGCCCTATGGGAGTCAACTTCTAGCTATCTGAAAAGAAAAAGAAATTCCCAATCCGGATCCCAACCACAAGGACATAAGTCCCCAGGCTGACAAAAGAGCCCCTACTTTTTGCACCTGTGTTATGTATTGATCATATTAGGGTAGTCCTTTCCCCTTATTTTCCCTTATTTTGAAAATTTCATATCTTTTAGCATCACTATAAAACCACTCGCTTCCCATTCTTTCACCATAACATCATTTCAGTTGTTCTTATGTCTGTGTCTGTGCCCTTTCCCCCTGAATAGTGCAAAGGTCTAAAGTTTGACTATAGAGTCAAAACAATAACAGCAACAAAACCAAAGTGTTTCCCACCCATATCTAAAGCATCAAATCTTACCAGGCAAAGCAAGTCCTAGGTAAACTCTATTTCACACAAAATGTACCTAATCTTTTCAGGTGAGTGACCAAGATATCTGAGCTACGAAGGTTTTCCCAATGAAACTTTCACCTAACTTCAGTTGCTTCGAGGCACTTCGAAGACAAAATTACAGTCATATTAAAAATTTCTGATGGAAAAACATAGAGCTAGAATATAAAAATTCCCATCTAGAAAATTCACATGAAACAATTTCCATACCAGCTTTTAAATGTCACCTCACTCTACAAAAATTCAAATTGCCAAAATATTAATTACGTTGTACATCACTTTACCATATCACAGTTCCATTACATGTAACTCCATGAAGGTAAATTTCATCCTCCTTTCCCTTCCTTTCTTCCTCCTTCCCTTCCTTCCTTCCCTCCTTCTCTTCCTTTCTTTCTAGATGTTCATAGTGAATCGTATCACAAACACTGAATATTTTAGTGTAAGCATCCAGCTTTTTCTTTTTCATGGATTATAAAAACCACATTACTTCCTGGGATTTTGTGTTTGGTATTAGTTATAAGCTACCACAGAGGTGAAAGATATTCTCACCTCAGAAAACTTTACCTCAGGTGGGATCATCCGGCAAAAAACTCTGAACTAAGGATTGATATATTTCTCAGTTCTTTATGCCCTACACTTTTGCAATCTTTAAGAATACAATAAATTCTAAAACATACTTTATATTTAGCATTTTCTAGAAGAGGAAAATTGATGTTCCATTTCCTTTTCTTTTGTAGTAAAAAACAATGTCCTCAGGGAAAAAGTCTAAAGACACAAATCTTCCACCTAATAACTCTCTGAGGGAATATGGCCTTTTTAATATATTTGCCTTTTTATAGTTGACATCCAGCCCACTGGGTCATTTTTGGTACTAACAGTCTTCCATGAAACAGAAATGGTTTCAGAAATTAGTCCTAAAAAGCAAAAAAAGAATGTCCCATTTCCCAAATAATACAAGGAAAAATGCTACTGATGTGTTAAATCTATCAACTCTCACTCCCCACAAAAAGAAACATAAGCATAAATGAAAAGAAAAATCTTCCCCCAGATAGGGAAATTTCTTATATCTAACATAGGAAATGAAAAATCACAACCAATATGTCAGTTAACTAACTTTGGTTTAATTATTCAAAGACCAGATATTTCTCCAGCTATTCTGAATGCCAAACAACATCAACTTGTGTAACTGTCACTAGCATTAGGAAGATTTAATTATTGAGTGTATGTCCTCGGCCCTTGTCAAAGAAGGAAATGGAGAACAAGCAAGCGTGAGTGACACTCTCAGAGCCAGCCAGACCACATGATCATCACAAACCACATGCTCAGAGCAGAAGGGCTTTCATAAATGTAACAACAGGAAGAGCCCCTGGAGAAGGAAATGGCTACCCACTCCAGTATTCTTGCCTGGAGAATCCCATGGTCAGAGAAGCCTGGCAGGCTACAGTCCATGGGGTCGCAAACTGTCAGACATGACTGAGTAACTAATATTTTCCTTACTTTTTTTTCACATAGAAGCTTTAAGGGAGAGGTTATTTTCTACAGAAGAAGCAGCTTTTACAAAAGATTAAATACATACAGTTTTATAAAACATAATTTTGATATAAAATTTAAAACTTGCCACAGATATAGGCATCCACAGTACAAGAATGAAGCTCGGAAGCCCAGAACTTATTCCTCAGATAAGTTCTGGCCTCAAGAGACAAATTTTATTGTCCCATAGGCCAAAGGCTTCCTGACTTTAACTAAGGCCCATAGGATGATAAGCTTTTTGCTTTTTTACTTTTATACTTTTTTCGTTTTTTATGCTCTGCAATAACTATTATTTGAAAACTGTCCTAACACAGAAAAACGCAGACTTAATTTCTTCTAATTTATCACATCTATAATGATATGATTTTGCCTCTTTCATTTTCATTTCTTTTACTTTATATAATTTAAAATTTTAATTATCTTCATCAAGTACTTATTGGAGAGTTCTTGGAACTTTATCTGACTGTTTCCTAACTGCTGGACCTGAGCCTTTCCTGGGCTACAATGAGGTTTCTTTCTGGTGGAATTCTAAAAAATAATCAGCTTCAGCTATTTCATTTTCATTTGTTGGTTTCACTGCTTGTGATAATCTGAAAGCTGTGAAAATGCTCTGTGCCCCTAAACCGGACTCAGCAGCCTATGTTTTGTGTTGAGTCTGCTGACTTTGGTCACCTCCACCTGCTCCCTCCTGTCTTTCCCTCAGCTACAAAAGAGTAAGGTGGGTGAGATAGAAAAGGTCTAGAGTTCTAGTAAGGCCATTGTAATTAATTTTCAACGCTACTCAAGGATTCCTAGGGATGTCTCTAGTTTCCTCAACCTTGTCAAGTCTGCCTTCATAATGACAAAATTGATGACAAATGTAGGGATATTATTTTATTAATAAAAGTCAGTAAAATAATAAAGACAGTTTAATTATTATTGTTCATTACTGGGTGGTCTGTTGATAGGTTGGTGACATCTTCTAAGTAATAAAATCATGCATAATTCATATATTTTATATGTTTATTTCATAAAATTTAATTTTCTTGCCTTCATCATAATAAAATCACTGATTATAATTATATAATTATAATTAAGATGTTCATATTATTTATGTTAAATATTTCTTGAAGCATTATAGTTATTACAGTTTTATTAATTTCATGTTAGAGAATTTTCTCTTGACTGAAGCTGTAGAGGATGAAATAAAATTACTAAAGCCATATTTAAAATGGGAAATATACAGTAAATTTGATGTTATGATCATATAATGGAATCAAATTTAAACTATCATGATCACTGAAAATACTACAAAATTTTAATTATCATGATCACTGAAAATACTACAAAACATTTTACTTTTATCTTACAGTTCAATGCATATCACAGTTTCTACCGCCAAAGCAGTATATAAATTATAGTGTTTGTTCATATTTTCCTTTTAAATATTTCAGTGCTATGATGGTAGAGAAATTAAAGGACAACATATTACTAAACCTGGCCACATATCTTAGCTCAAGATTATATCTTGATCTGTAATAGCAAAGTCTCTATAGAAATTAATTTTAGGATTTGTATGTGAACTAATTTCCTTACATTTTACTGAAATGTCATAGCTCACATAAAATTTGCTTCAATTTAGAAAAACCGCAAAGTTTAAAACTGTGGAAATATAAAGTAAAATAATAAAGCTAGATTTAGATTTTATAGTCTATTCCTATCATGATTAACACTTAGTACTTCATAACAAATAACTGCATATATCACAAGTTAAAAATTCCTTTAATTTCTACCAAAAATATGATTCAATTTTGATCTGGGGACTGGCAATGTATTTCCTTAATTCTGCTAATGAAGTCTGTCTTGTCTAAATTAATTCTAATGGTATTAACCAAATTTAGCCAGCATCCCATAATGTGTCTGAGAGTCATCATAAGATCAAGTAGGATAACATGTTTCACCAAGCTGCTTCACCTTTGGAGAGATCTGGAAAATATATAATCTTGACTTGTTCCTAAGTTTGTTACCACTACTGGCATAATTGAGACCATGCTTCTGTATGGCAATCTCAAACTATAAGCCATGCATGGCACCTAGAATATATGTAGAGTTTTAGCCAAAATTCCAGCTTGTAGACACTTTCCTTTGAACCATTATGTGACTATCTTGACAATCAACGCCTAAAACTGAAAGATGTTTTCTCAGTTCCTCATTTCATCCAAAACATATTCTTTTCACATCAGGCAGAAAACCAGTGAAAATCTCTTTAATTCTGACTTCCATATTTCTATATGGTGGTTCAAAAGTTTGTATAATAAATATTGTTCAACATGATTTTTGTCCCTTAAAAACTACTTGACTAGCTTCTATTTCCTTTTTTATTATGGGTATAATCCATTCTCTCACTTTAATGCCATTTAATAATATCATCTTGAATTTTTTATCTTAAGATAGTAATTATCTGTCAATATTTTGCCTGTCTTCATATTTAGTCATTTTACCATCATATTTCTAAATCATTTCTATTAAAATTATTCATTTTTCACTATTTCTTCTAATGGAAAAATTTTCCAAATTTTTCCAAAAATACTGTACTTCTCTTGCCACAAAACACTATTGTGCTTAGCTAAATATTGAAGAAACATGATTGATTAATCTTTAAGAGCAACATTGCCATTTCTTTTTTGGCAATTACTTGTCTATGTTGAATGCTATTGATTTCTTACTGTTTATTCACTCCCTCAACTCATTCTAGTAATTCCTTGTATGTGTGTATTCTTCTGCAAGTGATATTTCCTATTTTTTATTTTTGTCAGTATAACTGTTTCCAATTATAGATTAAATCCAAAGTTGATCTTGAAGACTGATTGTGAGAAATGCAACAGTAGAAACAAAATATTCTGCTTTGGAATTTATAATATAAAAACCTGTTTCTCTGGTGAGGGAGAGGGAAGGAATGAAACATTGTTTAATGGGTACAGACCTTCAGTTTGGGTGATGAAAAAATTTTGGAGATGGATAGTGATGGTGGTTGCACAATAATATGAACGTATTTAATGCCACTGAACTCTACATTTAAAAATTCATTAAATGGCATATTTTATATTATGAATCTTTTACCACAATTTTTAAAAAGTCTATTTCTACAGTTTATTTCTCCATTTGAAATAATTTAAACATAAAGTTAAATAAAAATATTCTGCCAAAATTAATAAAAAAAGTAATTGTGATAGTAAATTTGAATAGGATTATGTTTTGTTAAAAATATTATCATGTTCTCAGGATGATCATTATCACTTTTCAGAATTACTACCCAGTAAACATAGTAAATCATCAAGAACTTTCGTATTTTCCTGCCTAATTTACTAATTTCATGACTATGTTTTTTCATATTCTAACAGACAGTCCAGGGTTGCATTTGTTGTTTCTGAATCATAAATTTGACATGAATAATTCTTTATTTATTCTAACTGTTTTGCTCATTAATTACATTATCCAGTAAATAATATAATATGTCTGATTTCAGCTGACTTATTCAAGTGAAAATTAGATGATAAATTTTTATAATTCTTATTTTTATTATTTTGATTAGTAACTATAGAATAATTAAGCATTTAACAATGTCTCACTTGTGGATTTTATATGTAATGTTTGACAGAAGTCTATTCATTTTTATTGTTAGAATTTTTAAAACTTCAGAAGACCATCTCTTGAAAGAGTTCTTACTTCTTTCTTTTCAACATCTTATTTTTGAATTCCATTTCCCTATCTTTTATTGCTATCATGATCTCAATTGGAGACCAATCACAGTCTGAAAGTTTAAAAAATAAAGTGTAATTATGTTTAAAGAGATCAAAATTGAATACATTTTCAACAAAAGGTTTATTAAACAGAAAATGTCAACATTTTAAAGTCATATTCCTTATGTGTTGGTTAGTAAATTATTTTCTCAATAATACATTATTGCAATAGTTGGGAGATAGTACCCTGAAACAACAGTTCTGTCCAAAAGGGTGCACTCTATGCCTGAATCAATGACCGATTCATTATGATATTTACTCCTATAGCAAGAATATTGGTCTTGGACTCAACGACAAATGTGATAATAGTTCTTCTCATTAGTACATCTTACAACTTACAGAATTTTTTTTTTTTTTTGCTTCCATCACTACAGATGGTGACTGCAGCCATGAAATAAAAAGATGCGTACTCCTTGGAAGAAAAGTTATGACCAACCTAGACAGCATATTAGAAAGCAGAAACATTAATTTGCCAACAAAGGTCTATTTAGTCAAGGCTATGGTTTTTCCAGTAGTCATGCATGGATGTGAGAGTTGGACTATAAAAAAAGCTGAGCACTGAAGAATTGATGCTTTTGAACTGTGGTGTTGGAGAAAACTCTTGAGAGTCCCTTGGACTGCAAGGAGACACAACTAGTCCATCCTAAAGGAAATCATTCCTAAATGTTCATTGGAAGGACTGATGTTGAAACTGAAACTCCTATACTTTGGCCACCTCATGTGAAGAGCTGACTAATTTGAAATAAAATCCTCATGTTGAGAAAGATTGACGGCAGGAGGAGAAGGGGACGACAGAGGATGAGATGGTTGGGTGGCATCACCGACTCAATGGTTATGAGTTTGAGTAAGCTCCGGGAGTTGGTGATGGACAGGGAGGCCTGGTGTGCTGCAGTCCACGGGATCGCAAAGAGTTGGACATGACTGAGCCACTGAACTGATTCCCTGAAACTTGGAGTTATGCTGCTTTGGAGCTCTTAGTTTCTAAAGGAGGGTCTGCCTCTGACAGTGGCCATGACAAGAAGTCCAGTGAACTGGACTGTTATGTGACCATTCTGGAGTTTTCATGATTTTGAACCAACGGGCAAAGAAAACGGGTGGGTGTCACTTTAATGGATGTGGAAATAATCCAGAAGAAATTAGGATCCTCTTTACAATGGGCTACGGTGGACTATACCTGGAACCCCGTGGATTCCTTGAGGTACCTTTAATTATTTCCATATCAAATAGTAAAAGTCAATGAAAAACTATACCAAGGGAAAAAAGAGGTAGAAACACCAAGGATTCATATTCTTTATGAATGAAGTTTGGCATCACCCCACTAGGTAAACAACTCCAATTAATCAAGGTTCTAAATGAGCAAAGGCAGCATAAAGTGACTAGTGAAAGATATTAACTATATCCTCTTGGTTAATTACTGGAATGAGGGATTTAAACTCTAGGCATAAAGTGTAGATGTCACCTTATTGTTTTCCATGAGACTGGTTAGCATTTTTTAATCTTCTGGTTTAATCTTTAGGTTACAGAATATTCAGGTGGAAATTTGGCTGATTTTTATGAAGGTATTTATAATTTCCTGATACGGATACTGTGATTGTCACAGAATATGCCATAGCACCTATACTGAGTAACAGTGGCCTTTCATATACATATATATCTTTCCTTTTAGAAGAGAAAGTAAGTGTTTTAAGGAAGAGATTTATTTTGGTGGGAAAAAACAAATGATTGCTATTGTTACATGGAAGTTCAAATACATGTAGAAGATATCAGGAGTCAAGGAGTATGAACCCTGTAGGTTACTTACTGAGTTTTTGGTTTTCTGCTTCAAAATCATCCTTTTCTACACTACATTTTTATGCTAAGTCTAGCACTAGATAGTTCCCTGTTAGGCTGTTCCAATAGGGACACTAGAGAAGACTGGAAAGCAAAAGAAGAAGAAGGATTGGTCCATCATGATTTTAATTCCTGTTGCTGTCAGAATCTCTCTGGCGATGTTTCTGCACCCTGATAGTAGCTGTTGGCTTCAGTCTCCTTTGTTATTGTTGTTTGTTTCACATTCAAAACCAACCCATAGAACCAAATTAAAATGATCACTTATGACAGGAACAAAATGATGATGGTCATCTCAGGCACATAAAGGATTCTTAACCTAATCTTAAAGGAATTCACAACTCTTTTCAGAAAGCAGCCAATGCCCAAATGCCTAGTCTATTGATGCTGGCTCTGGACTTCCTTATTCCCCTTGCTGAGCTACTCTGATCCAAGTAAGAAATAAGACCACTAGGCAACCAGTCAGTTGAAAAAGACAAATAACTTCCATATGTAGCCCTTAAAAGTCTCTTAATCTGTGAGCAACTTGAAATTCAGTGCTCTCTTAGCCTTGAGTTTCTTGGCTTGTGGATCAAAGGCCTTGCCATAAACTCATCTTTCTGTTTTCTTGTATTCAGTATGAAGAATCTGGACAAATTTCATTGTGTCCCTTCAGATACGTCAGCTCCAAGAAGCTAGTGCACTCTCCTCATAGCTTAGTTCCAGCTCCTTGGGGGCACTCTTCTAAGCTCCTGAAGAGCTGGTTTTAAATGCTTAGGTTCCAGTTTTGTAAGGCTCCATATAAATTCCTATGTTCTAGGGATTTTACTGGTGGTCCAGTGTAAGACTCTGTGCTTTCAATGCAGGGGCCCAGGTTTGATCCCTGGTCAGGGAACTAGATCCCACACGGTGCAACCAAGAGCTTAGCAATGAAGATCAAAGAGCCTGTGTAAAAAAAAAAAAAAAAAAAAAAAAAGAGCCTGTGTACCGAAAATAAGACCAGCACAACCAAATAAATAAATATTCTTTTAAAAATAATAAATAAACTTCGAGTTTTTAAACACCCAATCTCTTTTACTTTGCTCTCCTAGTCCTAGGAGTAGTGGCTTATTTAAGCAGTAACTAACTCTGTGCTATTCAGTGTTATATTTTTTCTCTTTTACTTCTCTAGAATTTATTTAACACATTTCCAATATTGAATTCTTGCTGTGAAAATAACTGGTGTGTATTCTGTTTTCCTGACTGCACCCTGACTACTACGCTATAAATATGAATATATATTCTGTGAAATTACTCAAATTATATATTAAAATTGAAAGAAAAATACAACTTATAATTTAAGTAGAAATGTTTAAAATCAAAATGAAGTAAATCTGAGAATTTTATCTTTAAAAGACAATATGAAAGCTCATAAACTATTTTATAAAAATTATCAATTCTAGTATTTAAAAGCCATCTAGTTATGTTTAGACCTAGGCATGTGCATACTTAAGAAGACATAAATTATCTAATGTTGCAAAAGTGTTTCTCAGCCATCATGGGCAACTGTTATAAATATTACCCAAATTCAAGGATACCTCCAGAGACATTATTTGGAAAACCAAGCAAAATAATAAAGTGAAACCCTGGCAATACTTAGGGTGATATTTTTTACATAGGAATTTGTTTCTTCATATCACCTGAGAGGAAAGATTTGACAGAAAATTTCCCATTTCTTTTACATAAACACTGGCACTGCTCAAAAGCTCCCACTAAATAACTGCTGTTTTTGTACATCTGCAGGGAGACAACTTACAAGCCTCACTGGCATTTATAAACAATGACCTGTTTTCAAGTCACAAGGCAAGAGATACGAAGAAGCATTTTATGCGGTATCATAATAGCTATACTCTGCCAGTGGTAAGCGTAATATCTAAGTTCACAGTGACCTGTATGTGATTCAAAACAACTGTGTGTGTGTGAGTGTGCAGGTGATAACATTTGCTGTTGCTGTTGCTTAGTCACTGAGTCGTGTCCGACTCTTTGGGACCCCATGGACTGCAGCACTCCAGGTTCCTCTGTCCTTCACTATCTCCCAGAGTTTACTCAAACTCATGTCCATTGAGTCGGTGATGCTAACCAACCATCTCATCCTCTGTCATCCCCTTCTCTTCCTGCCTTCAATCTTTCCCAGCATCAGGGTCTTTTCAAATGAGTCAGTTATTTGCATCAGATGGCCAAAGCATTGCAGCTTCTGTGTTAGCATCAGTCTTTCCAATGAACATTCAGAGCTGATTTCCTTTAGGACTGACTGGTTTGATCTTGAAGTCCAAAGGGCTTCTCAAGAGTCTTCTCCAACACCACAGTTTGAAAGCATCAGTTCTTCAGCACTCAGCCTTCATTATGGTCCAACTCTCACATCCATATATGACTACTGGAAAAACCATAGCTTTGACTGTATGGACCTTTGTAGCCAAAGTGATGTCTACTTCTTAATATACTGTCTAGGTGTGTCATAGCTTTTCTTCCAAGCAGCAAGAGTCTTTTAATTTCATGGCTTCAGTCATGGTCCACAGTGATTTTGGAGCCCAAGAAAATAAAACGTGTCACTGTTCCTAACTATTTGCCGTGAATTGATGGGACCAGATGCCATGATCTTAGTTTTTTTAATGTTGTGTTTTAAGCCAGCTTTTTCACTCTTCTTTTTCACTTTCAAGAGGCTCTTTAGTTCCTCTTCACTTTCTGCAATAAGGGTGGTATAATCTGCATATCTGAGGCTACTGATATTTCTCCTGGCAATCTTTATTTCAGCTTGTGATTCATCCAGCCTGGCATGTTGCATGATATACTCTGCATATAAGTTAAATAAACAGGTTGACAATATACAGCCTTGACGTATCACTTTCCCAATTTGGAACCAGTCCATTGTTCCATGTCCAGTTCTAACTGTTGCTTCTTGACTTGCATACAGGTTTCACAGTAGGCAGGTAAGGTGGTCTGGTATTCCCATCTCTTTCAGAATTTTCCACAGTTTATTGTGATCCACACAGTCAAAGGCTTTAGCATACTCAATGAAGCAGTATATGTTTTTCTGGAATTCCTTTGCTTTCTCTATGATCCAATGGATGCTGGCAATTTTATCTCTCATTCTGCCTTTTCTAAATCCAGCTTATACATCTGGAAGTTCTCAGTTCACATACCGTTGAAGGCTAGCTTGAAGGATTTTGAGCATTACTTTGCTAGCATGTGAAATTAGTGCAGTTGCCTGGTAGTTTGAATATTTTTTGGCACTGCCCTTCTTTGGAATTGAAGTGAAAACTGACCTTTTTCAGTCCTGTGGCCACTGATGAGTTTTCCAAATTTGTTGGCATATTGAGTGCAGCACTTTCACAACATCATCTTTTAGGATTTGAAATAGCTCAACTGGAACTCCATCACCTCCACTAGCTTTGTTTGTAGTGATGCTTCCTAAGGCCCACTTACTTCACATTCTAGGATGTCTGGTTCTAGTTGAGTAACCACACCATTGTGGTTGTCTGGGTTACTAAGACCTTTTGCGTACAGTTCTTCTGTGTGTTCTTGCCACCTCTTCTTAATATCTTCTGCTTCTGTTAGGTCCATACCATTTCTGTCCTCTATTGTGCCCATCTTTGCATGAAATGTTCCCTTGGTATCTCTAATTTTCTTGAAGAGATCGCTAGTCTTTCCCCCTTCTATAGACTTCCTCTTTTTCTTTGCACTGTTCACTTAAGAAGGCTTTCTCATCTCTCCTTGCTATTCTTTGCTATTCTGCATTCAGATACAAATATTTTCCCTTTTCTTCTTTGCCTTTCGCTTCTCTTCTTTTCTCAGCTATTTATAAGGCCTCCTCAGACAACCATGTTGTCTTTTTGCATTTCTTTTTCTTGCAGATGGGTTTGATCACTGCCTCCTGTACAATGCTACAAACCTCCATCCATAGTACTTCAGGCACTCTGTCTATCAGATCAATCCCTTGAATCTATTTGTCACTTCCACTGTATAATCATAAGGGATTTGATTTAGGTTATACCTGAATGGCCTACATGATAACAAGCAGACCTATAAAACATGGGAACCAGAGTAGGAGCTTCTTTTGCCTGGGGCCCAAGGACATTACAGGTCACCTTTAGTGTAATGAGATACTGCAGTGTTCAGTAGATTTTGTTTTAAGACCCCATCATCTTTTCTGATCTTTCCCCAATCTTTATGTGATTTCTTTCTTCTCTTTCCTAAGCATCAATTTCTCTTCCTCAAACTCTACTTTTCTCTTTGATTTTTACTTTCTCTCTCCAGGGAATTTATTTCTTCATATTTCCATGACATAACCAATGCTACATGTCTTCTGAGGTCCCCTTCATTCTGGTCTTCTTGTCCTTTTTCATTGACACATTTTTCAAAGCAGTGGAAAACAAATTTCATTTGCAGTTTATATAAATCTAAAGCTCACTTTGCAACACACTTTGTATGTATTTACTGGGATCTGTCACTTCTCCAAAGTCTTCCAATGCAGTCTCCATCTTCTGAAAACTTTTAGTACAATTATATTCACTTTGGTATTGCTTAAGGAGAACAGTTAAATTTAAGGGTTCATTAGGGACCCCCAAGTTCTTTTACACTCTGCAAAGGAGTTAAAAGTCTACTCCTAAAGGCATGAAATCCTGGAGGAGGAAATGGCTACCCACTCCAGTATTCTTGCCTGGAGAATTTCATGGACAGAGGAGCCTGGTGGGCTACAATCCATGGGGTCACAAAGATTCAGACATGACTCACACACACACACACACACACACACACACACACACACACAAAGTTATGAAAACTCTGCATTTACAGGTGTTATCACATCACAGTTCTTCACCTCCACCAATGGATCTGCCCTCCTCAGTTTAAGCCTGCTATGTGGTCTCTGAAGATAAAGCTAATCAATACAGAAATCTTCTATTTTCTTTAGTTGCACATCATGTAGGTCTTTCCAATAAGAAGCAAACAGGATTCCCCAATTCTCAAATATCCAATGCAAGAAAGTGGTCAAAACATAGTCTTGAGTTTTTCTTCATATTGAGTCTGTTCTCTATCCCTCAGACAAAAAGTCTAGGCAGAGAGTATGGTTTGAATACTAAAATCTTGCCATTTTACAGTCACTATTCTTTTTGTGTTAGGCATTCCCAAGTATTTATCTTGTTATCATTTTTTCCTTAAGAAGTAAAAAAAGGTTTTATTGTAGTCAGGCTGCAGGAGATCTTACTTTGTATAAAATATACCCATTACTCTAATTAATTTATACCTATTAAAATGTGAAGGAATGATCCACCTTGAATTTGACCTGGTGTATTCCTGGGTGATGAAGTTTTAATATTCTTGGTTCTGTTGATTATAAGTGTTTATCCTGAGGTCATGTCTTTAGCCCATATACTCTTCTGGTCCTAGAATTATTTTGCATAAACAAAAATATTTAAAAGAACTTGTTTTCAAATGTTTGTATTTTGTTCTTTCTCTCACTTTGCACTGAATTCCAAAATTATTATCTATTTATCATTAATCCTTTAATATATCTACATTTTATAGTCTAGTCATATAGAATTAAAATACATTAATTAATAAATTCTATAGTAGCTTAAATACACTAGGAAAAATAATATAAAATTAAAATATATATTAGACTAGAGCAAAAATGTTTCAATGATTTCTAGGCATTTTACCAAAGTAATTATTTTTTCTGTATAAAGTAGAACTTAGTGAAATATAGTCCAAAGGAAATTTTAATATTTTAATTAATATCATAGGCCACTGAAGTATAATATACCAACATTACCTTTAAAGTTTTTAACTAAAAAAAGTTTGAACTTTTGAATTATCATATATTTTCTTTGCCATCTGATTATGTCAGTGATTAAACAAGCCTGATGATTCTGAAGACATCTTAAAATCTTCACAAAATAATTGTAAAGTATATAATTCACAATCTTTTTTTGTTGACAAAACACTATTTGCAAGTATAATAGGCAATAATCTATCTCTTTATTCTCAAGGTGGACAGAACAGTCTCACAGAGGCAGGAGAGAACTTAAAGGAGTGTGGAGCATGTGTCATCTGAAAACATAATTTCCCTTTCACCAATACTCCCAAATACAGTTGAAAATCACTAGTGTTGTTGCAATTCTGTCGGTGTACTTTACGACTTTTCCATTTTTATTTATTGATTTTTATTTCTTGGCTGTGCTGGATCCTTACTGCAGTGTGGAGGCTCTTCATTGTGGCTTGCTGGTTTCCCTAGTTGCGGTATCTTAGTTCCCAGTGTATGGAACCAATGATTGAACCCTTGTCTCCTGCACTGGAGGGTGGATTCTTTAGCACTGGACCACCAGGGAAGTTTCACTTTGCAACCTTGTTTTTTTTTTTTAAGCAATGACTGAAATTCTCTTAAAATCCCAACTGTTCAAGTAAAATTGCCTGAGTTTGAACTTGATATTCAGATATGTGATAAGGGTAATAGTAACCCTTTTTTGAAGCTACAGGTAACACATTCTTTCACTGATAGGAGTAAACTCTAGGGAGAAACCAATATTTTACCAAAGTTACCTATCCTTCAAAATGTAGCTTGTATGGCTCAGAATAAAACATGTTATAAAAAATAAGCATTTTACATATTCCTTGGCTTAAGCAAAGCTTTGACTCACGTTAAGTGGTCTGAATCCATTGGTTCCATCTGATCTTGAAAGCCCATCACTTGTCTTGCTGACGCCTCCAAGCTCATGTTCTAGTGCATGGCAATTCTGGGAGGACAATAATTAAATCACAGCTTAAAATGAATTAATTTAGGCCCTAAATCAAGCCATTTAGTTATTAAGCATTGGAGATCATATTGACATAAATGAAATTTAGAAATTTCATCTGTTAAAAAAACATGTAAAATAAACTTTAGAAAATATACTGACCTGTATCAGGGAGTTGACATGGTCAGTGCTCTCTTTTAGGCCTAAACTATCCACTTACAGGTAGGTAAACAGAAGATAAACTAAAACACTCAGGTGTTAGAGTATCATTTCCTGTATTATTGTTATGTGTTGCCAATTATATGCATGTAATGTATTCTCAGAGTTTCTAAAACTTTTTTTTTGTCCCCTTCTAATTTGCAGTGTGGATTTTGAAATTAAATTTTAGGCAGACAATCTATTATAGGGATTGAAAACGTTGGTTTTAATGCAATGCAAGCCTGGGTTTCAGAATCACATCGTTACCAATTATTAGTTTTATACCCTTGGATAAGTAAAATTTTCTGTTTTCCCTTTTCCTCATTTCTAGATTATGGATATCAACACCAGCATCACAGGTTTGTTTAATATTAAGTAAGATAATAAAGAGTAGAGATCCTTGCTCATGTAAGGACTCAATGAGTGGTACTTATTTTATTATCTCTGCAGACTTTTTCTAGAAATGAAAATAAAAGAAAACAAATGAACAACAGAATGTCAGTTATACTGCAAAATATACTAAGCTAAAATCAGAAAATAAGGTCCTAGTTTTGACTCTAATAAGAACTTACATGTTCACTCATTGACTATAGAAATTGATAAAACTGGGCTTTGTTCTCTCATTTATAGAAGAAGATGATGATATTTGAGTCCTAAACTCAGCTTAGTTTTGAGGCTAGTCAAATAACATGTTGGAAGTTATGCTGAAAAGCATCTATTAATATATCCATCACATTCAGTCTCAAGCACAAAAATGTTTAGAATTGATGTGAAACCAGTTGTTCACAGTATTTTAAATATATGAAATAGTACATACTCATGAAAGAACATAGTATAATATATATAAAGCTTAAATTGTAAAAATAAAATTATAAGAGCATCCAACCACATAAACAGAGCATTGCTGTTGCAGCTTCCTATGTGTCCTGTTTCAATAACCCTCTCCTGGCTTCTGCCAGAGATAAGATGCAGCAGAGTTTTGGTTTTATGTTTATTTTTATCTTGTGCATATATTTATTACAATGAGTAATACATTTAACAATTTATTAAAATGATAAAACACTTTGGGCAGTCTCTGTGACTTTAAAAAACTGCTTTATTGTGATATAATTCAAGTAGTATAAAATTCACCTATTTAAAATGGGTAATTCAATAGTTTTTAGTATAGTCAAACTAGTGCAACCATGGACACAACCTAATTTTAGAGCACTTTAATCACTCCCCAAAGAAACCCTGTACTATACTTCCTCAGAGTTGTTCCCTATAACTCCTCAGAGTTCCTGGCTCTGTGCAATCACTATTCTATCTTCTGTGTGACTTGATTTTACTCATTATTATGTTTATGAAATGTATCCCTGCTGATGCAAGCAATATTAATTTACTTTCATTGTTTATTTTGTCTGCTTAATCTATTAGCTACTCAGAGAGATGTATTAAAATCTCCACCAATCATGATTGACTTTTCAATTTTGAAGCCACATTATTAAGGACATACACATTTAGAATGATTAGATTCCTGGTGATTTAAAAGTTTTATTTTCACATAGAGATCAATATCTCTTGAAGTACCTTTTGCTTTAAATCTTAATTTATTTGCTATTAATAGAGCTATATCAGCTTTTTTCTGATTAATGTTTGCATATATGTTTTCAACACTTTTACTTATGATTTAGATGTGTTTTTATAAAGAGTATATTGGATGTACTTATCTAATTTTGCAAAACACATTTATTTTGAAAGAGTTTAAGAGTACAGGTTTAATCATGTTATAGGTGTATACATTTGGGTGTATGTGGATCTATGTATATTTATATCAAGTTTTCTAGTCTGGTTTATATTGGCATAGCTGGTCAATAGGGAACACAATAAAAAGGTTTCATTCTTTTGGGTAGTTGATGTATTAGCCTTTGCTAAGAATATTTTTATATCTCATCAAAGCAGATGTCTAATCAAAGGAGAGCTAATGGTATTAGTTTAATTCATTTCCCAATTTAATCTCAAGATGGAAACCCTGAATATAAATGTTTCACAAACTGGAAGTAACACAATTTCTAGTGCTTCCTGTAGACCTTGGAACAGTACTAGGAAACAAATTTAAGCTGTCTAGGCAACATTTTAGAGGCAAAATATGTGGGTGCTAGAGGCCAAGTGTGTATATTAATAATACAAACATATTTGACTATATATGCTATTTTAAGTTAAGATTTCACAGGCTTCTGAGGAAAACTCTATGTAAATAAAAATGGAATTTTCAGAAAACAAGTGGGAATATACACTCTTAGTAGACTTAAAATTAAGAATCATTTACCAAGGAAATTTAGTTCAAATTGCATCACTGAAGAATAACTACTACTAGGAAGAAAGTTCTAGAATCAGATAGATCTGGGTTAAGAGTCTAGAGTCATGGTTTTTCACTCTTTGGACATTGTTGGCTTCTTTCCAAATCTGTAAAATGGAGAAAATAAGGATATTTATCTCATCAGTTTCAAATTATTATTTTCTAAAAAAATACTCTTTCAGTATTATTTTATTACAAAATTTATTATTAATTCTGTGCCAAATATGATACTAAATGTTTGTCTTGAGTATTGGATTTAATGTCACCCAAAGTCATGGGTATGTACCAGTATTGTCCCCATTATTTAGATGAAGCAGTAGATCTATGACTGAAACTCTAGTCTAATTTTTTAAAGCTATCCAGTGCTATCTCACAGTCCTATATAATATCCTGGTTTTGTTCCTACTCCTATTTAACTCTTTTCATTAAATTTTATTTTTTCCATTATTTTCCAAATCTTTTCCCCTTTAGGTTATTACAGAATATGAGTAGAGCTCCCTGTGCTCATTAATTCCTTATGAGTTTCAAATATAGCAGTGTATACATGTTAATCCCAAACTCCTTGTCTATCCCTCCCCTCCATCCTTTCCTGCTGGTAATCAAAATTTATTCTTTAAGTCTATGAGTCTGTTTCTATTTCACAGATAAGTTCATTTGTATTATTATTATTATTATTTTTAAGTTTCCACATATAAGTTATTGATCATATGATATTTGTCTTTCTCTGTCTGACTTACTTCACTTAGTATGATAATCACCAGTTCCATCCATGTTGCTGAAATCAGCATTATTTCATTGTTTTTTTTATGTCTGAGTCATATTCCATTGTATGTATGTACCACATCTTCTTTATCCATTCATCAAGGCAATCTACAGATTCAGTGCAATCCCTATCAAATTACCAATGGTATTTTTCACAGAACAAAAAATCTTAAAATTTGTGAGACTCCAAATAGACAAAGCTATCTTGAGAAAGAAAAACAGAGCTGGAGGAATCAGGTGCCTTGACTTCAGGCTATACCACAAAGCTATAGTGATCAAAACAGTATTGTACTGGTGCTAAAAGAATGAAATATAGATCAATGGAACGGAATAGAAAGCCTAGAAAGGAACCCATGCTCCTACAGTCAATTAATCTACAACAAAGAAGGTAAGACTATACAGTGGAGGAAAGACAGTCTCTTCAATAAACAGTGCTGGGAAAACTGGACAGCTACATGTAAAAGAATGGAATTAGAACATCCTAATTGTAACACCACACACAAAAATAAACTCAAATTGGATTAGAGATCTAAATGTAAAACTGGATACCATGAACTCTTTACTTTTAATTCTTCTCATAACTTCTCTTTTACCTGCTAACTATAGACATTGTCTAAACTCCCAGCCCTATCCTTTTCTTTCTCCTTATCTTATGATCTTATCTACATCCATGTCTTCATTCATTCTTCTTCATTGTTCTTAGATATATACTTCCAGCCTTGAGGGCTCTCCTGTGTTTCAGATTCTTATATTCAACTACCTGCCAAATAGAACTACCTTGATGTCTTCACACATTTCAAAGTCAGAACTCATTTCATCTTTCCTCAAAAGAATACTCCTTCTTCAGGCTAGGGTATTGCTATTCTCCTAATTACTTGAGTACCAACCTAAGAAACGTCTTATACTTGTTTTTCTTCATGGCTAACACTCAGCCATTTGCTAGCCTTCCTTTATAGCCACCACTGATGTGTCTCTCCTGTTTCTCCTCCACTTCCTACTTCTTCATCTATTCTGGATTATAACATCATTACCTGGGTTATCCTCAGTAGCTCTTGACTTCTCTCCCTTGTCTATTAACTTCTCTTCTTCCGATCCAATCAATATATAACTTCCAGATGGATTTATCCTAAAGCCCATCTCTAAGCATTTAGAAAAATAATGAAAGCAACCCACGGACATTACAAGGTCCTTTTACCTACCAACTTTAGATCAATATTTTAAGATGCCTCTTTTAAACCTTCAAGACCATTCATGATTTGATTCAAACTCATCTTTCTAGGTTAGTCTTTCACAAACTGTTTTTATAAGTAGCCCATTCAGCTGTTAAACTAGACTGCTTCCAATTTTTAAATATACTTTAAAAAAAAATATGTCACATGGTTTTCTAATTCTGCTCTCTCAACTCTCCCTCTTTCTCCATTACCTAGCCTTACCCAAATAAATATCTGACACTATTACCTGCTTTCTAAGAGGAATTTTTACATATTTTATGGAATATAGTAGAGTTTACTTAATTTGTGTTGTATGGTCATGTCATCTCATGTATTAAATTGTGATGGAGAAGAGAACATTTAATGAGTACCCCAATGGAGCTAGCACACTGTCTTCTCAAGAGCTGTGTATGACAGCATTAACTTCATTTTATGGAGACATAGGTCCAGAAAAGCTAGTAACCACAGGTGTTTTGATTTCTACTTTGATGAAATTCTGATAAAATTTAATCTCAAGTTCGAAGTTTCATGTATTGAAAGAAGAATGATTCCTTAATTCTTGCCACAACACACTTGTTTCTTATTTGACTTTTTGTCATGAATACATCTGTAGTGGTGAGATTGAACTGTGGCTGAAAATGTGCACATTTGACTTTGTTCTAATTTTTCTGGCATTACTGAGGAGCAACTTCTTGCCCTTTTATACAATTCTAAACTCAGTGAGGAAGATATTTACAGTTATGTAAAGATCACTTTGATGTTTTATATTTTGTAGGAAGGCACCTTTACATGAAGCTTATAGCATAGTTGAGTTCCTAGAGACAAAGGAAAGAGACTTTCCCAGAGAAAACACTGAGCTTCAAATTCACCATTGAGAAGTCTGCACAATTCTTAGCGGTTTCTGTGAAGAGTGTAGATGTTATTTGATGAGAAGCATAGAACCCCATGTTTATTCATTGGCTAACAGGAGAAAAGATGGGTCAACATTTGAATAAAAGGAAGACGGGTTCTGTACTTTACTTTTTTTATAATCTATGTGCAGGATCACCCTGGATCATTACACAGTATAGGAATCAAAATAGACAACCCTGACAAATAGCAATTTCTATATATCTTGGTAAATTATTATGAATGGAGGTATATTGTGCAGATATAAATGATTTAGAGATGGATTATATCAGTCTATTTCATAATTTAGAAAGAACAAGTTCAGGAAAATTAAGCTTTTGCAACAAATACTTAGATACTCAACATGGTACAATATTTATCTCAAATTATAGTTGCAATACTATCAGTCTTGTTGACATATTAACGATAAATTATACAAGCAACTTTTATATATCATGTAGAGATTGTTTCTATGGTATTTTTGGAATTTAAATGTCAACGGTTATGGTAGCTTTAAGCAGGCATGGGCTGCTGCTGATGCTGGCACAGAAATACTGATAATTAAAGTCTCATCATAATATAAGGTTTACTGTTCCTATCATCATTTAGGAAAAAAGTTAAATGATTTAATGTTCACTGAAATTGTTTCTTTATTCTTTATTGTTTTCCTGAAACAGCATAGTCTATGATTCAAAAACACAAAGAGAACAAAAAACTCTATTTAGCTGACTGTTGCTGACATTTTGCCTTTTCTCAGAAGGCAGACTCAATTAAGGACAACTCAAAGGCAGTTTTGGTGAGTACTTTGTCCATGAATAAAGACATCCCAATAAGCTAGCAATTTTATGTTTTATAGTTGCTCCTGAGAAGAAAAATCCAAGGTGATATTTGTGTTTATTATATACTTATGAAAGAGTACTGTGCTTAGTCACTCAGTTGTGTCTGACTCTTTGCAACCCCATGGGCTGTAGCCTGCCAGGCTCCTCTGTCCTTGGAGATTCTCCAGGCAAGAATACTGGTGTGGGATACCATGCCCTCCTTCAGGGGATATTCCCAACCCAGGGATCAAACCCAGGTCTCCCACATTGCAGGCAGATTCTTTACCATCTGAGCACCAGGGAAGCCCAGGAATACTGGAGTGGGTAGCCTATCCCTTCTCCAGGGGATTTTCCCAACCCAGGAATTGAACCAAGGCCTAATAGGGAGTCATGAACCATGTGGAACTGACACATCTTTGAATGAGTTAATTATTATTGTGCATTCATATATGTGCTGAATCAGTTTTAAAATGAGAAAACTCCATAGAAAGAAAAGACATTCTTTTCTGAAGCTGTTAGAAGGTAAGTTGAAAAGATTGATAAGGAAACCTCTATCAGTGATCCTTTCCCATTCTTATTTTTTCCGAGTTACTTCATTCTTAACCGTGACTTCAACTATCACTTATACCCTGATATTCCTAAAATTCCAACAAAGATTTCAAATCATGCTCTATCTGAACTACAAGATAGACAATATCCAGCTTTAGACATACCTCCTTTTATTGTACTTCATTTTATTGCATCACACAAATGGTACATTTGTTTTGCAAATTGAAGGTTGTGACGCCCCTGCATTGTCAAATGATGGCTAGCATTTTTTAGCAGTAAAGTATTTTTAATTAATATATGTACATTATTTTAGACACAGTGTTATTGTACATTGAATAGACTACAGTATAAGAATAACTTTGATATGCTCTTTTGGAAAACCAAAAATATTTTTGTGGCTCACTTTGTTGCAATAGTCACTGTATTGGGATTGTCTGGAACTGAACCCACAATATTGTTGAGGTATGCCTGTATTGTATTAGTTATCTATTGCTGTGTAATGGATTACCGAAAACTTAATGGCATAAAACAAGAAGCTCTTACTAATCTCACCTTTTCTGGAAGTTGGAAATCTGGGCCTAACTTAGCTGGGTCTTCTGACTGAGGGTCTCTTGCAGACAATAAGGTTGTAATTAGGTGTAAGCCTTGACTGTGGTCTCATCTAAAGGCTCAACTGAAGGAGCTTTGGCTTCTAAAAGCACTACAGGATTCACTTCCATGAAACTGTTGACCTGAGGCCTCTTTTAGGTCTTGCCCCATAGGCCTCTCCCTTGGGAAGCTCACCATTTGGCAGCCGGCTTGTCACAGAGCAAGATTGTAGAGGAGAGTGAGCGAGCAAGGTACTCTTATTATAATTTTGAAAATGTCAACACGTTACTTTTGCCATATTCTCTTCAATAGAAGCAAATCATTTGGTCCAGTCCCTCTCAGGTGAGGGGATGATTCAAGGGCATGAATACGAGGAAGTGGAGCATCCAGGGCCATCACAGAGGCAGCCTTCCACATGTACCAACTGAATGTTTCCTTCCAGTATCACAGGCACTTGAAACTCACTATGTCCAGATGTGACTCTATTTTTGTTGCTCTTAAAACTGCCTCTCCTTCTGTGATCTCTATTTTGAATATGTCACAGATTGTGAACTGTATAGTGACTATTGGTGTGTGCATGCACCTTTTGGTATGCATGTTTATTGAAGTTTTTTTTTTAATTAATGTTTTTGTCTGAAGGGTGGGTTGATACAAGCTTATATTATTAGTTGAGAGATCCAGGAGCCAGAGAGTGGGAAGGGACCATAGCTGATACGTGTAATTCCAGGGGACTTCATGTTCAGTGAATTCTTGTCTGAAAGATCAAATATCTAGTGTCTCTGTCTGGCCTGGCCTTTTTAATCCCCTAAATAGGTGGCATGATGATATCTGGTGTCCTTACTGATGTTGCTTTCACTGTCATTTCAAGTTGAAGCCCAGTGTCCTTCCATTAAGGCCCTGTTCTCTTTCCACTAGGTGAGGTTTATAGAACCTGTCTGCCCAGCAAACTGCAGTGCAATTCCAGCAGGGAAAAAACCAGGAAGAGTGGATCCAACTTGTACTAAGATGTTCTCTCAATTCCAGTTCTTATATTTTAAAATTATAGGGCTCAAAATCACCTCTTGTTGCTTCCTTCAGTCCTCAAACGAGTTATGACATCTTTTGATACCAATTGCAATATAATATTATAGCTATTTTTTCATTTACTTTTTTGAAATACGGGTGATATTTTCAAGTTCTGATTCCTACTTTATGTTCTATTGAAAATTCCCTTTGTGATCTGGAACAGGTCGGAGGTAAGCTGAATTAGGAGTATGGGGTGACCTGTTTACAGGTTTTTTTTAAAAAACTACTTTCTCTTACCTTGACAACAAAAGTGATTTCATTATATAATACATTCTATTATGGGTTTAATAACATCTTAAAAAATTTTTCTGTCAAAAACAATTATCTTCAAGTTCCTCCTCCTTCAAACATTTATTTGTTCTTCCCAAAGAACTCTAGTAGATTAGTAAGAACTAATGTTGCTTTGAGATCAGAAGATTGTGTTTCAAAAAAGAGCACTATACCTATAACTTCATTGCTTTGGAGGTAAAGTTAATTTAATAGTGTGTGAGTGAAAGTCACTCAGTCGTGTCCTACTCTGTGAGCCCATGAACTATACGGTCCATGGAATTCTCCAGGCCAAAATACTGGAGTCTGTAGCCTTTCCCTTCTCCAGAGGATCTTCCCAACCCAGGGATCAAACTGGTGTCTCCTGCATTGCAGGCGGATTCTTTACCAACTGAACTATCAGGCGAGCCCTAATAGTGAGTGGTCTGTTGCTTTTTCTGAAACTTTCTCAGAGTTGGGGAACATCTTGGTAAGCCTCCAATTCTCAGAAAGCTGCTACTTGGCTGTGTACATTAATCACGTTTTATACATATATACTTATAGTTTTTCCAAAATTTTGGTTAGAAATCCAGTTTTTTTGTGCTTTATCTGCTAAAAGATTATATGAAATGGTAATGCTCAAATAAATGTATTGAGCATTTTTTCAATGCTTAAAACTTTTTTCAATGAGTGCCAAAACAGTGTTTATAGAGTCTTTGCTATTTCCTTGTCATTTTTCAGTATAAATTTGGTATCATAAAGACCAAATGGCCCCAAAGGTTTCAGCTTTCAATTTATTTAAAGAATCTTTTCATAGACTGTATTTCACATGGTAAGTAGCAGCTAGGGGTGCCTAAATGTTCACATTCATCTTGCTATCCTTACTTATAAAAGTTTCTTTAGATAGCTAGAGCCACTCTTTTCATTTTTTCCCTATTAAATGCTTAACTTTAACTTTGGTAGTATTCTCTTTTCTGAAATTGAGTAAACATGTCATGGATATCAATTACATCAAGATCTTCACTTGCTGCAAACTATTACAAACATTGATTTTGCTTTTATGCCTCTAGTATATGTCTAAAAGCATTTGTCTATATTCCTGGCTTGGCATTTCTGCCACTTCCTATACTTGTCAGTTGTCTGAGCCATTTAGTAGATTACTTTGCTGTCCCTGTTTTTCTCAAGTACATCATCAACTTGCAACAGACAACCTCTGCAAGTCTAGTTGTCAGTCTGAGTGCTTCTGCTGTTCTGCATTCATCCTTTACCACATTATTATATAAAAATATACAAATCATTTTTGCCAACATTTTATATTTTAGTGCCAACTGATTGGTTACATGTCTATTCATTCTCTGTCTCTTTTTCCCCTTCAGTGAGTACTTCTGTTTATTAAGGAACATTTCTGTGGCTTAGGTCAAACTTCAAGTGGGTTCTCAGCACTTTCAGGTTAATATCCACCATATTTCCCTGTCAATTCCCTCTAACATTCTTAAAGCGGACTCAGCTGATAACTTGGTGTTTTATTTCACTGAGAATATGCAATCAGTGGGAAAAAGACTTTATGCTTCTGCTAGCAAATTTACTACATACCCGTGTATCTGAATATCCTGTGTCCTCATGCAATAAAGCATCTTTTTTCTTATTGAGGGCACTATTATTAAGTATTTGATCTCTTTCAATTTCTTCTACTCAAGGACTTTTGCTTTTGCAGGTATATTACCTCTTTTCTGCATCATCAAAATTTTCCTATTAAAGAATTATCCCCACTGACTTATAAACGCAATATTTTTCATGTACAATAAACAACATACACACAATTAATACAAGGATGGTTACTGCCATTTTTCAATTATTCCAATTTTACTTCAATAAGCCATTAAAATTAAATATGCCACCAACATAAATGCATTAAAAATGTCACTTAATGGAATCTCATGGCCCCAACTTTTTCCTATGCGCTGTATATAGAAATTCTAAACATAGATCCTACTCAACTGTTAAAAGGAAAATATCAGATTGGCAAAGAACATATTTATATTAATTATTAGGTTATCACTAAAAGAAAATATATTTAAAATTCAGACAATTTCTAGATTCCTAAATCTAGGACAAGAGCATGAGAAGCATTTTTAAAGAGGGTGGGAATTCACTCCAAAGCTTGGGTCATCAACAAATCTGGATTTATTTGCCCTGAGTGCCCTGGAGTGCATGGATATAGAGAAAGAGGACTGTTCACGGCTTTGCATATTCAGGAGCTAGCCAAATGTTCTTATATATTTTCCCTATCAATGCTTAGTATTAAAATGACTCTTTTATATGTCTTTAAGTTGTGATTGTCACTAACAAATATAACATAGTTACTCAAATGGAATCGGACTTTATGATCACTCCACTAAGTACAGCAGTCAGTATGGGATAATAGATAAAGCAGAGAAAACAAAGTGTAACACTCAGGAGGCCGAGCGCATCCAGGCTTTGTGTCCTTTGCCAAATTGTTTTTGTCCTTTGCAAAACTGTTTTCCTTTTCTACAGATTGACAATGTTGGATTAGATGATCCATATGCTCTCTTTCATTCTGAAACTCAAGGAATATATATTTTTTTGGCCAATAATAATTAAAACTAACCTTCATTTTGAGCTCTTCCTTGGTACATTTCAGAGTACCATTTTAAGTACTTAATATAGATTATGTAATTTAATCCTCACAACAACCCTTTGAATTTTGGTTCAATTAATATCACAGACAAAGACACTGACAATTAAAAAGCTAATTAAAATGCTCAGAGGTTCTCTGTCGGTAAGTGGTGGAGCTGAGGCTTATACCCTGGACATCTGATACAAAAGCTGAGATCTCTTAACCATCTCACAGAACTACCTCTCCCAAGAGTTGGCAGAATTGTTGAGTGAACTATAGTATAAGTGGAATGAAATATTGTTTAGTGAATACTTGTGGTGGGATTAAATTTTGAGACTTTATAAATCTGGTAATATCCTTACTCTTACTCCTAAGAGACAAGCATGGCTTCACGGCAATGACTACACAGACTAAAGAGAACAATGAGCCGTCTCTTTTGGCTTTTGAATATCTAAATTTACTTTTTAAGCTATAATGAGTTAATTAGTTTTTTAGTCAGACTTTTGTGATATGTAAAAGCCAGGATTTTAAAATGTTAAACAATTAGGTTCCTAGGAGTATTGAAAGGAAGTTCATGTTTTCATCAGTGGACTTAAAAGGACAAGCAGAACAAATCTACGCCTTACTCAGAAATCAGGAGGTAGAGTAGCCTAGACAGAGAGAAGAATCAGAAAGGAACAGAGCTAGGCAGAGGAAAAGGGATCAATGACCTATTCTGGGTCTGAAAATCTTCGAGAAGGGATGCAGTGACAGAAGCAGCTGATAACTCTTCTAAGGAACTAGAGAGTAGTGGAGAAGTAGATCGATTTTTTTGGCTGGAACCCTGGAAATGTCAGCCTCTCAGAAGATCTTCATGGAGTGGGAAGAATCTGTGAAATGAATGTCTAGAGTGACTATGCCTCTATAGAAGAACCAGGGGGTGAGGGCAAACTCAACAAATTTCTGAACTGGGTCAATGTGGAAGAATAGTGCATTTTTTTCCCTAAGCTGTCACAGAATGTGTGGAAGTTAGGTAAGAGGGACTTTAATTTTGGAGTAGTCCATTGGCTCAGTGGTAAAGAATCCACCTGTCAATGCAGGAGACACAGGTTCAATCTCAGGGTTGGGAAGATCCCCTGGAGGAGGAAATGGCAACCCACTCCAGCCTTCTTGTCTAGAAAATCCCATAGAGCAGAGGAGCCTGGTGGGCTACAGTTCATGGGATCACAAAGAGACTGACAAGACTGACTGACTGTCTATGCAAGTCTCAAGTTAAGGATAAGCAGAATGCAGAGTAAAGGGGCATCAAAGAGAGAGGCAAGGAAAGGTGGGTGGTAACAGCCTGATGTCAGAAGAGATAGAAAAGTGTCAGTCAATATGGAGGAGGTTATAGAATAACAAGTTACCAACTTTCCAATAACCATGTAAGTTGTTGTTATTCTTTTTAAGTTGATAAGTTGTGGGTTACTGGAGTGGGTTGTCATTTCCTTCTTCAGGGGATCTTCCTGACCCAGGGATCAAACCCATGTCTCCTGCATTGGCAGGCAGATTCTTTGTCACTGAGCTACCCAGAAAGCCCCACCATGTAAGTACCTAAGGAAATTAAGTATGTCTCAGAGAAAAGAGGAAGGGATAGCAGATCTTGAAGTGACAGCAGCAATTTTGAATTGACCGAAAATCTTTTGTGATTGAATTAAATATATTATGTTTGAGAAACTGACTAGGAAAACCTGGAGTTAATTGAATTAAGTTTTCCATCATCATGTAAAAGACAGGCTTGAAATATTAATAGAAACCAAGTTCAGTTTGGAAAATATAAAACAGTTAACTATTTCTGGAATTTTCAGATAAGTAGGCTAACATTATAGAAAAAGAAGGAAGAGTATATACTGGGAAATTAGGCAAAATTTCTCAGAGGATTTTGATTCTGAGTTGAGCCTTAAAAATGTGAGTAGCATTATTAGGCAAAAAATACAAGAGAGAGGAAGGAGGTGGGAACTGTATATCAGCCAAAGACAATATGAACAAAGAAGACACATAGTTGTGAAAATTGCTGATGTCTTCAGGGACCAGTGTGCCTAGGGCAGAGGGCTTTTGGAGAGCATAGTAGGATATATATTAAAAATAAATGGTTTAATCATAAATGGAAAAAACACTATTCTTATGAATTTGGATATTTTCACACCTGCAGACAATGAGAAGCTGTTGAAAGATTTTTGGTTAGAGAAGAGATATAAATTACTTGCATTATAATGTTACTCTTCTAAGTACCATGCCAGTTACCCAACTTCCTACTCAGCATTCCCACTTGGACATCTCACAGACAGGTAAACTAAACCAGTTTCAGGGTAAATTTTTTATATTCTTCCAGCTCTTCTCTTACAGTCTTCTCTATTCCAGGAAAAGACACTTCCTTTCCTCTTTGTGCTCAAGCCACAACGCCCTTGTTCCAATTACCCTTCCATATTTCATCTTTTTTTCCCCCCTATTTTGTCTATACTGCTAGCAAAACAGATTTCAAATAAGAACACTTCTCTTCATCTCCTTTGTCTTCACTTCTAGCCCAAGTCACCAATTTCCTGTACCTGGATCCTTGCAATTGATTCTAGTCTACTCTTCTCCATCTTTCACTCTTGTCTTTCCAATCCATTCTTCCCATTACAGTAAGAATAACACTTCTAAAACCAAAGTAAGCTCATGCATGCTCCATTAAATTTCTTCAATCTCTCCTTATCACCCTTAGAACAAACACTCAAATCAATATAAACAACAGACTGTGGTATATGCCCCCTGCAGACCTTTCCAGTGGCACCTCTTGCCTCTCTTTACCCTTTAATCTCCAGCTATACTGACTTTTTTTCCAGTTCCCAAATGAATTAAGCTCTTTCCTGGCTGATGGTATATTCATATGTTCCTCTCCTCCAACTCTCTTTCTAATAACTTTGCACATCCTGTGGTTTCAATTAATACCATTTCTAGAGAATTCTTCCTTGAATTGCAATTCAAATCCAGACCTTGTTTTAACTTTCATCATGTATTTCCTTTTTTTATACCATAGCTTGTATTTCTACACCACAGTAGGTTCTTCTTAAAAACTTGATGAATATGACAGTAAATGATGTGAAAGCCAGGTACCAAGTTTGAAGAAAGAAAATCTGTTTAAAAAAACTTGGTAATAAAAAACAGTAAAAGATAGAATTTGGTATAGTTGTATGTTATAGAAAAACAAGAGATACAAACTGATGATTTTCATATCATGAGGTAGCTAGTCCCAGACACATAGAGTGGCTCCAAACTCATCAGATTCTTAGGTGCCACATGTTTCACTGCCTGACTTTCCCAAGAATGGCACTATCTGAACCAAGATGGTCACACAAATTCTGCCAACAGGTCTACATCCCAGGCAGGAGTGAAACTGAAGGGGAGGCAAAGGACACGCAAGCTCTTATCGAGGTCTTCTAGAACTTTCACAAACACTTCTCTTTACATCGTGTTTAACCAATATTAATATTCACTGGTCACAGTTGGTTTCAAAGGGTCTAAGAGTATGGTTCTCCAGCAGCAATTGGGGTTCTGTTATCAAGGAAGAAGGAGAGAATGGGAGTCTGAGTTTAGACAATTAGTAGTCTCTGCCATATTGTGGAAACAATGAAAACAGAGGGAGTAGAGCATATATGAGCCAGTTTTTAGAAGTTCTGAGCACTTTGTTCTGATTAGATGAGCTTTGCTGTATCTCATTTTGTAAGTGAAAAGAAGTAAGGTCAGCTAGAACGAATATCTGTAAATATACACCTCCTTACTTTCCATCAACCTGATAACATAAGACTCATTCTGGTCAACAAATGGTTTCATTTATGCTGACATTTTCAACAAATTTCATTTTAACTAAAACTTAATGAGGAATTCACAAAACATCCTCAAAATGCTTAAGCAGTTTGTACAGTATAAATATTTAAGACAAATATATCCAATAGGTAAACACCAATTGCCTCATTTTTCTCATAGATAAATCTAAACATATCAAGGGGGCAGTGAAAAGTCAGTTATCTTTGTTCAGATGTTGTTTAACATATCCCCAGATGCAGTGGAAAACATTTCGGGGGTGTTCTTTTCTTTCTGTTAATCCTTTTTATCATTGCATAATGTTTCAAAATTTGGAGATGCAATCCTGCTAATAGAAAATGTGTCTAATTAAAAATCTCATCCACACAAATGTGTTCTGCTCACAGAACAAATTTTTAAAGATGAAATGCCAAAATATCATCTACTACTTTTGCTTTTTTACACCATATTTCAACTAAATGGTATCCTGTGCTTACCAAATATATGGGCAATATGTGGAGATTTATCTACTGATCATGTCTTCTGTTTTTCCTTTTGGCCAAATTTGGAATTTTTTGTTTAGTAATAGTTTTTCATCTCAAATAGGATCTTTTTTCAAAATTCTATCACATCAATGTACAATAACGTGGAGAAACAATGCACACAGAAGCATAACACCATGACAATACTGACAATAAACCAGATAATGATCAATTATCGAGTATTTATGGAAGAGCAGGTAGTGGCATTGGTACTTGGCATGCATTATCTAATTTAAAATGATCAGTGATTACTTTCACATTTCATTGATGAGGGAACTAAGTTCAAAGATACTAAGCATTATATCCAGAAACATAAAGTTCACAGAATTAAGCCAAGTCTGTATGACTCAGGTCCTATATTACTCCTCTCTAGGGCTTCCCTCGGAGAAGGCAATGGCACCCCACTCCAGTACTCTTGCCTAGAAAATCCCATGAATGGAGAAGCCTGGTAGGCTGCAGTCCATGGGGTCGCTAAGAGTCGGACACACGACTGAACGACTTCACTTTCACTTTTCACTCTCATGCATTGGAGAAGGAAATGGCAACCCACTCCAGTGTTCTTGCCTGGAGAATCCCAGGGACGGGGGAGCCCGGTGGGCTGCCGTCTATGGGGTCACACAGAGTCGGACACGACGGAAGTGACTTAGCAGCAGCAGCAGCAGGGCTTCCCTGGTAGCTCGTTGGTAAAGAATTCCACCTGCAATGCAGGAGACCCAGGTTTGATCAGGTGGGGATGATCCCCTGGAGGAGGAAATGGCAACCCATTCCAGTTTCTTGCCTGGAGAATCCCCTGGACAGAGGAGCCTGGCAGGCTACAGTCCATGGAGTTGCCAAGAGTTGGACATGACTGAACTACCTAGATTGTGTGTATCTCTGCCTGCCCTCCCCTTAATGTTGATGAACATTTATCATGATAGACATTACATTCATTAAAAAACCCAAAAGATAATCTTCATCTATTTTTTTTTTTTCATTTTTATGGGAGTTGTGGGTCCACGCCTTAACAAAATTTTTCACTTGGAGGGCTGCTAACCCCAGTGGTCCAGAATATGCCTCAAAGTGCCTATGAGCTTCCTGAAATTTTATGATTTAGGGGGACTGTTTATAGACTTCATCAAATTCTTATAAGGACCTGTGATTTCTAAACACCTAAAACTCCAGAAAAAAATAATAAATATTCATGAATGATGAACATGACAAACTAGTAAGAAACATGTTCATATATTCATTTGAAATATAGCACTCTTCTTTTTAAGAAACTTGAGTGGGTGAGACTTGTTGAAATATATCGACTACTTTAAATTACTATGGGAGAAAGGTCAAGTCAGTGTTCACTAAAAGCCTGCTGCTCCATTGGGTAGTACTAGAGTGTGTGGTAAGAACACAGAAGTGTGAGGGCTGAATTCTACTTTGACTCAGACCCTTCCTTCTCCAACTTTGGTACAAGTTTCTTAATAATTCTTTCCTTAGTTTAAAAAAAAAAAATGGATGATAGTATAAACCCTATCTGAAAGTAAAAATGTTAGTCAGTTGTGTCCAACTCTTTGCGACCCCATGGGCTATAGCCCACCATGCTCCTCTGTCCATGGAATTCTCCAGCAAGAATACTGGAGTGGGTTGCCATTCCCTTCTCCAGGGGATCTTGCTGACCAAGGGATCAAACCTGGGTCTCCTGCATTGCAGTCAGATTCTTTCCTGTCTGAACCAACAGGGAAGCCCATAAACCCATCTAATCAATAGCAAATGAGATAATATATATAACAAACAAACACAATTATTATTGACAGTAAATTGAATTTCTTAACTTCTTTACTTCATTCTAGGTTTTATAATGACAAAGTAGGAAAGCCATTTTACTTATCTCAGACATCATTTCCTCTTAGGAAAATAAGAATATCCTCTCTGCTCTGCCTCCCAGAAGCAATGTTTGAATAACAATAACAGCAAAGTGATATTTAAAGGTTATTTCTTCAGTGAAGCCTGCCTATCTGATATACCATCAAGTTCATTAATTCAACAATGATTTAGGTGCCTAAACTAGATGCTGTTGAAATAGATACTTAAACTAGAACTGGAATTGGAGTAATGTACTAGTTGCACTGAGTACTTTTAATTCAATGGTTAAAAAAATTAAATAATACATTCAATAAATTTGCATAATTCAGTGACTCTTCCTTTGACCTTGATCCATTCTATACCAGCTTATTTTATAAGCTATTCATTTATTTCACTGCCTATTGTTTCTCTGTCCCCTGCTATGATGGAAAATCTATGAAATCAGGGCTTTCTTTTGGTATCAGTAGTGTCTAGAGCAGTGCCAGGGACATGGTAGGTATTAACAAATATTGGTGTACAGATGTTGGAAACTTACATGAACAAAATGCTTTGATACAATGAAGGCAAAAAATATCATTTTCATGCAAAATTCTACTGCAACTACCTGATTTTTTCCTTATTTCTCTATTATTTATTTTTATCCTGTAGGCTTTCCTTTCTTCCTAAGGGTTGACGGGTGCTCACTTAATTTCTTATTATTTCCACCACAATCCTCCTCTTTCATCTCTGCTGGGCATTGTCACGCCGCTGCTGCAAAAACAGGATGCAGGAGCCAGAACTGCATGGTGACTATGGCTCAAGCTCAGCTCCTGACTCGGCTGCTAACTAGCTCTGTGTCCTGGGAAAACTTGACTAATGTTTTTAAGCCTTAGTGTTTTCTAATCTGTAAAATTTGTTTGTTTTTTTTTTTTTCAGTTTAGAATGGAGCAAGAGAAAGAAAGTAGGAAAAACAGAATCACAAAAGTTACTTTGGCTGGAAAGTAGGGATTAGAAATTCTTTAAAAGGAGTTTTCATAGAATAACTTTGAAGACAATTAGCAAAAAGAGTGAGTTTAAAGTAGTGATATGGATTTCAGTCAAGTTTAAGTTTCAGCTGCAGCCTTTGTAAAGGACAAAAGCTGTTTATCCATTAGTAACTACATTAATAAGCCTTTATGTGGTTGTTCTTAACATTGGACTTTTAACAAATGCCCTAAATAGGCATGTTCTTCAGGAACATTTGACTACGTTCCGAAGCACATCAGGAGCTCTTACGTGGGCAGACACAGATTGCTGGGGCCAGATGGGCCTGTGGACTTTAAGTACACTGGCATACTAAGAAACCTTCTCAGAGTAGTTCTTCCATCCAAAAACTCCTACTTGGTGCATATTCTTCCTTTAAACCACAGCACACAAATCATTTCATGCTGAGAGCTCTACACTTTCTCAATAGGGAGGTGAAGTACGAAGATACGTGGGATAATTCTGGGAGAAAATCAAGTAATTACAGATGCTATTTTAGTAAACAACTTTGATGGGGACAGAAAGTCCTAAAGTCAACTGCGTGCCAACATGGAGTTAATTTCTCACTTTTGAATACTAACGGAACATATTTTTTGAAGTCTTTTGGGACTAAGAGGGTAGAGGTGGGTGGGGTGGTAGAATTAAAAAGGGTTAGGGGAATGGTAGTAGTATTGCATGAGTCTGTGAATAGGATCTTCCTGCAGGAGATGGAATGGGATGCCCATTTTCCCATGACTCCACAGATTTTAACAGGACTGATGACAAAGGGGAATGGTCTTTAAAAAAATTTCTTGACCTGTTTTCTATCATGATGTTTATACTTGGGCTTTGATTCACTTGCTTCTAATGGAAAATAATATAAGAAGCTATGAGGTTAAGTCTTTTGCTCTTTAAGGCAAAAAAGGATGCTGCATTTATCTGCATATGTATTTATACCTATATAGGTAACTTGTCTCAAAATGCTAGTAAAATTATAATTGGTTTGGATTGTCAAAACTTAAGTCTATGCCGTTTTTGTCTGAGGAGTGGCAAAAGGCTGCAAGGTCGGTAAAAATATGGGAGTATACCAGTTACTATGGATGCATTTCCCGTTTCTTCTCTGCTCTCACCTTTTGTATACATTTATGGTATATACAAACACCTGTGACTTGTTTCTTTCATTTTTTTTGTGGGACAAGCTTTAATCGCCTAGTTGTTAACAATTCCAGGAGTGGTCCTTAACCATTGGTTAAGGTGGATAAATACTCCAGCATTCTTACCCCTTGGGTGGGATAACTATGAAGCTTACTTTATCACGTCTTCCAGAAGTCTCCAATAGGACTCAGCCCTGGCTGTGATAATCTACTCATTGACACATGCTGTGTAAACTTCCTTTCCTGTCTCACTCTTTAACCGCACTACTTATGCTTCCTAGGATCACTTCTCAAAGAAACTGCTTCACTCAGATCATTATCTTCAGCTCCCCTCCCAGAGTGGTCCTAACCCAAGACATGGAGTCATAAAAAGATACAGGAACATTGTGGCTAGGATTTCAGAAAGAGTAATCTATGGATAAGAGTAGACAATTTCATTTGTTCATTCATTCATTCATTGATCATTTACTTGGTGAGAGCTGACAATGTTTCCATAATTAAGGCAAGTCTTATAATGTCTAATAACACATCACTCCCATTCATGGAGAGCTCATGATTAACAAAATATCTGATCTTTAAAGGCTGAGACTATTACAATTCTTTTTCCTTGGTCTAGGAATCAAATTCTAAATTGACAGGATGGAATAAGGAAAATTTGCTAATTCCTCATTTACAAATAATGGAGGTTTTAAACATAAGCTGAGCTAAAACAGGACTGTCAGTGTAGACTACGTGTAGTGTAGACTACGCAAAAGGGAAATCGTTGCCATATGGGCTCTTTATGGTCAGCTCACAAGGGTGTGATTAGTGAATTCTTTTTTTGTGGATTTCCTGGATTTAAGATGCTCTATAAGTAAAAGGTGTTATGTACTCAACTCTTACTATATTTTTTTCTTAAAAAAAATCACACGGTTTTTGTTTAAACTAGCAAGTAGGAGGGTTTTAGAAAACACATTTTATTTCCACTCTCTTGTTCTGTTCCCTCAGTACCATCTGGTATAAGGGAGAGCCTCCTTAATTGACACTAATGACTGGGAGATCCATAGCAAATTACTGAATTTTGCAGATTAGCAAACATGATTAGAAAAATCAAGGGGTCTGCATCAAACTAATGTACTTTGTTGAGAACTAAGAAAAAAATTTAAACACATTATTAGAGCTTAATCTTTTAATATAAATAGATACTTTATAGGGGTTGACTGTGCCATTAGGGAAAGCTGGAACATAATGTTCTGTGGAAAAAATTAGTTGCAATTTAAAAGAAAATGTCCTCATGCTTTATGCTTTTTCTGAATGCTACCAATATTCACACTACACATGGACTAAGACTAAGAGCCATCCCATGAGAATCTTAGAGGTCATCTTGTACAATTTGTTCTGATGCAGGAAGTGCAGAGATTATTTGTGTATGTGTGTCTCTTTATGTTGTGTCTTATTGCTTTATAATAACACTGCTTATGTTAATGGAAATTTTGTGGTTTGTAAACATTTTAAATGTCAGCTGTTGAGGCTCTTAAGGTTTATTATACTCCATTCCCATTTCTGTGTTATCCTTGTTCTTTATCAGGCAACAAAATCTCTTGCTTCCTCCCACACACCAGTGTAAATAGTTTAACACACACAACCCATATTGCATACAACTTTCTTAGCCCCAGCTGTGTGTGCCTTCTGCATCCTTCAGGAATTCAACCATTAAGAGGGGTGAAGGGAGAAGGAAAGGGGGAGGAGGAGAAAATGAATATAGTGGAGACTGTCACAGCATAGATAATTTAGAGATTTTTTTTTCTAACTTTAATTATTGTACTTTACTGTGCATTATAAAGTAATAGTTTTGCCAGCGTCTTTGCAAGTAAAAAACTCTTTGACATCCAGTTGAAGTTAGGAGTAGAATTTTCAGCTCCAGAGGTTGCTGCTGTGACCAAGCTACTTTTCTGATCATCAGGAAACTGGGGTGAAAAAAGGTCACTGTGCCATTTACCTCATTGTAATATAGTTAGAAGCCATAGAAGGAACATGCCCAGAAGAGGTGGTCAAGAAGTCATCCCATGTACCCTTTCCAGCTGGAAACTACACTACAAAACATCATGCCTTGCATGTGATATGAAATTATCACTTCTGAAACTAGAAGTAAGAGGAACCAAGGACGTACATTTGATTGACTGTGTAACTGAATTAAAAGAAATAAATTAAACAAATGGATTAAATACTTAAATCATTACCCATTTTTCTTAGTCTAGGTTTTCTATAACATCAGCTCTTAATCCACATTTGATTCTTTAAAATATATTATCTTTAAAAAGTAATATTAAAAAGGTATAAAAGCAACTTAAAACTTTTATTCTGTTAAGTTTATAATTCAATTAACAATATGTAAAACTTACTGCAAGAAAAAAAATTAAGACAGAATGCAAATGCATGGCACAGTTTTAACATTTATTTTTTCCTTACTGAATCTTTTGTAATCAAGTTCTGCTGAACTTTCTCATTTCTCACTGGGCAAGTTGGAAAAGATTAGAGGAGATTATGTTAGTCTTAGACATTATGTGAATTTAGATCCCCCCACTTAATTATAATTCTTCAGAGCACTTTCTCTAATGTTGTATTCTCTTTTCTTTTTTAAACACTGTTTTTGGCAATTTTAAACACCATCAACATTTTTGTTTGGAAGCTATTTCGTACTGAGAATGTCATGAAACTTGAATCCTACAGGATTTTAGATTATGAAATGAAGTGCCTTAGTCACTGAATGGATTATGCTTATAATAACTAAAACCTCACAGATCTTTCTGACAAATGTATATGTTTAGATTTATTCAAATTAATCTAGGGAAAAATTTTGACAAAAATGCATCACTCAATCATGCTCCTTAAAAACCAACAAAATTAAGCAAAAGGTAATAATTTTTGAACACATCATTTGTGCAAAAGTTCTGCAACAGTAGGAAAAAACCAATCTGCATATGAATGGCTAGAATAATTATTTTTTCCTATGATTTTCTAGCACAAAATGTATCCACTTCATGGTGTTTGACTTTTTTTTAGTTTATACTCCTTCACCCCACTGAAAGAATTGGGGAAAGCACAATACAAAAGAGGGGTTAATTGCCTAAGCTTGCATGAGAGATGCTTGACAGCTTGTGGTCACACTGAACTGAATAGGAAACCAACCAAGAGTTGGGTGATACAGGGATAAAGATGTATAGCATATTTTCAGGAAAGAAAAAGGAATTGCCAATGCACCCATCAATACAAGGAAAAACAAGAGGCAGTGAATGGAGAGAAATTACAACCTCTTTTCCTAAGGAAAACATTCCCTTGATGTGACTAGATAAGGAAGGAACTGATGCTGAATTTTGTTTTGGTATTCCTGTCTGTCATTGCTACAGTTGAAAAGCAGTCATTTCTTAGAACTTGAGAGATATTTCTCAGCAGTCCCCATAATGTTTACCCTCAGGGATTTAAGCCCAACAACTCCTGCAACCAAACTAGCTTAAAAACATTTCATCTCAAAAGGCCTCTGTCATGTTCAAAAAGAGCAAATGATCTTTAATCTACTTTTCAAATTGAAAGTGAAAGACAGTAGATATTAACCTGAGGTCTCCACTCCAGTCACATTGCACAACTGCATTAAAATGCCCTGGGTAGAATGACAGTCTATAACAACACTCTGTACTGCTGCTTTAAAATATTAATCATTCTCTTTGTAGGCCTGGAAGATGTTATGCAAGTGAAGGAAATATTATAACAAATGCAGGTGGTAATAGGGCCATTCCCCTTGAGCTTTGGAAAATGTTCTAAGCAATGGGGAAAAGTATTCAGACCAGAAAAGGACTCTATTGTATAACCAGACTCTGTACTTACACAACACACATTGCTTCTATCTCACTCAGATTCTCCAATGTAAGTATATATTATTCCCAGTTCAAAGATAAAAACACTATGACATACATTTCTTTTTACCATAACTTGATACGTTAATATTCTTAGTAAAATAGAACCAGAGTTGAAGAGAAGATGGATTAAGAAAGACTGAGAAATTAATTCCTGAGGCAGGCTAATAACCTTGGGCTTTTGCTGTCATGTCCTACTGTTTGCATTTTTAATCAGCCATCAGTTCTAACAGAACTGTGTTCCAGTTAAAGATTTTTGCTTAAACAGTTTCTGAATCCACGTGGGCATAAAGTTCAGTCATGGTACAAGGTGAGGCATGGGCTTCCTGGTGGCTCAGACAGTCAAGAATCTGCAATGCAGGAGACCTAGTTCAATCCCTGGGTGAGGAAGATCCCCTGGAGAAGGGAATGGCAACCCACTCCAGCATTCTTGCCTGGAGAAATCCATGGGCAGAGAAGCCTGGCAGGCTACAGTCCGTGGGGTTGCAGAGTCGGACATGACAGAGTGGCTAACACTTTCACATCAGTTCCACATGGTGAGGCATAGGTTCCCCAGGTGTTCAGGGGCAAAGAATCTGAACACTTTGGTCTCACAAAGGACATCACACTTTGTGAGAAGTTGTGAGGTTCACTGGAATCACAATCTGTTCACCAATTTGAGCAACTTCTGGAGTTTGCAGTGTCAGCCCCTTAGCCCAGCAACCCACTCCAGTATCCTTGCCTGAGAAATCCCATAAACAGAGGAGACTGGCAGGCTACCGTCCATGAGGTCACAAAAGTCGGACACGACTGACTACACAACAACAATACATTCAGCATTATCCAACACGCTCAAATCACTCCTTAGACTAAGATAGATAAGGAGTCCTAAGAGAAGAGGAAGAAGCTTAACAGCAAGTCATCTGAGATCTTGGACTTCCTCTAGCTTTTCTCTCTAGTTTATAATGACCAGTTGCAACTTACCCTCTCAAGGAGGGCTCCAACAACGGTCTTCCTGCAGGGCGTCACTCGCACCAATAGACAGATTTCGGTTCAGAAGCCAAGAACAGTTCTACTCTTTGATCTAAGGATGGAGACCTGCGAGCTCAGGCTCTGCTGCACACGGCTCCCCCGCAGGTGGTCTGCTTTCCCGGCTTCTCCTCCGCGTGGAGGGGGCGGAGCTCCCAGGTGCGCAGTGGAGAGGCTCCCGGCGCTTCTCGCGAGAGCAGAAACAAGCGCCTGCGCACAGCTGACGCAGCGTCTCTGCACGTGGCCCGCTGGCCACATTCAGTTGCTGAGTGCTTATGAGCAGCGCTTGTCTATGCGAACGCCAAGGTGAGTCCTCCCAGCAGTTCTGTGCTGGGAACGCTAATCTGGTGTGTCAGGTTCAAAGCTTCCTGCAGGCAAGTAAAACTAGACTAAGCAGAGAGAAGAGGTTAGACCTTACTTTACCAATTTCTTGTGATTGGTTGGTCGCTCAGCGGTGTCCGACTCTTGCGACCCCATGGACTGTAGCCTACTAGGCTTCTCTGTTGATGAAATTTCCCAGGCAAGAATACTGGAGTGGCTTGCCATTTCCTTCCCCGGAATACCTTCCCAACCCATGGATCAAACCCGCGTCTCTTGCATTGGCAGGCAGGTTCCTCACCACTGAGCCACCTGGGAAGCTATATTTTATCACCTACATTCCCTCTTATTTTTCTTCCGGGGACCCATGTGACCTTTGTCTGTAGCACAGTTTCCAAACTACCAATAGCATGTGGTGTAGAAGCAAGAATGTGGGCTATAGTTTCACTTGCATGGCTGCACCTGACAATTTTCTTAACTTCTCTGAGATTTATTTGCTTTATAAGTAAAAACACATGCTATAAAGCCCAGGTCACAAGGTTGCTTTGGAGACTTCATAGTATGATGCTCCTGGCACAGTCCTGGAGAGAGTGGAACTCACTAAATATTTGTTTTTTATTTGTAATAACTCTACCTGAGTCTGAACTTGTGTGGTGGTGGTGGCCGAGACTGGTTCCTTTCAGACAAAATCTCCAGCTCCCAGAAAATTACCTAGAACATGGCAAGAGCTCGGGAAATGAGAGGTCTTGTGTCCTAGCAGCCTCACCTGGTTCACCCTGTTCCACACATGCTGGCCTTTACTCTTTGCCTTGAATCTTTCAAGCTCCTTGCTGCATCTTATACATTTCACAGCTGCTCTTTCCTTGGATGTCCATTCCTCAGCTCTTTCTGTGGTGGCCTCCTCCTTGTCATTTGGGTGCCAGCTTAACTGCCTGTCTCCTTGGTGAAGCTGACCTTGGTGGCCTTCGCTTGCAGAAGTTTGAAGCAGGGTTTTGGTTACTGGCTAGAGACTGAAGTTGAGCCATGGCAGTGAGAGTGCTGAATCCTAGCCACTTGACCATCAGGGACCAGTGGCCTGAGAGAAGACCCTGGCCACTATGGCTTTGCAGGAAACCAGTTTCCACAAAGATACGGAAAGTAGTGAAGCAAGTAAAGTATTTATTAGGAGGAAAAAGAGTACAGCACGTGCAGATATACACATGGGTGGGCTAAGAGAGAGAGTCACACTCTTGTGGTAGGTTGAATCACTTTTATGGAGCATTTCTTCCGGGTTTTCATTTGGCAGATCATCTTGCTTTGCCTGGTTCTGAGTTTGTATTTGGTTTATCTCAGGATCCTCTCATGTGTGCGTGCGCACCTCTTAGCCAAGATGTATTCCTCCAAAGCGTATGGGTAAATTTGACAGTATTGACAGTACTCCCCTTTTGACCTCCAAGGAGCTTTCTTGTCAGGAAGATCATCTTGACTTCGAGAATGAGAAATATGTGGTCTCTTATCAGGGCAGGGTCCAGCCTTCTCTCTTGATTGTCCTGCTACTGATATTTTGAAGTTTCTGTCCACAGGGAATGAACTTAAATTGCTCACCCCGGGTGGGGGTGGGGGTGGGGAGAGTCATCTGTCTCAAAGCCTTCCCACCTTTAACTCAGGAATCCACTCCAGGTCCAAATCCTCTGTGTGATCTTTCAGGCCCAGCCACAGACAATGATAAGGTTGGGGTGACAGTGGAATTGCCCTCTGCATACCACGACCAGTGCATTACAGTTTGGAGGCAGTTGCAGTCAGGACCCAGCTCCTTCCTCCCCTGGCCAGGCCTGCCATGCCCATACTGTCATATGTCTGCATTCCTAGCCCAGGCTTCTCCATTCAGAAGACTATTTCTTGGGACCTTGGCCAAGGCACATATACTTTGACACAGCATCTTTCTCCTCCTAACCCTTCCCCCTCTCCCTTCTCCCAGCTCATGGAGCTTTAAAGAGAAAGAAGCCTTTCTTAGGGGCTCCTCTTTAGTGAGATGATTCCCCTATCTGTTCTTCATCCATCTGATCCTCACCCCATGCTTTCTATGGAGACAATGGAACATTGGTAAACTGGTGCTTCTTTTTTGCCTCTTGCTTGCAATATTGCAGTAAGCTTGATTGTTCATTTCAGTTTGGCTTATTACCCTATATGATTGATTGATAGTAGGAGCTCATTTGAAATTATCTTGTTTACTTATTGGGCTTCCCAGGTGGCACTAATGGTAAAGAATGATCTTGTTTACTGCCTCCATTTCTTGCCTAGAATGCAAGCTCCATGATTCCAGAGACTTTGTTCCGTCTACTGCTACACCTGCAGTACCTAGATGAGTATATTATATACATTAGGCCTTCAGTAGAAATATGAATACATGGTAGTTATATACCCAGTAAACTACTGTAAACTACAGTAAACTAAAATCTGGGCTATTCCTAGGAGGCAAATCAGTGCACACCATACCTCTCACAAGGATAGGAGCAAGATTCAAGTCCTTATTACCACTTCTCAGGTCTCTTCATTTTCCTGATATTTGGTCAATAGTGTACAGTACAGTACATAGTCCATTTGACTAGTTTCATCTACTGTTTTCTAAGACCAGTTCAAACAATATTCTATATAACATATGCAGTCTGCACTTAGAGTTTCCATTGCTTTATCTGCTATTGATGGCTAGTTGGCTAGAACATTCCCCAGTTGTTTATTGTTGCTTCTTTTATTAAATACCTGATTTCTATAGGACTTTCCTCTCCCATGTCCTGGGAATCTTACATTTGAGGCACTTCACTTGTTACCAAAAATGCTAAACTCTAGGACAGGTCAGTTAATTGTTGAAAATGGGTCAAATCCAACAGGTGGCCTGTTTCTATGTAGTTCTGGAGCTAAGAATAGATTTTACATTTTTAAACTGTTGTTCAAACAAAAGAAATATGGGATACAGAAAGTGTGTGGCATACAGTCCTAATATATTTACAGTCTATCTGGCCCATTGGAGGAGATGACTGCTGAACTCTGCTCTAAAAGATTTTCAGCCAGCCCCAGGAATTTCAACACCCACAGATCTGCTTGCTATCAGCCAACAGGCTGCTCTGATATGGCTAGCTAACCTGCAGAGAAGACTATTTCCCTAACTATAAGCAAAATTATCTCAACTGTCTTTGGCCTCTGTACTGGGAATTTAATCTTTTCAAAGTGACTTTGATATATAAATCTGGGGACAAAGTTTCACTTGTCACTTCAAACAGTAAGCAAACTCTACTACCTGTTCTATCTGTTTTTCTAATTAGAGCAGAGTTGGTGCCTCCTTTGGACTCTGTACAGTGCTTGTGACCCTTGGGTCACCCTGTCCCTTAGGTCCTGGTGACAATAGGCAGCCGTTTACTATGGAGTATAGAAGGTCATTAATAAAGTAGACACTGGTACTTTTTAAATTCATGCTGGCAAATATAAGAAGGGTGGGCCAAGGAGGGAACCCAAGGGGATTATAAAAATGAGGGAGCCTATTTGCCAAGAAGCATCCATCAGAAATATAAAACTGTGTAGACCTCCACTAAGCTTTCTATTGTTTTGATTAAAATGCCTGAAAAAAAAATTGACTGCATTTGGAAGGTGTAGAAGTATTCTTTTGGCTGCTAAGACAGTGGCCTTCATACTGTTTACCAAGCACTGCTTTCGGTACTTCAGATGCAACAGTGAAGAAAACAATGTTCCTACCTGGCCCATCCTTTTAGTGTGGGAAACTGGCGTATGTCAGGTGGTGGCAAATGCTATGGAGATAAATAAAATAGAGTAAGGGAGAGAGGAAAGGTCAAAGAGGGAATGTTGCTATTTTACATGAAGAGTTTCAGGAAAGCCTGATTGATGAGATGAAAATAGAGTAGAGAGCGGAAGGAAGTGTGAGAGAAGATATTAGGACAACAGCATTTTATGAAGGAACTGCAGAAACCAAAATATCAAGGTGGAAGCATGATCTGTCCAAAGAAAAGCAGAGGAATAAGGGGAGGGTAGAGGAGGCGGAGTCAGAGAGGTGATAGGGAAGCACATGTCAAGGGTGTTGTTGCCTTTTATTCTGAATGAGACAGGAAGAGACTGCAGACTCTTAGCATAGTACTGAAATAATATGATTCAGACTTTAAAGGATAGTTGGGACTTACCTCCTAGGAGAATAGACTTGAAGACTGGGAGGTTGGAAGGCAGAGTAAACACTGGGATTTTAGCTAGTTGGCCATTTCAATAGTCTCAGACATGATTAAAGTCAGGACCAGAGATGTAGCAGTAGAGGTAGTTAAATTATTTTTTTAAAGAACAAATTGTATTTTGAAGCTAGAGCCCACATGTTTTTTAATGGATTGGGTGCAAGGTATGAGAGAAAGAGAAGGTCAATGATGACTCCACACATTTCATCCAGAACAAAGAGAATGTTGAAGTTGACGTTTGCTGAGGTGGAGAAAAACATGAAAAGCAAATTTGATGGATTAAGTTGGACTCTGGGTTTGGGACCTCTTAATCTTGAGATACCCATTGGACAGCTAAGTGGAGATGTGTAAGACAGAAGAATGAACAAGTCAGAGAGAGATCAGAGAAATTATATATATATTCTCATTTTATTTAGCTTGTATTTAAAGGCATTAAATGGAATGAGGTCCTTCAGGGAGTCAGCATCTTTAGAGAAGAGTAGTTCTTTGAGGAGTGAGCTCTGGGCAGTGGATAGAGGGACAGGCAAGGGGGACAGAAAAGGAGCAGCCACTAAAGTGGCAGGAGAAGTAACAGAATGTGGGTCTTAGTAATGGAATGAAGATAATATATCAAGAAATATCTGATCAATTCTGTCAAGTGCTGATATTGTAGAGTAAAACAAACAATGGATTTAACAATGCTGTGGCCAAAGTAACCTTTGGTAAAGAGATCGAGAAGATGGAATGGGTTTAGCAGAGAGAAGAAAGTATAAAGGCAGTTGCTCTCCTGAATAAATTATTCTGAAATTTATGGTAAAGGGACATAAGAGAAATTGGCCAGCACTTATAGGGTAACTTAAGCTCTTCATTTAGGAGCAGAAAATAGCACCTATGCCAATTTTGAAAGGCTTTAGAATAGAGTGACACCCCCTCTCCCCTGCCAACCAGGCTCTGAGATGGTTGTTAATTCTCTAATCCTTCGAAAGCAGAGGAATCAGTCAAATTTAGTGTTTTTTTTTTTTTTTCTTTCCTTTCTTTATTGGGAAAGAACTTGGGGATGTGACAGTGGTGTGAGGAGTATGGGGAAAAGTACATAACTAAAGAACAACAAGTGAGTAATTAATTGAATGCCAAGGCTTGTTTTTTCTCTGCTATTTTAATGGAGCAACAAATCCTGTAAACCAAAAGAATCTGGGGTGAAAAAGTAAGATGTAAACTCTCCTGTGAACTTTGTTCTTTTAATTGGTTTTACAGTTAATCTCTCTAGACTCAATTTAGGCACCTTTCTGGGTCCCATGTTAATAATTTGCCCAGGATTTTGCAAAGTTAAGAAAAACACATCAAATGCCATTTCACTCTTGGTTATTGTTTGTTTGGTTATTTTCTTAAGACACAGATATAGAAATTGGATGTATGCCTGATTTGAACTACAAGTACTTTGTGGCTGCTGCTAAGTCGCTTCAGTCGTGTCCGACCCTGTGCGACCCCACAGACAGCAGCCACCAGGCTCCCCCGTCCCTGGGATTCTCCAGGCAAGAACACTGGAGTGCGTTGCCATTTCCTTCTCCAGTGCATGAAAGTGAAACGTGAAAGTGAAGTCGCTCAGTTGTGTCCGACTCTTAGCGACCCCATGGACTGCAGCCCACCAGGCTCCTCCGTCCATGGGATTTTCCAGGCAAGAGTACTGGAGTGGGTTGCCAGTGCCTCCTACTTTGTGGAGGTTTAGTTATTATCATTGTAACTTTTTATTTTAAACATAACAACTCTTGTTAATTAGAAGAGCATGGTGTTATAATCATATCTTCAAGTTGAATTTTATGAACAAGAGGACATTTTTTAAATGCTAGAGTTTGTACTATACTATATTTTAAATTTGTACTCGTGTGACCTTTTTATTTCATTTACTATCATTCTAAATGAGACTTTTTCTCTTGTAACATTTTTTTTTCTTGTAACATTTTTAAGTATTAGAAAAGCCTTTATACTACTCAACTGGCTCTAAAGATCAATCTTTAACATTTAATAGCTATAACTATAGAAGATGTAATCTCATCAAACCCTTGAGATGAAATTTCCTTGCATTTATAGCTTATAATTTTAGTTTTTCATTACCAGTAAGAATGTTATTCAAGGTTAGACTTTGCTATTCTAAAGTTCTATATTCCACATACTGTATTGGTCTTTGAGTGAAAGAGGAGTTATTTGAATGGCTAATATCATATAAGGCTTGAGTAGGAGGAACAATTAGTTCACAACTGATTTTCTTGTGTACCAGAATCAACAGAAGCTTCTCACTAAATTGTACCTTTAAAAATTGTAACAATGTATTGTAAATATATTTGCTGCTGTCTTATCATAGAACCATGTCATATGCAGAGAACTTGGGGACTGGTGTACCTTGTGTGTGTTACTTGACTGACTAGACCCTCCGTCCCCCTCTGTACGTTGAGAGGATAAAGGGGATGGCTTTGGAATCTAAGTTTTTCTCACTCTAAGATCCCATGAATCCATTTGAAGTGATTTAGGTCTGTGCACACTTATAAAAAAGTTGACTAATATTTATCTAATTGATAAGCAGTACCAACTTTCCCTCTTCTTTTAAATGTTTCCTAGATTCATTCTTTACTCTCCTCTTTTCATTGCCAGTACTTAACCTGTGGAACTAAGTACTTGGGCTTTTTCATTGCCTTCCAAGCTGGTTTTTGGTGACATCCATTCTGTTACTCTAATAACAGACTGATCATTAACTACTTCACTCAACAAACACTTATCAAATGACTAGTACGTTCTAGGAACTGTTTTGCTTCAGCAGAGACAACAGTGAACAAAACAGACAAAGCTACTTTATTCCATAGATTCTAGTGAGGGAAGAAAAACAATAATAAACCAGTATAATATATATGTTGGAGAGTCATAGTGGGATTAGAAAAATAAGAGGGTTTAAATTTAAGGAAAACTAGGGTGGGGCAGCATGGAGGAATAATTTCAGGTAGGATGATCTGGGAAGGCCCCCTGATGAAATGACTTTTTAACTGAAATTGTTCAAGAATTTATTGTAACACAGGGAGTATCAGATCGTGTGTCATGTGAAGCATTTGCACGAGGAGAAAAATCTAGAAGCACAGTATCAAAATTTAAGGAGATTAGAGTCAAATGAAAGAAATGAACAAATAAAGCATAGAGTACAAAAGGTGTTTGTGATATAATCTCAAAAATATGAGTTCAGATTCATTCCTGCCACTTTCCAGTTGTGCTTCTCTGAAATTGATTAACATCACTAAATATCTATAAAATTGAGATTATAACAGTACCCACACCTGTGCCCTGAAATAAGTACAAAGGTTACATGCATTCATACATTTTATTTTGATTCTCATAGACTATATGTAGCCAGAAACAATAAGCTGGCAGTTAATATGTGTTCAGTGATTACAGAAAAGAACAATGATTTGCTTTTTAAGAAGTGATTTTTGTTTCATCGTTTTATCCACTGTACATAAGCAGTTACAGAATTTCTTAGTGGTAAGCTTTTAAAATTTATGCTTATCTTTTAAATTATCTGAACTATAAAATAATCTAAGCAAAATGGCAACTGTGACTTGAAATAAAAACAGTCATAAGAACAACATTGATTAAGATGTTAAATCTTGGGGTCTGTAAATATAATTTTCTATGAACAAAAATAAATATTGACTTTAAATCCACAGTAATTTTTGTTAACCGCAAGGCTCCCTTGCAGTGTAAAAGAGTGTACTTTACAAGATGAAGAAATTGTTTCCTTCTGCTACATGAAGGTTTAATTTCGATGACAGTGAAAGGCATCCCTGGTACCTCTGCTTGAGTGCATGCTCAGTTGCTCAGTTGGGTCTGACTCTTTGCAACCCTGTGGACTGTAGCCGCCAGGCTCTTCTGTCCATGGGATCCTCCAGGCAAGAATACTGGAGTGGTGCCATACCCTCCTGCAGGCAATCTTCCTGACCCAGGGGTCGAACTAATGTCTCCTGCATTGGTAGGCAGATTCTTTAGCTATTTACATATTGTATTGAAGTTGTCATTTAAAGAGTGAAACAAACTGTAACTTCTTTCAGCTGAAATTGGGTTAATCAAAAACATCAGTCCATTTCTTATTACAAAAAGGTAATATGAAAAGAATGCAATATAAGAACTGTATATATTTATTTTGCTAGTCAGCTGTATAACACAACTATAGAGCCCACTATGAAATACCATGTAGGCAAATGACACTACTTTTTATCTCAGACTCTTCCATCTTTTGGAATATTTAAATCAAAGCCAAGTTTAGGGTTTTGAGAAAAGCCACAACTCTTTCATTAAATTCTTAAAGCTGGTACATTTCTGATACAGTAAACTCAATACAAATGAAACCAGGAAAATTGTTTTTGATGCATTTTAGCTTTGCTTCAAAAATACTGAAATAAGCACTTAAGGCAGAGAGTTGTCTCTCAAAGGTATAGTAGCTTTTTTCCCCGGTACAGAATCTATCAGCTTTTGAAGAGGAATAAGTCGTTCACTTGAAAACAGAGGTCATATCAGCAAAAAGACAATAAATGCATGACTAACAAAAGCTTCTCATTCATGAGAAAAATTATATTTAAATTTCAAATCAGTAGTGAACCCTATCCAAACACTTTTTGACCAGAAAAGAAAATAAACTGTGTTTCTATGGAGGTAGTTTGTGAAGCAAAACGTATGAATGATGTTATCTTTCTTATGCCCTTGCTTATCACTGGAAAATACAGTAGGTCACAGAAAAGTACAGCACAATTCATAATGTTTAATTCATTTTGATAGTACTTGTCATTCTGCATGGAGCCAAATAAGTAATCCTTGATCCCAATTATAATAATTTCATTATCCTTAAACAAACCCTTATAGTATATACCAGGAAATATTTTTTGATGGTTACAAATAGGCTTTAATATAAGTTGTTAGCAAACAAGTGTAAATCATGTTGTCATTGTTGTTCAGTCACTAAGTTGTGTCCAACTCTTTGCAACCCCATGGACTGCAGTACACCTAACTTCCCTGTCCCTCCCTATCTCCCGGAGTTTGCCCAAGTTCATGTTCGTTGAATTGGTGATGCCATCCAGCCATCTCATCCTCTGTCCTAGCCGTTTAGGGATTAATGAGTAAATTATATTGAATCACGGAAGTTATTTTTCCTTTATTTTCAGAGATGAGGTGGGGCTGATGTAATTTTAAAATTTTATATCCAGCATCATTATTTTTATGTTTTATATTATATCATTATTTGCAAGATTAGCTAGCCATCTTTGATTTCTTTTAGTATTATATGACTGGTTTGGGAAAATACTTGTAAAAATACATTATAAAAGCAATAGTTGTAGACCATTTGGGAAATAAAAAGAAATGTAGGTTATTAAAATTTTCAGTGTGAAAGTGACTTTGAATTAAACTCTGAAAAAAACTGACATTGTGAGAAACACAAGAAAGGCAGTCATTTTAACATTTTTAATTGTTAGATGTTTAGAATTGTGCGTTCATTTCCATCCTGGGAAAACTTTAACAGGGTTGCAGATTATATAGTTTGGGCAACCTATTTTCCTCTGGATTACATCAAATAGACGTGAGTACCAACCCTTTAATCACAAATACAATACGTCATTGTAGAATAATAAAATATGCTTTGTTACAGGTGTTTTTAAGGAACAGAATCATAAATAACGTGTTTTCCACACCTAAGTTCTGAACCAAAATCAAGTAGAAGAAAACCAAAATAATTCATTTATTGATTTGGTTAGTATTGGAGGGCTTGCCTTATATCTGAAGGCAAGAGAACTTCTTAATAAATTCAGTTGCAAGTTATGTAGGATTCTTAACCGTAGTGACAGATTTCCTGGAGGAACAGAGTGGAGTGAAAACATTCTTGGTGTGAATCTCTTCTCTTATGAGAAAGAGAAACAGAGAGAGAAGATTGTAAGTACCCAGTTCTTCTTTCATGCTTACTAGTTAGAAAAAATCAATTCCACCTGAAATGGAGCCAAAATATGATTAGAGAGGCAAGAATACTAGCCAATGGGTGATCTTTCCACGTGCAAGCAAACATGGGGAGTAGAGAAAAAGGCTAGTGCTTGCTTCAGCTGACACATCTCTTAGAAATGGGATAATAGAGGCAAACAAGGAATAGTGCTAGGTAGACAAGAAATCTGTGACCAGAACTGCTACTTTAATGTATATTTATCAAGTTGCTGCCATGTACAAAGGACAATGCTTTATACAGACTTTGGCAAAGACGTTTGAACTCAATTAAAAAAAAGGTTAGTTAATAAAAGATTATACAAAAACTCTAGATATAAAATCCAAAGTCAAGAGTTAACCTAGTTAATTGGTGCCACAATTCCAATTGCCTTTGTTTAGCATTTGGAAACAGAAAATAAAGAATAAGCAGAGTACCAAGTTGCACTTGTCATGTAGTCAATATCTTTGTTTCATTTGCTGTAGATCACAAAAAAAATGGTCTCAATTCTTCCCTACATCATGCATCCATGATCTTTTTCATCTATTGATAGCTTTTCAGGGTTCTGGGATTAGCCATGGTCCTTGTTTGGGCCAGTAACATGTAATAGCAAACATGACCAAGTAGAAGCTGGAAAAGTGCTTCAAAGAATGGACTTAACCTCTCGCATTTTTGCCAGCACCAGGCCTGGTCTAGAGTCTGTTGAAGTGTAATAGACATGCAGCAGAGTTAATTTATTCCAGTTGGTCCACCTGAGGCTGCCATAGGTAAGCCCAATGCCAATAAAAGTGAATGCAGCAAAGTTCCACAATACAGCTAGAAAGTAGCCCAATCCCTTGGGCATTTGAAAACTTAGTGTTATATGCCACTGAAGTTGTGGTTTTTTTATATAGCATTATGGTACAATAGATAAACGGTGCAGCTTCTTTCTACTCTCCTTTCCTCTCTCTCTCTCTATGTCTTTCCCTGAAATCTCTTTCTTTTTTCCTTCCTTCAGTGATAAATTAAAATTTATTCTTCATTTTCTGTGTGCTGGGCAATATACAAAAAACTGGAGATGCAAGGAAAATGAGGCACTAGCCCAACCACTTTATCCTTACCTCTCTGCAATTCATGCTCTCATAATTATCAAACTCAATAGGCTATAAAATTAAGTGACTATCTGCAGCCAAGTATAATTTAGTTAATTGTTGAATTCAAAGTTCTTTGAGCAACTAAGTGAAGGTAAATAATAGACAGTGCTTAGTCATTACTTTTATTGTTAGCTCTAGCCTTATGTCTTAAAGTCTGGGCATAAAGCCCTGAGCTCATCTGTAAGGTTGTTGGTATCAAAAATGCCAGGGGGAAAAACATATCAAGTGGAGTATACTTTAATCATAGGCATTGCCAGAGAGAAAATACATATTAATGTGGGACTGTATATGATGTGATGACATAACTATCAATATTAAGTTATATTTTAAGTGGTCTTATGAAAATATGTTAAACATATAGATTTACATTTTAATTAAAATTTTTTATTATGAAAAACCCAAGTCATATGCCTGTTAAGCCAGACTCAACAAATACCAACTGAAGGTCAGTTTTGTTTAATCTATAGCCACACACATTTCTACATTGTAACTTGAAGCAAAATCACAGTCAGCATATTATTTTATCTATAACTATTCAGTAAGTATCTAAAAGATAAAGTCTTTAAAAAACAGCAATACCATTATCACACTAAAGTATAATAATTACTACTTACCATTAGCAAAGTCCACAGTTCATGTTCAAATATTGACTGTTGTCTCTGGCAGCTCAGATGGTAGAGAATTTGCCTGCAATACCAGAGACCTGGGTTCAGTCCCTGGGTCGGTTTGGTCCCCTGGAGAAGGAAATGGCAAACCACTCCAATATTCTTGCTTGGAGAATTCCATGGAGAGAGGAGCCTGGTGGGCTACCGTCCATGGAGTTGCAAAAAGTTGGACACTACTAAGTGACTAACACACATCAAAAGGCAACCAGAATTCACACGTGGCAGCCGAAAGATCCACAATTTGTCTCTCAGTTTTAAAGGCTAACCTGTTTCCCCTTTTTGTCCTTTGCAGTTTACAGTTTGAAGCAAAAAAGTCATTCATTTGAGATCCTGATTCTTGTATTTCCTGAAATATGGAATTTAGATCTATGGGCCTAATCATATTTGGGTTAGACTTTCTTGCAAAAATACTTCAGAGGCAGTTCCATATATTTCCATCAGGAAGTCCTGGCCTATCTCTTTCAGAATCTGTTAATTATCTACATTAATTCATTAAGGAATACAAACTGATGATACTCCAATTATATCTCTTGTTAGCTAGAACATAATGCTAAAGAGAAACTTCTCTAGACATATTTGGTTACCCTGGGATGTGGTTGATATAGGACAAAGTAGATAAATGCTCAATTGCTTTCTGTATTTACTAGTATTCAAAATAATGGAATTATAAACTTGCATCTTTCAAAGATAAACAATGAGTTTTCTACTTTTCTTTCTCCTCTTCTCTGTTTCTTATTTTTTTTAAAAGAACTTTAAAAAAAAAAAAGATATATTACTAGTAGTTTATAATCATTATATTGGAGAAGTGGAAAGATAGAATTTTCCAACTTCAATGCTTTTTCCTTTGTCATAAACTATACTTCAGTTTGCCAAATATTGATTCCTCTCCCCCCAGTGTTCCTCATTTCAGGGTCTTCCCTGTGGGAGGATTATACATTTCTTTTCTGTCTCACTTAGAAGTGTTCATGAAACTTAGAGCAGAAGTGATGTCTTTTGTGTGGAAGCTATTAAGAGCCAGCTTATGCTTTGCTGTGTCACTTTTCTCTGCTTCAAGAAGAGCAACATAAAGGTAGCTCCTTCAGCCTGTTCCTGAAGATAAGGAAATATGAAGGAGAGCCACAGCCTGCTTGCAATGGGCATATACCATGAGTGAGAAACTTTCGTGGTTATGACCATTACAGTGATTATTTGTTGCTGAAGTATAATATATGCTTTGCTGACAGTTATATTCCTCCTTCTATGTGTTTATACTAAAAGAACTGGATAAATAGGGAAATATACACTTTTTCAGCCTCTTAGTAAAAAAAAAAAAAAATAATAAAAGAACTTTAATGATTCCGGGGGCTTCCCAGGTGGCACAGTTGGTAAAGAAGCCACTTGTCAAAGGAATTGACACAAGATAGAGATATAGGTTTGACCCTTGGGTCAGGAAGATCCCCTGAAGGAGGAAATGGCAACCCATTCCATCTACAGAGAAGCTTGGAGGGCTACAGTCTATGAGGTGGCAAAGAGTTGGACATGCCTAAGCACACACATACCACCACATAATGACCCATAGATTTAATCATATTTGATTTATTTTAATTTTTTGGTCAGCAAGAGATGCTTTAGGTTGCTCACTGAGTTTTTTTTAAACTAATCCTCAGTTGTTGTGGATGGCTTATTTTGCTTCCTGGTTGACAAAATATTCCAAACTCACTTTGCACATTCCCCTCACTTCCAACCCAAACTAGAATCAGGTATTTCAAGGAGCCCCTGGTTCATTTGTATGAGAAATGGTATTTAGAGACTACAATTTGAACACTAGTGGTAGTATTCAACTAAGCTCCTCATAGTTACTAGGCCTATATAATACTTAATGGATTTATTCAGACTTAATTCAGATTTAGGACCAATTAGATCAAAATTGTATATATAACTAGAGATCTTGTATCTGCATCACCTGACAACCAGTGCTGAAAATTCATGTTCCCAGTGACTCCAGTATAATTGTTCACTGGCTTTTTTTGGCAATACACATGTAACACTATCTGTACTACCAGAAAACACTGTCAGTACTACCATCAAAAACATAATCACGCAAAAAAGATTGACCTTTTTTTAGTTATTTTTTGTGTTTAGGACATATCTAGCTAAGAATTGTAGTCACATTTTGTGTTTAGTCATTTGAAATAGTTCCTCTTGTTGGTTATGTAAGTACCCTGATGCTGCTGCTGCTGCTAAGTCGCTTCGGTTGTGTCCGACTCTGTGCAACCCCATAGACGGCAGCCCACCAGGCTCCTCCGTCCCTGGGATTCTCCAGGCAAGAACACTGGAGTGGGTTGCCATTTCCTTCTCCAATGTACCCCGATAAGTAACTAGAAAGTGTGAATATTTATAATTTAGCTTCAGATTTTGAGATCGTTCTGTAGCATTTAAATTCTCTATCATATATTTAGAGTATTTTCGTTATTTTAAAGTCAAAAATCACAAACAAGTGGTAGTAACCAGTCTTCTGCATGACACGCAAAGATCTTTGCCTCTGGTATTCATTTCCTTGTACAATTCCTTTTCACACCAAATTAGGTTAATCTGTATGACATACTTTGAGAGTGATGACATGTGACTTCTAAGGATAGGTCATAAAAGAAACTGCGGCTTTTGAATCACTCACTAAGGGAAACCAGCCACTATGTCTAATATATTTCTTGATACTTTATTAAAAAGTTCACCCTTTGGGGGCTCTCAAAGAATTGAGTGTTGAATGTGCAATTGTACATACTAAATCTACTTCTACATCTGTGTCTTCCTAAACCTTCAGGTTCTTCCTACTACACTATGTGAAAGAAAATCAACTTCATTGAATATAGGCTGCTCTCAAATCTATGTTTTAGTTTAAAGGAAACTGCTAGAGGTGTTTCTATTGCTGGAGCCAGCACCTTAAATACAGAGTCTGTGATAAGTGGATCCATATCAATATTTTGACATGATCAAAAATTATATTCCATCCTGCATGGTTAAAACTCTTACAGTTCATTACCACATATATTTACCAAAGTTTCTGGTGATAGAAATTAAAACATTGCAATTATTTTGGAGTAAATATTTTCTTCTTTACTCACTTTTGTTTCCCTTAAGCCTTCTGATATCTTGACCCTAAATGTAGACCTAGAGGCAATAGTGTGTGGTTTTGGGTGGGAGGTCTTGAGGTGCCCAGCATCTCCTTACCATACAACTGCCTCTGTAAGTTTATTTTGCGTTCTTCAAGCAAGGGGGAGTGTTTCCTCACACATGAGAGGAGAGGAAACCTTAGCTGATAAAGAAGGCTTAGAAAACTGGGAGGTTTAGGATGCTCACCATAATTCAAGTTCGCCCATGTGTTCTCATTGCAAATCTCAGTGTCCCACTATTTTCCAATCAATGCTCTTTCAGTTGTTGAATATTCAACTTATATTGTACTTCTTTAACTTGCACAATTAAATGTTGGATCTTATATTCAGCAGACTTGGCTGCGTCAGGTATAAGGAATAAGTGATTTTTTTAGGTCAGCCATAGAATTTGATTTAAATAGAGTTTAGAATCTCATACTCATCATCTTTCGTAAGGCTCTCTTGTGCAATAAGAAGCATCATCCTTCCTCAGAGATTTAATGTGACCATTACCACCACTTTACAACTGTAGAGTGCAAAAGCCATTTGGTCTGTCAGAGTCCTTACTTCAGTAGGTGCTGTCACAAGCAACAGCTTATAATTTAACTTGCTATGATGACTCTGAATACTGTGGATTTCTAGAATGTTATTTCACATTGACATGGAAACTAGCCTGCATTCAGAAACATTGCCAACCAACACAAGTATCTTCTCAGTTAAGATTTATACCAGAATAGAGCTACCAAACGAGGTATTTCAAAAGACAGCATCGCAACCCACTCCAGTATTTTTCCCTGGAGAATCCCATTGACAAAGAAGCCTGGAGGGCTACAGTCATTAGGGTCACAAAGAATAGGAAAGGACTGAAGTGACAGCACACACACAGAGCTCCCAACCTAGGTATTTCAACAGAAGGAATTTCATAAGTGAATTGATTACACAGGTACTGAAAATATGAGAAACAGGCAACACTTAACATGATGATAATAACTGCAGGAAAAAAAAAATTGCCACCTTTACAGGCAATAACTTGAGGTTATCAATACATAGATGATTAAGGGAAGGCATCATGTAGTTATAATTCAGAATTTCTTAGGGAAAGCGTGCCCAACTGCCAAGGATAATGGTGAGTGGGGACAATGGAGCAGTTCTGGGAATGCTCAAGGCAGTTAGAGGCTGGAACCAACTCCTGCTGTTGTGCTGAAATGTCCTGATTAGGGTATTATTACCAGGAACAGTAGGAAGAGAGGAAAACAATGAACTACTTCTCCTCTCCTCTGCCTTCAAGTCTTACTACTATTAGTAGAACCTAATGAGTTGTCATTTGATAGATAGTATGCAGAATCCCAGATACAGCATCAAATGGGAGAGAACAGAAAGACAGATGTGAAACTAAAGTTAGTAAATCAGCGACTGGCACAATTACTGGTTTTCTGTTATTTCAGTAGGGAAGAGAGCTCTTCTCCAGCTGCACATATCTAGAACTTCCTCCTCTGTTGTTATCACTAGGCATTCAACATTATAGACATGTGTTCCTTGAGAGCCCTGTCATCAGCTTCTCTCCCTACTTTTATGTGGAACTTCTTTTTCCTTTGCAACAATGTCTCCTTTCTGCTCAATGACGTTTCTCTTTCCAGAAGTTTCTTTCAAACTGAACTGAGTCTTTTAAATCAGTTACACTTGGTTGGTTTCTAGAGTTTATCCAGACTGCCAATGTACTGTTCACATTTTCCAATGTCTCTATTCACCTGTGAACGTTTGCATGCTGATCAGATTCTTGTTATTTGAGAAAGAGCATGACTGACGGTTCCCTTCTTGAGGACTCTGATTCTCTGGGCCGTGGGGAATCTCTCTGCCTTCCTTCTGGGTCCTCCTCCGTGTTTGCTGCTCCCACACAGTCCTTGTGGCAGTTGTGCTCTGGCCCCACCTTCGTATGTTGTTGCTTTGAGGCTACCAGTCATTAATCTTGCTGTAAAAGTTATCTGTTGGATTTTTAAAAAATTTAAGTATAGTTGACTTACAATATTATATTAGTTTCAGGTGTTCAACATGGTGATTCAACATTTTTATAGGTTATACCCCCTGTTAAAGCTATTATAAAATATTGACTATATTTCTCTGTGCTGTACAATGTAGTTTTGTAGGTTACTTATTTTATGACTAGTAGTTTGTATCTCTTAATCCCCTAATTAGTGGTAAACATTAATTTGTTCTCTATATCCATGAGTCTGTTCCTGTTTTGTTTTATTCGTCCATTTGTTTTTTAGATTCTACTATAAGTGATAACCCAGAATTTGCCTTTGTCTGTTGTTTTACTAAGCATAATGCCTTCCAGGGCCATCCATCCATGTTGTTGCAAATGGTAAAATTTCACTCTTTTTTATGATTGAGTATTATTCCATTGCTTGTGAGTGTGAGTGTGTGTGTGACATCTTCTTTATCCATTTATTTGTTGATGGACACTTAGATTGATTTCATATTTTGGCAACTGTAAATAATGCTGTGATGAACATTGAGCTGCATGTATCTTTTCTTTATAATTTAAGTACAGTGGATTAACAGTATTACATAGGTTTCATGTGTACAACATTCAATACTTAAAAGTTATATTCTATTTATAGTTATTATATAATAACATCAGAGGGACTGATGTTGAAGCTGAAACTCCGATACTTTGGCCATCTGATGCGAAGAGCTGACTCATTTGAAAAGACCCTGATGCTGGGAAAGATTGAGGGCAGGAGGAGAAGGGGACAACAGAGGACGAGATGGTTGGATGGCATCACCAACTCGATGGACATGCGTTTGGGTGGATTCCGGGAGTTGGTGATGGACAGGGAGACCTGGTGTGCTGCGGTTCATGGGGTTGCAAAGAGTCGGACATGACTGAGCGACTGAACTGAACTGAAAATAATTGCTATGTTTCCTGTATTGTACTATATATCCTTGTGTCTTATTTATTTTATAAATAGTAGTTTGTACCCCTTAATCCCTTATACCCATCTCATCTCTCTCCCCTTCTTTTTCTCTATTGGTAACCACTAGTTTGTTCTCTATATCTGTTTTGTTACACTCATTAGTTTGTTGCAGTGTTTAGATTCCACTATAAGTGATGTCATACAATATTTCTATTGCACTGACTTATTTCACTTAGTGTAGTATCCTCCAACCCCATCCACATTGTTGTGAAGATCATTAGTTCATTTTTTCATACACTTATGTAGTATTTCATTGTGTATATATAGCACATAGTCTTTATCCATTCATCTGTTGATAGACACTTAGATTGCTTCCATATCTTGGTAATTGTAAACAATGCTGCTATCAATATTGGGGTGCATGTATCTTTTTGAATTAGTGTTTTTGTTTATTTGGGATAAATACACAGGAGTGGAATTGCTGGATCATAATCCACCTGTAATGCAAGAGACCCCAGTTCTATTCCTGGGTTGGGGACATCTCCTGGAGAAGGGTTAGGCTACCCACTCCAGTATTCTTGAGCTTCCCTGGTGGCTCAGATGGTAAAGAATCTGCCTGCAATGCAGGAGACCTAGGTTTGATCCCTGGGTTGGGAAGATCCCCTGGAGGAGGGCACGGCAACACACCAGTTTTCTTGCCTGGAGAATTCTCATGGACAGAGGAGCCTGGTGCACTACAGTCCATGGGGTCACGAGGAGTTGAACAGGACTAAGCACAGCACAGCACGTGGTAGTTCTATTTGCGGTTTTCTGAGAAGCTTCCATGCTGTTTTCCATATTGGCTGTCCTACTTTGTATTTCCATTAACAGTGTATCAGTTCAGTTCAGTTGTGTCTGACTCTTTGTGACTCCATGAACCACAACACGCAGGGCTCCCCTATCCATCACCAACTCCCGGAGTCCACCCAAACCCATGTCCATTGAGTCGGTGATGCCATCCAACCATCTCATCTTCTGTCGTCCCCTTCTCTTCCTGCCCTCAATCTTTCCCAGCATCAGGGTCTTCTCAAATGAGTCGGCTCTTCGCAGCAGGTGGCCAAAGTATTGGAGTTTCAGCTTCAACATCAATCCTTCCAATGAACACCCAGGACTGATGTGCTTTAGGATGGATTGGTTGAATCTCTTTAAGAATTCTCTTTTCTCTACATCCTTATCAACATTTGCTCTTTGTGGCCTTTTTGATGATAGCCATTCTGATAGGTGTGAGGTGGTATCTCATTGTGGTTTCAGTTTTCATTTCTTTGATTATTAGTAATGTTGAACATCTTTTCCTATGCCTATTGGCCATCTGCATGTCTTCTTTGTTTCTTTTCTTTTCTTTTCTTTTTGATAGCTTTGTTTCACATACTATACAATTCATCAATTCAAAATGTACAATTTAGTGGGTTTCAGCATATTCACAAAATTTTGCAGCTAATATCACATTTAATTTCAGAACATCTTCATCAACCCCAGTGGAAATCTATTGGTAGTCAATTCCATTAAGTATGATGTTAATGGGGTTTTCATATAATCCTTTATCAGACTAGTAGAGTTCCTTTCTATTTCTAGTTTGTTAAATGATTTTTTTATCCTGAATGGGTGTGAGATTTTGTCAATTATATATCCTGTGTTTTTGAAATTATTGTATGAGTTTTGTACTTTTTCTATTAATATAATATATTAATATGATATATTTTGTTGATTGATTTTTGTATGTTAAACCAATCTTGCATTCCTGGGATAGATCCTATTTGGAAATGGTATATAATTCTTTTTTACATGTTTCTGGATTTAATTTTCCAGTATTATGTGAAAGATTTTTTCTGTCTATATTCATAAAGAATATTGGTCTGTAGTTTTTTAAAATGTTGCTTTGTTTTACTTTTCTTGTAATGTCTTGTTTTGATTTCTTGGAAATACTAGCCCCCAGAATGAGCAGGAAAACATTCCATTCTTATCTATTTTTGGAAGAGCCTGTGAAGAGTTGGGCATAGTCCTTTAAATCTTTGGTAAAATTTACTGTTAAGCAAGCTCCATGTGATGGTGAAAGACGGGGGAGCCTGCATGCTACAGTCCACGGGTTCACAAAGAGTTGGACACGACTGAGCAACTGAACAATAAAAATTTACCAGTGACACTATCTGGGCTTTAGATTTTTTCTGAAATGGAAAGATTTTTAACCATCAGTTAATTCTCTTAGCTTGTTATAGGTCTAGTCATATTTTCTATTTCTTGAGTCTGTTTGGTAGTTTGTGTCTCTTTAGGAATATGTCCATTTTAACAGTGTTATCTGATTTGTTAGCTTATAACTCTTCATAGTATTCCTCATAACCTTTTATTTTTGTAAACTTAGTTGTGATATTCTTTCTTTTATTCCTGATTTTCTTAATTTGTTTCTGGTTTTTTCTTTCTGTCAGTATAGTTAGGTGAGTCATTTTTGGTGACTCAGTTTTTGGTTTTGTTGATTTTTCACCATTGTTTTTCTGTTCTCTATTTCATCCATTTCCAGGCTAATTTTTATTTCCTTTGCTTGTGTTAGTTTTTGTTTATTTGTTAATTTTAGGCTAGTTAAAATGAATTTGGAGCCACTCCCATTTTGTCTGTGACCAATAGAAGACATTTGAAAACTACAAGGACAAAACATGTATATATATTCTTTAAACAGCACTTTCAGTAATAATACTTTATCATGAACTTTCTTGAGTAAAGAAATGCAGTGTTATTGATCCATCATTAAAAATACACCATTTCTTAGGTGTTACTTATAAGTCAGTGACTACATTGTGAAAGTCAATTTGATCAGTCAAAATAATTTCATTTGCAAGTCTTATAGACCTGAGTTTATTAATAATTAAATCAAGTTCTGCATGAATAAATTTATACAGAGGTGTACATATATACATACATATATATGCATATAAACACATGTATTCATATATAAAGATATTTACATGTATATCATTTACATTATATATTTTATACTTTATATACATATGTACACATATGTAAATAATTTGCATTATTTTATGACTGTTATCCTTTTAATGAGACTAAGCTCTGGGAACTTTGGCTTTTGGCAGTGTCACATGAAAAAACAATATACTCTGAAACATGTCATTAATAATAGTAATAAGCTCTAAAACTAAAAAATGTAGAGTAGATGCTTCATATACATTGTTTCACGGAGCTCTTACTATTTTGAAAATTGATATTAACATGTTTATCTTAAGGAAACTGAGGCACAGAAAGGTGAGATTTTGTTTGTAGATTCACAAGAAATAACTGGCAGAGCAAAGATTCAAACAGGATTTCAGAGATTTGCTCTGCTCATTTTTAAAATATAGCTCTGCATTCTTAATGCAGGATTTGGGATGAAGTACTTTCAAGTATATTTATCATCTCATGTGAAGAGTAAACACATTTACCATATTTCATGGAAATAGATTAGGTTACATATGAGATTAGCTAACTTGACTCATCCTGTCTATATATGGAAATCTAGGCATATATGTGATCAAAATAGGGCAAATAAAACTGTGTTAAAAATAGAGAACTGACCTTGTATCAAGATGCATTTCTTTAGTTTTAGATGTCTAGTGCACTTATACACTATTTCTTTCTAATTACCAAGATGTGGTTCTTCGGTCAAAGGCTGCCAGATTATGCCATGTCAGAATGGCTATGGGGCCTTTCAAAGAACAGGTCATTGATGTTGACCTGCAAAGCCTTAGAATAGGCATAAAGCTTCCACAAACAATCATGGGCAGAAACATAAAGAACCTAGTGATGGGTGACTTCTCCATTCTCGATATGATTGATTATAGAAAGTCATAAACAATACAGGACTGATCACTAAATGGAATAGCCTCAAGGAGAGAGGTCCTTTGTCCAAGAAGATTAGTCAAAGAAGAGGATATAGCTCTGAAAACATGAATTATGGTTTGGGTTAGGAGTGATAAATGAATCCTTCTGTTGATATTCAGTGGAACCCAGGGGCTATTTGAGATGGTTTGGAAATGCAACTGCTTTAGGAGATAGACAGCTTCATGGTAAGAAGTGTCTTCAAAATATTAATACTTTATTGACATAACTCTTATCTTCTTAGAATTAATACATTAAATAATTTTTTAAAGTTCTAGGGTTACCTGCATATCACAATTTTGTTCTTTCATTCTCTCTCCAATCCATTCCCCCCACCCCAGAATTGACCATTTTTGAAGAAGAAAAGAAATATTAATGTTCCAAAAGTTAGCTATGTGAAATTGTGAAGGATTAAGTCACACCCTTATTTTTTTGTTGCAGTGTAAAGGTGGTAGAATTTAGCCAAGATTGAAGAGAGGGAGGAAGGGAGGGAGGGAGGGGGAGAGGGAGGCGGAGAGAAAGAGGGACAGAGAGAGGAGGGAGAAGAAAAAACAAAAACCTGTTATTTACACTTACTGCAAAGCTATCATGTTAAATGGAATGATGACCAATTTTGATTCCTGCTTATGAAGTTTGTTGAGTATTTGAACTACTGTCGTGGTTCTCCCTTTTCCAAACTTCCTGTTATCACACTACTGCCCTTGGTCTTCAGACTTGGGAGGATGGGAGTTTGTTCCTGGATTCTTGTTTATTCCTCTCCTGGAGGTTTGCTTGTCTGTCACACTGAGGGGTTTTAGTACAAATTAGGAACAAGACAGCTCTATTTTCACTTCATTGAGATTCAAACTAAAATTGCTCAATAAACTTGTTGTCTTTATTCAGAACTCCCTTTTGACTTCTGAGTGTGAAGAAAACAGAGATCTTAGCCTTATACTGTTCCTCCCACCCTGTTTCCTTCTTTCTTCTGCTTCACATTACTTCTAACAGTCCAACCCCTTCAACCACGTGGGTAACTTTCCTGAAATTTCTTGCTGCATTTTCTGAATTTGCTTCAGCTATTAACTGAAACATTAGGACCTTAAACAAACAAACAAACATACATAGATTTTCCTTTCTTATTTTCATTCTTACATAATACAAGGTAGGATGCCCTCATCTTTTTATCTTCATAGACCAAATTAAAGTGAAAAGCTAACTGCTTAGATGTGATTGTAGATTTATGGAAAAGAAAAATCTGACTGTATGCCAGTTGCTATGTCATGCACTTTTCCACATGCTTAAAGAAGACTTTAGCTTTGTGGGCTAGCTGTCACATTAGGATGAGTAAGAAGACAGGAAACTAGATCAGATGCTCTAGTTATTGAACTGTCTGCTAATTTCTATTCTTCATGGATGGATGAAAGAGAAATTAAGGTACAAGATGATGAGTAAACGTCAAAACAGTTTGTTACCTCAAGAAGCCTAAAATTAACTGCAGTATAGATATGTTCTGAGTAGTCTCATAATTCAATCAGCAAGATGAAATTTTAGCAATAAAATTCAGATTTTCAGAGCAGATGATTTTCATTCCTACCACTGTGTACTCTCATACTCACTGAAGATGATGTTGAAGAAAGGATTCATTTTTTATTTATTCCTTTCTTCCTTACGAGCTCGGATTTAAGAGAAGTAGACAGTGTGTGTGGGTGGATAGAGCTTTGGATTAATGTTTAATTTTCTGTCCTTCAATTACACCAGTGTTAGAATAAGAGTTGTAATATCACACCAAGATTAGTGAGAACATGAATTAAATAATGCCTGTCAAGGTCCTGTAGCTCCTTAGAGAAAGGTATTGTCATTTGATTCATGTTCATTTGTAAATGACTAGAGATGTAAAGATAAAGAATTTACTTGATTTCTCTTATATTATAAAATTTCAAGTATATTGATATTTTATATTCCCATTATACATAGGACTCTGAATCTACTCAGGTTTAAACCTAAGACAAAGCATTTATTACACAACAAAGGCGGGAGTTTCACAATGAATAATGTCATTATAAAGTAAAATTATTTACATTTTTAATGTTACATGATTAAAAGAACAAAGACATTTGGTAAAAATAGGGAAGGTTTTCCAGTATTTATCTTTTTACTATAGCTTGCCATAATGACTTTATAGGCTCTTTTCTTAAATAGTTCACATTCAAATTTTTAAAACCCAATTTAATTGAAAGAAAGAAATAACCAGTTTTCTCAAGCAAATTTTTTTCCTTTAAATTGTAGCTCTTACCCTTTATTGGGTCACTGATTTTCTCTGGTATTTATTGAAAGTGATGACTTCTCTGTTTGTGTAAAACTGCTATGTCAACCAAAGTCTTCACTGAAAATAACAGGGACCAATGCTGGTTTGCTAAAGCAGAGACAGGACTTACTAAGAGATTATAAATAGCTTACAGAATCTTTGAGTGGGTCAGAGAATTAGGCCTGGGAGTTATGTTATTCAGAACAATGCTTCAAGCACACTACTGTATATTATTGCCCATCCATAACTTATATTACCACACTGCGTGCTAGTGTAGAAAATTTGACTTTTGCTTCTTTGAAAACTTGATTCAGTTGATGCTACCTTTGATATCAAGAGAAAGATTAAGAAGCATACTCTTTTGTTTGTTCATTGATTTAGCCAATATCATGTAAGATCTACCATGCTATTAGACACTAGGGAAATCATAGGAAAAAACAAAAGGAGATAGTCTGTGGATTTGACAGAGTTTTTTAGAAAACTCAAAGCAGTTGTGGCTAAATTAATGGCATTTTGTAAGACTTTTATCTGAAAGTATTTGACATTGTTGCCAAAAGCTGTAGAGCTTCTTTAAGAGAATGAACTTGGGGAAATCAATAAAAAAAGCGGTGCCATCACTCACAAGGCTATAACATAAAATGGAAAATTCCAAGAAAATGCAGGATAAAGTCTGTAGAGTGGTGGTATGAAATTAGTGTCCACAGTGGAATTAAACAATGATGTAACCAATAAATAAAGAAAAAGTGTAAGGAGAATTTGAAATAAGCATACATATGTAAGTTTAGTCTAAAGAGCCAAGTAGTTAGTTGCAACATTATATTATATTGCAACAAAATACCACAAACTGGGTGGCTTAAACAATAGAAATTGACCTCTCATATTTTTTGACTTTAGATATCCTAGATCAAGATCCAGGAGTGTTTGCTGTCTGGCAAGAGCTCTCTTCATGGGTTGCAGACATGTACCATCTCACTGGGCTTTTTTTTTTTCTTTGTCATCTTCTTTTTAAAATTATTTTTCTTTTTATTTTTTAATTGGAGGAGAGTTGCTTTTATGATGTTTTGTTGGTTTCTGCCATAAAACAATGCAAACCAATGATAATTATACATATAGCACCTCCCTTTTGAGCCTCCTTCCCATCCTATCCTCCCATCCCACCCCCTAAATTATCACAGAGCACCAAGCTGGGCTTCTCACTAGCTGTCTGTTTTACACATGGTAGTGTATATATGTCGATGCTCCCTTCTCCATCTGTCCCACTCTTTCCTTCCACCACTCTGTCCACAAGTCCATTTTCCATATCTGCATTTCCATTCCTTCCCTGCTACAAGGTTCATCAATATCATTTTTCTAGATTCCATATGTATGTGGAATCTAGATATTCGTTTTTCTCTAACTTACTTCACTGTATAACAGGCTCTAGGTTCATCCACTTCACTAGAATTGACTCAAATTTATTCTTTTTATAGCCAAGTAATATTCTTTTATATACATGTACCACATCTTCTTTATCCATTCATCTGTCAATGGACATCTCGGTGGCTTCCAAGTCCTAGCTATTGTAAATTGGGCTGCTATGAACACTGCAAATGAAACAACTGACAAAGGATTGATCTCCAAAGTATATAGGTATCTCATAGAGCTCAATAACTGAAAAACAAACAACCCAATTGAAAAATGGGCAGTGGACCTAAACAGATATTTTTCAAAGAATACATACAGATGGGCAATAAACACATGAAAAAAAGATGCTCAGTATAACTAATTATTAGAGAAATGCAAATCAAAGCTACAATAAGGTTCACCTCAGTCAGAATGGCCATCTTCACTGCGTCTTAACACGGCGTTTCCTTTGAGTATACTCACAGAGAGACAGAGGTAGTGAGATCTTCTGTGCCTCTTCTTATACGGACACTAATCTCATTGGATCAGAGCCCCCACCATTATGACTCTATCTAACCTTCCTTCTATCTCCATCTTCTATCGAGAGATAGAAGGATGAGAATCCTACTATCACATTAGGGATTAGGCCCTTATCATATGAATAATTTGAATTTTGAAAGAATATAATTCAGTGCATAACAAACATTAAGCATATTTTATGTAATATTGTTAATATTTTATGATTTTAGGAATTTTTGGCATTTTTAATCCAATCACATATCATTTTGAGGTATGCTAGACCAATACATATGTTTTGATATATATGATCAGATACATAGCACATTTTGGTTTAAATTCATAGCATTTACTCAGTATCCATTCTATACAAAAGACTAAACAAGGCATTCTTTAGTGTGCATTTTTCATTTAATGCACATAGTAGACTTTTAGCACTCTATCAATCATATTAACTTAAGTGAGACTGAAAATTGTCTTTGGGAAACCACTCCTACTTATGGGAACATAATAAGTAAGATGTAATAAAATATGACTTTTATTTGCTTATTGTCCAAGGGTTTTCTTGAGAATTCTAAACCACAAGAACTTGCCTGTATTTGGGATGCCATTGCTTAAGTTTGGAACTCAAAACCCAATAGTGTTGAATATGGGAGGAGCTATAGCAGATCAATAATTGCTCTGAGCACTATAACCTTACTCCATTGTTTAATCTAGCCAGTCTGTATACTCAAAAGCCTTTGATGTCATCTCTCAAGGTATTTTCAAATTCCAAATCTGCATTGATACAGCAAAAAGGCATAATGTAGTATTAAAAATAAAAGAAAAGCAACTAAAAATATATGCAAACACAAATCATGCCACACTCATCAGAGATTGCAAACTAGAGCATTGATTATAATGATCATGTCAGTCTTTGCATACAGATTTGTCTTCCTCTAAAATAGTACTTGTATATTTTAAATTATAATGAATCTCATAGCATTTCTTCCCTCGCTGCACCTACTCTGGAGGGTAGAATCTGAAATAAGTTCTCCTTTGCCTGGTATGCTTGATGATATTTTAGGTATGATGTACTATTGTTGTTCAGTTGCTCAGTGGTGTCCGACTCTTTGTGACCCCATGGCCTGCAGCAACCAGGCTTCCTTGTCCTTCACCATCCCCCAGAGCTTGCTCAAACTCGTGTCCATTGAGTTGGTGATTCCATCCAACCATCTCACCCTCTGTTGTCCGTTTCTCCTCCTGCCTTCAAACTTTCCCAGCATCAGGGGCTTTTCTCATGCTTTGCATCAGGTGGCCAAATTATTGGAACTTCAGCTTCAGCATCAGTCCTTCCAATGAATATTCAGACTGATTTCCTTTAGGAGTGACTGGTTTGATCTCTTTGCAGTTCAAGGGACTCTCAAGAGTCTTCAACATCGCAGTTCAAAAGCATCAATTCTTCGACGCTCAGCTTTCATTATGGCTCAACTCTCACATCCTTTCATGACTACTGGAAAACCATAGCTTTGACTATGTACTGTTGAGCTATCTCCAAAGGTTACTACGTGTTTCTTGCTTTCCAGTAGCTAGGACCACAGGGATTTGTTGAACTGATTGTGTATATTTCTCTCTGTGAGGTAACACTGCTGCTGCTGCTAAGTCGCTTCAGTCGTGTCCGACTCTGTGCGACCCCTTAGACAGCAGCCCACCAGGCTCCCCTATCCCTGGGATTCTCCAGGCGAGAACACAGGAGTGGGTTGTCGTTTGCTCCTCCAATGCATGAAAGTGAAAAGTGAAAGTGAAGTCGCTCAGTCGTCTGACTCTTCATGACCCCATGGACTGCAGCCTACCAGGCTCCTCCATCCATGGGATTTTCCAGGCCAAGAGTACTGGAGTGGGGTGCCATTGCCTTCTCCGGAGGTACCACTACTTTTACCTATTTAGAGCAAAAAGACCCCATTGTACAGTTTGCTTTCATCAAAGGGTTTATTTTATTTCATGAATGTGTTTGTTAAAAACATGGCTTGTAATAGAACTGGTTTTGCTCATGATGTATTATGAGCATAGTTGAACTGGTAAACAGAGACAGACAGAAAAACCAGGTTTTCTAAGAGATCATGTATTCAGTAATGTTGACTAAACAACAATTTTCCATGAGGCTCTGGAAACAGTGGATTTATAGTTTTATAAAATAAAAATATCATTAGTGGTAATTTTCAGCAGTATTGACTTGTACTTTTAATTTTTAATGGTGGAGAAACTTGGAGTAATAACATAAAATGATACATTTTATTTTGATTATTTTTTATCATAAATACTTTATCTTAAGGAATCTAAATTAGTGGTTTATTTCACTTTTCATTTAAACAGCTAAGTGATAATATTGTTATATCATAGTAACATTTATTAATTTTCAATGAAAATAGGAGCCTTTTACCAAAACATGAACTGACCAATATCCCTAATTATTCTGAGCAATTATGAGAGACTTTTGAAGGAAATCAGTCCTGGGTTTTTTTTGGAAAGACTGATGTTGAAGCTGAAACTCCAATATTTTGGCCACCTGATGCAAAGAGCTGACTCATTGGAAAAGACCCTGATGTTGGGAAAGATTGAAGGCAGGAGGAGAAGAGGATGACAGAGGATGAGATGGTTAGATGGCATCACTGACTCAATGGACATGAGTTTGGGTGAACTCCAGGAGTTGGTGATGGACAGGGAGGCCTGGAATGCTGCAGTTCATGGGCTCGCAAAGAGTTGGACACGACTGAGCAACTGAACTGACTGACTGACTGACTAAGGTACACAAATCAATTGAAGATAATAAAATTAAATAATAGTTGAATTTTGAATATATTTCATCTTTGCTAAAGTATTTTTATTTATAATACTTGTTTAGCTTATTGAGAACCATACAATATATGATAGTTTACATAGAAAGATAAGGAGAAAGTTCAGTTTTGTTGAGTTTGAGTAACTTAGAAAATTTTCTAAGTATTCATCCTAGTGGTGTGATTAAGACTTTAGAATAAATCCTTAAAATCAATATTTGTGTTTTTTCATCATTCTAATACCCTTTTTTTTGTGTTGAAGTATTTCATGGCCAGAATGATGGGGTGAGGATGTCTATACCCTAATATCAGGAATTTGTGAATATGTTACATTACATGGCAAAGGAAAATAAAGGTAACATATAGGATTAAAGTTTCTAATCAGCTGACCTTGAGACAGGGAGCTCTTCCAGGACTATTTGATTGGGTCTAATGTTATCACATAGATCTTTAAATGTAGAGGGAGGAGGTGGAAGAGGAGGTCAGCATGGCTTGACCTGAGAAAGACCTGACCCATCCTTGCTGGCTTTGAAGGTGGAAGAAGAGGCCATTAGCCATGGAATGAGAACGGCCTCTGGGGCTAGAAAAGTAAAGGAATTTATTCTTCCTAGAACTTGAAGAAAGGAATACGGTTGGACACTGCTGTTAGCCAGGAGTCACTCCCAGTTGCTAGAGGCTGCCCTCAGGTCCTAACCTTTTGGCCCTTGTAACAGAACTGATTCTTCAGTTAGCAGGAAAATCTTTCCAGCCAGCAGTGTCTAATATCATGTAATCTAATCATCAAAGCAATTATCCTTTCATATTCATAATTCCTGCCTGTACTCAAGAGGAATACATATATGGAGTGACTATACCAGAGGACAGGAATCTTGGCGGTCACTTCAGAATTCTGTCTAGGTCTCTCTTCCTATCTCTCTTTCTCTACATGCATATGTGTACATGTATTTGTTTTTGAATCAACATAGATATATCAGCATCTTATATTGATTAAATTTTTTTTTACTAGTTCAGTCATAGTATTTCTCTGTTTTAATTACCAGATTCCATCTGATTCATGAAAACACCATAATGAAGATTAAGAAAGTTTCTTTATGCATTCTTTCCCTCATTCAATTGCATACCCATAATCACCAAAATCACACAGTTACTGAGACTAACATTTCAGATAATCTATTTTAATATTAATTTATTAAGGACTTCTTTATCTTCAAGAGTTATGTAAAAATTAATTCACAGCTCTGTATTTCTGGGGACCAAAAAAGCTGTAACTGAAAAATCTTCACACAGATCTGCACTTTGATATTCTCAATGTGTCAGGTGAGTAATTAAATCCTAACACTCTTATGAGGGAGATTGGGTATTTTTATAAAGAGAAAAATTACAGCTAAGGTCTTAAGTCATTCTGATTTTCCAGAATGCCCCCAAATTAAAGACTTCTTATAGGGAATATAAGTTAAAATTTTTTACTAAAATAACAACAAATGATATAATAAAATATACTTATTCCTATAGTAAATTTTTTAAATTGTGGGATAATTCTGTGAGTTAAGAGGTTACAGAATATGTAAAATATTGCATGTATGTGCATAAATTTTTAAGTGAAGTTAGAAAACATGATTAAGGAGCTATGAAGCATTAATTCTGTGCATTTATGATAGATTCCCCTCCCCTGTGCTTAAGCTTATTTCCTGACTCAGTTAACTATAGAGTAAAAGTTAGCTTCTTTATCACTGTGAATGATTTGTTGTTTGCTAGTGCAACTTGTAATTTTTTACATAATAAAAAGATAATATGGTTAATGTATTATGCTGAGATTTTACAGAATAAACTGTAGTTTAAGTATACCTTAGCATTTTTCCAGAAGGATTGCAGTAATTTTTCAGTGAGAAACCATCCCATCTTCTGAAGGAAACTTAGTAGTTAACTAAAAAGAAAAGATTCATTATGATCTAGGGGCCCAGGAAACCATGCACTACAAATCCCCTTTGGTTACAAGATAAAACGCATCTTACTGATTTTATAAAACTCAAAAAAAAAGAAGAGAAAAAGTTTCAAGTAATCCCATTACGATTTTTCCCAAATACTACTGTTAATAAGGGTAGATTTCCTTGTAGTCTCTCCTCTTTCTTCCAGATGTAACTGCCATGTGGATCAAGCATGTCTTGTGGGATATAATCACAAACCACATTTCTTCTTGTCTCTTCCTGTCTTTGTTCATTTACTGTGTTGACTAATTCTTCTCCTAGTCCTAGTTCTTTTCCTGGATGAAATTTAGGGCAAGTCCCCAGGCTTATCAAGTCATTTTCAGATAATGGAATCTTCTCCAAACAGCAGTATTTTTAGTCCACTGTGATACTCAGCACATTTTAACCTCATTCAAAATACCAGGCACTCCCCCTCTCCCAGTTCGTGCCAGCTGTAGGCTAGGTAACTGCAGTGGGAGAGAATCTGAGTGCTTTCCCCCCATGCCTGACTGATGTCTTTGCCCCTTCTTCTTAGTCTTGTCAGTCACAGTGTCTGACCCCTATTGGGGAAATGGAGAGGGGAGGAAGGAAGGGAGTGAGGTGTTCTTTTGTCTGACTGATACTGTTCAGAACTGAAATGTGCTTTTTATCAGGGAAATATTTAAAACTATCTCTTCTGGAACATTTTCTTGGGTTCTTTGGAGACTGCTCTGCTTGACCTCTCTACCTAATGAGAGATTTTGCCTGAAATTCCTTTGCCCAGGTAAGAGCCTCACCTCCGTCTTGCTTTCTTTCTCTCCCTGGTTTTCAGTATTCCACTGCCACGTAAATTTTCTCTCACCGTTGGAGTCCTCTTGTCGCTCTGGATGGCAGTACTGAGCAAGATCACTGCAAGTTCACCAGGCTGTCTCTCACTTGAGGTCACATCTAGTCAGGACAATCTTGAAGAGACAGGCAGATACCAGTGTAAAAGCACCCCTACTTCCCTCAGCAGATAAACTTGCCAGGAATTTACTCATCTTGAGATTTCTCAAACACATTCTGATATCTGCTCGCCATGTACAGCAATTGTGGTTTCAAATATTAAGCCCCTTGAGTAGTTTCCTCGTTATCCTCTCTCTTTAGGTGAGAAGGGAGAATTCTATTCATTCTCCTTCCTTGGGGAGGGGAATGGATGGGTACCATACACATGAGCACACCAAAAACTCTAGCTAACACTTCTAATCTACTTCTCTTCTTGATGTAAACAAGAGGGTTGGGAACAAATGGTTTTCCACCACCTTTCTTTGCAAGCTACATGATGGTCTCTTGCTTCATTTGGGAATCTGTTTTCTTGGTCCTCAGCAGAAACAAAGTAAAACATTTTTATATTAACATTATGTTGCACTACTGTTTAAAAAATGAACACACGTTTACACATATTAGTTAAATATGTAGTTTCCTTAACAGTCTTGGGATTCAGTTGTATATCATCTTTTATTCAGTTATTAAGTTCTAAAACACTTTCCATCTCACTACACATCATTTGAAAACATGATTTTAATGTTAGTACAATATTCAGTAATATAGACGTTTAACCATTTTCCATTGTTGGGCCTCTGTATGAAATCCTATTTTTATATTATTATTATATTAATATTACATATTCTAATATATACCATATTGTAATGACCTGCCTCTTGAGAAACCTGTAAGCAAGTCATGAAGCAACAGTTAGAACTGGACATGGAACAACAGTCTGGTTCCAAATAGGAAAAGGAGTACGTCAAAGCTGTATATTTTCACCCTGCTTATTTAACTTATATGCAGAGTGCATCATGAGAAACGCTGGGCTGGAGGAAGCACAGCTGGAATCAGGATTGCCAGGAGAAATATCAATAACCTCAGATATGCAGATGACACCACCCTTATGGCAGAGAGTGAAGAGGAACTAAAAAGCCTCTTGATGAAAGTTAAAGAGGAGAGTGAAAAAGTTGGCTTAAAGCTTAACATTCAGAAAACTAAGATCATGGCATCTGGTCCCATCACTTCATGGCAAATAGATGGGGAAACAGTGGACACAGTGGCTGACTTTATTTTTCTGGACTCCAAAATCACTGCAGATGGTGACTGCAGCCATGAAACTAAAAGACGCTTACTCCTTGGAAGGAAAGTTATTTTTTCCAGTGGTCATGTATGGATGTGAGAGTTGGACTATAAAGAAAGCTGAGCGCTGAAGAACTGATGCTTTTGAACTGTGGTATTGGAGAAAACTCTTGAGAGTCTCTTGGACTGCAAGGAGATCCAACCAGTCCATCCTAAAGGAGATCAGTCCTGGGTGTTCATTGGAAGGACTGATGTTGAAGCTGAAACTCCAATACTTTCACCACCTGATGTGAAGAGCTGACTCATTTGAAAAGACCCTGATGCTGAGAAAGATTGAGAGCAGGAGGAGAAGGGGATGACAGAGGATGAGATGTTTGGATGGCATCACCGACTCAATGGACATGGGTTTGGGTGGACTCCAGGAGTTGGTGATGGACAGGGAGGCCTGGCGTGCTGTGGTTCATGGGGTCACAAAGAGTTGAACACGACTGAGGAACTGAACTGAACTGAACTGAATTATATAACACTATAATGAGTTTATTTTGGGTAATTTTTTTATATTAGCCTATTTTCTTACAAATTATAATATATACCACATTGTAATGAATATCTTTTAGCCAATTTTCTTTTCAGTAAGAGTATAACAATTTATATTCCACCAGAATTGTTTAAGCACACTTTTTTCAATTTAATAGGTAAAGTGGTGTTTCATTAATTTGTTTATTTGCCCTTATTTCATAAAATTGAATCAAACGCTTTTGGGTGACTATTGGTCTTTGCCTTACCTGATATGCTCCATCTTTTAGTAAGAAGGTTTTTGACCTTCTTATATTTATATTTACTTTTATAAATATTTATATTTATATTATATATTATATTTTATAATATTATATAATATAAATATAATATATTATATTTATATTATATTTACTTTTATAAATATTTATAAATATAAATATTTATATTTACTTACATTTATATTTTTGACCTTTTATATTTATATTTACTTTCAGCATGTTTTATAATTTCTGTTTATAATCTTTTTCCTTTCTTTTCTATTTGTCTTTCATTTATTTTTGTTTGAGAAAGATTTCTGCATTCCCTCTTCTCTTTTCTTTGAATGGCATAAAGGTATAGTCTTCAGTTATTCTTTTAGAGGTTATCCTAAAATTTTTAATAAAAAATCTTTACCAAAAACTTAAAGAGGCCACGTCCATTGGCAGATAAATGGATAAGGAAGTGAGGTACACATACACAATGGAATATTACTAAGCTATAAAAAAGAATGCATTTGAGTCAATTCTAAAGAGGTAGATGAAACTAGAGCCTATTATACAGAGTGAAGTAAGCCAGAAAGAGAAACACTAATACAATATGTTAATGCATGTATATGGAATTTAGAAAGACGGTAAGGATGATCCTACATGCAAGACAGCAAAAGTGATACAGATATAAAGGACAGAATTTTGGGCTATGTGGAAGAAGGTGAGTGGGGATGATTTGAGAGAAGAGCATTGAAACATAGATATTACCGTATGTAAAATAGATGACTGGTGCAAGTTTGATGCATGAAGCAGGGAACACAAAGCTGGTGCTCTGGGGCAACCCAGAGGGATGGGGTGGGGAGGGGAATGGGAGGGGGGTTCAGGATGGGGGAACACATGTGTACCCATGGTTGATTCATGTCCATATATGTCAAAAACCACCACAATATTGTAAAATAATTATCCTCCAATTAAAATAAATGAATTTTTAAAAAAGAGGCCTGCATTTAGCAGCATCACTTTCTTACCTCACTTAGGACAACTAAGTTAGGATAACCAACGTTTACATGTTTTGTGAACAGTCCTCTATCACAGGCTCCTAAAATTTTGTATTTAAATATATCAGTTAATAAATGAGTTATTTAAATATATCAGTGTTTCTAATTTCTTCTTATTGAAGGTCATCTTCTGTAGTTTTTCATGAAAGCATATAAATATTGAGCACTGTAGGTTAGCACTGCCCAATAGAAATATACTACAAACCACAAATGGGAGCCATATACATAATTTTAAATTTTCTAGTAGCCACAGTAAAGGAAGGAAAAATAAATGATGTCAATTTTAATTTTAATAACATATTTAAAGCAATATATTAAAGCTAATACCATTTCCACATATAGCTAGCAAAAATGTTAATGGAAAGTTTATAGTTTTGTACTTTGACATTTAGGGTAGATTGATACATAAAGCACATCATCATTTGGCATAGATTTCAAGTTCTCATTAGCCACATATGATTATTGGCTTATGTATTGGACAGTGCAGTTCTAAGTCATTGAAAGTCTTTAAAAGCTCAAGATGAAAATAGCTTCATTTTTATACCCCTGTTTTTACCCATTCTACTGTTTCTCCTCCCTCCCTGATGTTTCACATCTGCATTTGTTATTTTCTTCCTGATCAAAGAACTTCCATTAGCCATTCATTTAGTCTGGTCTGCCTGCAATACATTAACTTAGCTATCTTCATCTGAAAATGTCTTTTATTTTGCTTTCATTTCTTAAGTATATAGAGATTTGTTCTGGGTTGAAGTTCTTTCCTTTCAGCACTTGAAAAATGTTTCGCCAATTCCTTCTGACCTTCATGGTTTCAGATGAGACATCCTCTGTTTTTTGATTTGTTTTTCCCTTATAGGTAATGTATCATATTGTGCTAGCTGTTTTCAAGACTTTTTTCTTTATCTTTAGTTTTCAGAAATCTGATTATCATGTATTTTGTTGTGCACTTCCATAAATTTATACTTTCTGGAAGCCATCTTCTTAAATATCATTATATTTAAGATTTGTGCCGTTTGCCAAATTTCAGAAAATTTTACCCATTATTTCAAATATTTTTTGAAAGTGACACTTTTTCTATTCTTTTTCCAGGACTTTAGTGTCATAGGTTTTACATCTCCTTTCTTGTCTACATGTCCCTGACACTCTGTTCATTTTTTACTTTTAAATCTATTTTCTTTCTTTGTTCAGATTGTGTAATTTTTATTAGTTGGTATTGAATTTATTAATTTTTATTCTGTCACTCTATTCTGCTATTGAACATATACAGTGTTATTTTTCATATACAGTGAAATTTTTATTTTGATACTTGCATATTTCAATTCTATAATTTCCATTTATTTCTTCTTTTTATTTTTTTGCTTTTTTGCTGAAATTTTCTATTTTTCCCCCTTGCTACAAGAGTGTCTGTAATTGCTCATTGAAGTGTCTCTAGATGGCTGCATTGCAGTCCTTGTCAGATGATACTGATAGCTGATACACTTTCAGGTTGAAAGTGAAAGTGAAAGTCACTCAGTCCGTCCGATTCTTTGCAACTGTATGGACTATATGGTCCTTGGAATTCTCCAGGCCAGAATGCTGGAGTGGGTAGCCTTTCCTTTCTCTAGAGGATCTTCCCAACCCAGGGATCGAACCCAGGTCTCCAGCATTGCAGACAAATTCTTTACCAGCTGAGGCACAAGGGAAGCCCAAGAATACTGGGGTGGGTAGTCTTTTCCTTCTCCAGTGGGTCTTCCTGACCCAAGAATCTAGCAGGGGTTTCCTGCATTGCAGGCAGATTTTTTACCGATTGAGCTATCAAGGAAGCCCTACACTTTCAGGTATGTGTTGTCTTATACCTGTTATGATTTTCCTGTTTGTTGACATGACAAGCAATTTTCAAATATATACTGGGCATTTCAGGTATTATGTTATTAGATCCTGGATCCTATCTAAATCTTCCTTTTTAGCAGATAGTTACCATGTTGAGGTTTTTCATACAGTTCTGCTTAGTTTTCAATCTTCGTAGTGCTAGTCTGCTCTGTTTGTGTGCTATCAGAGGATAGTCTGAAAACCTCAGTGGTTTTCCAAACGGTAGTCCAGCTCTTAAATATTTTGCTATGCTAAATCTGGTCAATATGCTAAGTATGGGATACTCAGCAGTCTGCCTCGAACTTCATATATAGTTTTAATAAATTCTTTCACTAGCTCTCTCCCCTGATACCCTGGTTGGGAGTGAAAGGATGTTCCTCCTGCCTGTGCAGGAAGGTGGTCTAAGTTCCCTTTGGGGGCTCAGTAGACACTAGCATATTTGGGGTAGTGTGATGCCACCCACTAGAGCTGGGCAAGTTTGCAAGTCCAGGCTCCCCACTGAGCTACCAGTGATACCATCTTAGCAGAAGCAGCAGAGCATTGCCTACTGTCACCTGATGGTGGTAGAAGCCCAGGGTCTCCACCTGGCCTCTGATGGCATCAGGGGGAAGTGGTGGTGCTAGTGAGGTGATGAGAATGTTTGTCGTGTGGAGTTGGCTGAAGAAGTTTTCTCCTCTTCCAGGTGATCATTTGTTGTTGTTGTTTGTTTTTGATTCTTTGTTTACAGAGGGCAGTCTTTCCTTGAATCTTTTTAAAATCAGTGCCTATTAGCATTTATGCATTGCCGTCTTCCCTTGACATCAGTCTGGAATACAGGAAAAACAAAATGATAATCCAGAAAACACACTGCTGTATTATTCCCCAAATCCCAAGATCTCTCTTCTTTCTACCTTTTAAATTCTTCCTGTGTTATTTGTCATATTATATTCAGAGTTTTACTTGTATTTGGCAGAAGTACCAGGGTGAAACGATTCTATTCTCTTTTGTCTGGAACTGAAACTCCTATTGTTCAAATAAGTTTTATCTTTGTTGATGCTATCAGTGTCTCTCTGTAACTAATTTTGAAATAATTCAAGAATATTAATATTTGCAAGCACTGTTATTTCTATTCAGTGTATATATTTTAAAAGTACTGTGCTCTAACAGCTGATCAAGTTAAAGACTCCTAATTGACATAAAAATAATTATCCTTGACGGTAAAACTTTGATTTATCGATTCGGTAACTGTCCTTCCCAAAGAAGGAGTGATTTTCCCTTAGTGTTCCCTCCCAGTAATATTGGTTTAGTACAAAAGTTATTATGGTTTCAGACCATAATTTTTAAATCATTATTACTAGGCTCGAACACATCTTTTTTTTTGATCAAAATAGGAACCATTACAATCAACACATTTTTGCCAGTGAGAATATGTTTATTCCTATAGCATAAAAATATGTGCTTCAGGACTTGAGGAACTCTTGGAAAACATGTTCTGCCTCCTGCTGGTTGTGGACCCATTTTCCCTTCAAAACGTTGTGGAGATGCTTGAACAAGTGGTGATCACTTGGCGAGTGGTCAGGTGAATATGGCAGAAGAGACAAAGTATAGTAGCCCAATTCTTCAACTTGTGAAGCTGGTTGTGCAGTGTGCAGTCAGGCTTTGTTGTGAAGAATCGGGCCCTTTCTGTTGACCAGTGCCAGTGGCAGGTTTTGCAGTTTGCAGTGAAGCTCATTGATTTGCTGAGCATACTTCTCAGATGTAATGGTTTCTCTGGGATTCAGAAAGCTACAGTGGATCAGACTGGCACCAGACCACCAAACAGTGACCATGACCTTTTTCTCATGCAGCTTTGGCTTTGGAAAGTGCTTTGGAGCTTCTTCTCTGTCAAAACACTGAGCTGGTCATCCCAGATTGTCATAGAAAATCCACTTTTGTTGTACATCACAATCCAATCAAGAAAAGTTTTGTTGTTGTTGCATGTAATAAGAGAAGACACTTCAAAATAGTGATTCTTTTGATTTTTGGTCAGCTCATGAGGCACCCACTCATCAAGTTTTTTCAACTTTCCAATTTGCCAGATGACCATAGAATGGTTTTAAATGCTGGATGACCATAGAATGGTTGATGTTGAATTCTTTAGCAACTTCTTGTATAGTTGTAAGAGGATCAACTTCGATGATTGCTCTTAATTGGCCATAGTTACTTCAATGGCTGGCCACTATGCTCCTCATCTCCAAGGCTCTAGTCTCTGTTGAACCTCCACTGCACTGATGTTTGTTGGCAATTCCTGTGCCAAATGTGTTGCTGATGTTGAGAGTTGTTTCCACTTCTTTACAACCCATTTTGAACTCAAATTAAAAAATCGCTCAAATTTGCTTTTTGTTTAACATCATTTCTATAGTCTAAAATAAATATAAAATAGCAACTCATAATTCATTAGTATAAAACATAAAGCAAGAAATGCACTTTAAAATGATATATGACATAACCACACTTATTTAAGAATGTATTCCAATAACAAGTGGCAAAGTTCAACAATGCAAATCCACAATTACTTTTGCACCAACCTAATATTTAAGTCAACACTAAAAATAAGATTCAAAACTTGAAACTAATTCATTACAATATTTCATCTTTCAAATGCTCTAGCAGTTTGAAAGAAATGACAGGGATTATTCAGGGCTTATGCTTTTAAGAGCCTGTAATTATGTTTAATTATGTTCAAATAGAGTTAATATTATTTGTTGAATGAATAGACTTGTTTATTAGCAGGATTTAATACTCAATTCCATAAACATTTTTGCACTGATTTTTTTCAAAGATGTTTCAGGATATGTCCATGAGGCACCTATGTTTTTACAATTTTTCTACATCTTTAAAAATTATACATGAAGTTATAAAAGTAATAATATATTATCATATGTTTAAAACAGACTGATACATTCCAATGCAGACTTTTGAAGTGTATTTTGTATGTGAACAGTTGGCTCTGATAATATACATATTTATAGTTTTCAGGTTTTTTTGTATTTTTTAACATATGTGCTATAATGTTGCTGATAGAGCTTTTCCAGGCACTCATGTAAATATAAGATAAATATCAATATGTATTGAAGCATATTTTTATAATCATATTAGTTATGATAAGACTGTTTTGTTTAAATTTTGTTTGCCTATATAATTTAGTTGAGAAAAGTGTATACCTTTTATATGTTATAGATCATTTCAGAATTAGGATTTTTGGGTTCAGTAAAGCATATTTTTGTTACATGGGAATATTTATTAGCTATTGGCTTTTATAATTTATTGCTAGCATCTGATATAATACTTCAAATACATATATTTTTAATTAGTGCATTGGTTGAAATGAGGAAAACAAGTAAAATGAGTAAAAAGAAAAATACAGGTGTGATGCTTTCCAGTAGTTTACATACAAAGAGTTTAGGACATTTATCTAAAAGAGGTGATGTAAAATTGTGGTCAACAAGCTGTATTCTCAACTCAGTTTCGGGAATGACTTACTGACAAGTCATCAAGCTGCTGCTTAGAGCTATATGAGAAGGACCCTATATGCAATCTCTCTCTTTCAAATATGCTGTCTGAAAAGCATTATTAGTGGCTTATAAATGAGTATTTTAAAATGTTAGGAATTATATTCTAAAGTAATTTGGCCACCTTGAAGAAAAGAAAATATATATTCTCACATCTAAATTTTCTTCAGGCTAATTTCTTAGATGATTTCACATCTAAATCATTATTTATAGAGGCAGGTGATATAATTCTATGTCCTTAGCAATAATGAGGTGGGAGATACACAGTCGGGCCACAGTTAATGCACAAGTTGCAGTATAGGAAGCCTTATGCCTCAACTACCATAATGGCATCAATACATTAAAAATATTAGTCATAAAATCATGTCTGTGATACCAAATACAGCTCTTCATTGTCCAATGATACCCAGATTGACATTAAGAATCTATCACTGTGAACACTAAGTCCTTGGTTTGGGGAGTACAATAAGGAATGACATCCTTTTGAATTATTTAGAAAAACCAGTTAATTTCACCTTGGTTCATATTTAGCCACATCACTAGTGATATTTCATGGGATATTTCAGTATCTAGATGGTAGAAAACTCCCTATATTCTCAACAACAGCTTTCATTTGTATTTTTCCCTTATACATCTTGTGTTTGAAGATATTTTGTCTACCAAATCATGATATTAATTTGCAGACTCTTTTTTCTTAAACAAATACTGTTGATTATCTGCTATTAATCAAGCACTATTTTAGGTCCTGTAGACACAATTCTTCCCACAGAGCTAAAAATATCCTCCCCCCCATTTAATAGTAATCAAAGACACGAGCAAATTTCTAACAGCTTCTGATTATTAAATAAAAACCAAGGCTATTATACTGGCTTGATAGAACACTAGGCAAAAGCAAGTTATCATGGTGATTTGCTTTACTTTTTTAGCTTATATATCTTATGTTCCTATATTTAGAAAATCACCAAGCAGCCTTTCATAACTAACTCCTGTCACTTAAGGGTACAGAGAGCCCTTCTGGGACAATTGCCCTATAGCTTGAAACTCTGCTAATTTTAAGAACTAATGTCATTTTGACAAAATTTTTGTCTTGATCTATTTTCCTACTTTTTTTTTGGTTAATTATATAGTTGTATTTGGCTGAGCACTCAAATGAAATTGAATGAACATAGTAAAACTAGGAAACTGCTCATGTTAAGATCCCTATTTTCTCTTCTTCTTTTTCATTCTATTCTGAATTTTTCAATACTATTCATATTGTTGTTGAACCCAGGTTTATGTGCCTAATGGACAGTGAGGCCAAACAAATCTATGTGTTGAAGTTGAGAACAGAGTAAGGTTTACTGCAAGGGGAATGAGAAAATGCTCAAACTCTCTATTAGGTTTTAGTTCAGTTCAGTTGCTCAGTCATGTCCGACTGTTTGCGACCCCTTGGACTGCAGCATGCCAGGCTTCCCTGTCCATCACCAACTCCCGGAGCTTGCTCAAACTCATGTCCATTGAGTCAGTGATGCCATTCAACATTCTCATCCTCTGTCGGCCCCTTCTCCTCCTGCCTTCAATTTTTCCGAGCATCAAGGTCTTTTCCAATGAGTCAGTTCTTCACATCAGGTGGCCAAAGTATTGGAGTTTCAGCTTCAGCATCAGTCCTTCCAATGAATATTCAGGACTGATTTCCTTTAGGATGGACTGGTTGGATCTCCTTGCTGTCCAAGGGACTCTCAAGAGTCTTCTCCAACACCACAGTTCAAAAGCATCAATTCTTCTGTGCTCAGCTTTCTTTATTGTCCCAACTCTCACATCCATACATGACCACTGGAAAAACCATAGCTTTGACTAGATGGACCTTTGTTGGCAAAGTAACGTCTCTGCTTTTTAATATGCTGTCTAGGTTGGTCATAACTTTCCTTCCAAGGAGCAAGCATCTTTTAATTTCATGGCTGCAGTCACCATCTGCAGTGATTTTGGAGCCCAAGAAAATAAAGTCTGCCACTGTTTCCACTGTCTCCCCATCTATTTGCCATGAAGTGATGGAACCAGATGCCATGATCTTTGTTTTTGAATGTTGAGTGTTAAACCAGCTTTTTCATTCTCTACTTTCACTTTCATCAAGAGGCTTTTAAGTTCCTCTTCACTTTCTGCCATAAGGGTGGTGTCATCTGCATATCTGAGGTTATTGATATTTCTCCTGGCAATCTTGATTCCAAATTGTGCTTCATCCAGCCCAGCATTTCTCATTATGTACTCTGCATATAAATTAAATAAGCAGGTTGAAAATATACAGCTTTGACATACCCTTTTCCCAATTTGGAACCAGTCTGTTTTTCCATGTCTGGTTCTAACTGTTGCTTCTTGACCTGCATACAGACTTCTCAGGAGGCAGGTCAGGTGGTCTGGTGTTCCTTTCTCTTGATGAATTTTGCAAAGTTTGTTGTGATCTACACAGTCAATGGCTTTGGTGTGATCAATAAAGCAGTAGTAGATGTTTTTCTGGTATTCTCTTGCTTTTTCTATGATCCAAGGAATGTTGGCAATTTGATCTCTGGTTCCTCTGCCTTTTCTAAATCCAGCTTAAATATCTGGAATTTTTCAGTTCACATACTGTTAAAGTCTGGCTTGGAGAATTTTGAGCATGTGAGATGAGTGCAGTTGTGTGGTAGCTTGAACATTCTTTGATATTGCCCTTCTTTGGGATTGGAGTGAAAACTGACCTTTCCCAGTTCCGTGGCCACTGCTGAGTTAGATTTCAGGGAAGGGTTTTTAAAGGAAAATCTGGGGGTAGGGCTGCAGGGTGCATGACTTTCTTCTGTTGGCTGGTGATGAAATAACTGGGAGGGAGAGGGGTGGTCCAGAAATCTCAATCATCAGCCTGCTGATTCTAACTGGTCTGAGGTCCACATGTTTATATTCAGCTTGAAGTTACCGTCTTCCACCTCAGTGGGGCCCCCAGCTCCTGTAGAACTCAGAGGTATGTAGCATACTGCTATGCACATCCCCCAGAAAGAACCAGAGCCCTGTCCCAACACTATTGTTTCTTGACTGCCTGTCCTTTGTATCTGCATTTAGTCACTTCCCTAATTAGTAACTGTTTCAATCTGCCCTTTGGAGAGGAACTCCGGAAGGTCTAGGAGGTGGAAGCCTTTTTCCTACAAACAAAAAAGGAAGGGCTTTTACACCCAAGTGGGCCCCCACAGCGTCTTTCTTGGTCTTACTATTTTGTACAATTTTTAATAAATCCAGTCTACATATTTACGGTATGCCTGATTTGTATGAGATTTTTTTTTTTTTTGGATGCCTGATTTGTATTTGTATGAGATTTTCAAGGAACAAACTGTGTGTATGTGTGTGTATGTGTTAGGAGTACTTGACAAAACTCTTATCTTTATTTTGGACATTTCCCCCAAAAATATGTTCTTTGTTTAAGCCCTCTTGACTGAGACTTATGTCAATATCTTGGAAAATTGATTATATAATTTAAAAATGTTATATATAATAAAAAAGTCGTGACCTTCAAGATTATAATGGCCTAATCCTCTTTTTTCAAAACACGTTTCCTAAACCTTACATCTGTATTCCTGTTTCTTCTATGCTTTTATTACATGTATGCTAAGTTGCTTCAATTGTGTCTGACTCTGCATCCCTATGAACTGTAGCCCACCAGGCTCCTCTGTCCATGGGATTCTACTGGCAAGAATACTGGAGTGGGTAGCTATTTCCTCCTCCAGGGGAATTTTCCTGACCCAGGGATCAAACCTGGGTCTCTTAAGTCTCCTGCAAGCAGGCGGCTTCTTTACCACTAGGACTACTTCCTTTCAGTTACTTCAGGAATAAATTTTGATGGACTGCAGGTATGGGAGGCTGAGCTTTGAAGCCCGCTGTGGCAATGCCCCTTGATAGTCATACCTCTGGGAGTCCCCTCCCATACCAATTCCAGTTGTAGTCATGACAGTAACACTGGATGTTAATATGTCCTCTTGGAATATTCTTCATGGATTTCAGATACCATATATATGAGGAATGTCAAATAGCCACGTGGAGGAGTCCACATGAAAGAAAACTGTGGTCCCTGGCTGACAATCTCAGCTGTCAACTATGTGAATGACATTTAGACCTCTAATTTTGCCCAGGGGCCTATAAAGCACAAAAAATTCTCTAACAAATAAGTGACCAGAACAGAAAATTTTAATACTTTTTAGATAAATAAATTTGTGAAGAAATGGCAAGAAAAATGGATTAGACTGGGGAAGTAAATTGTGGCAAAGTGGCTGGTCAGTATATGGGGGGGGGATACAAAATTAGTGGGAGATAAGTATTATTTTAGTGAGGCTGTATAGATCCATCTCAGTGCTGACTCCCAGTCTCTGGTGATAGGGATATTTTCTTACTTTGTTAACAAAGGTCCGTCTAGTCAAGGCTATGGTGTTTCCAGTGGTCATGTATGGATGTGAGAGTTGGACTGTGAAGAAAGCTGAGCACTGAAAAATTGATGCTTTTGAACTAGGGTGTTGGAGAAGACTCTTGAGAGTCCCTTGGACTGCAAGGAGATCCAACCAATCCATCCTCAAGGAGATCAGTCCTGAGGGTTCATTGGAAGAACTTAGGCTGAAGCTGAAACTCCAATACTTTCACCACCTGATGTGAAGAACTGACTCATTTGAAAAGACCTTGATGCTGAGAAAGATTGAGGGCAGGAGGAGAAGAGGAAGACAGAGGATGAGATGTTTGGATGGCATCACCGACTCAATGGACATGGGTTTGGGTGGACTCCAGGAGTTGGTGATGGACAGGGAGGCCTGGCGTGCTACGTGTGGTTCATGGGGTTGCAAAGAGTCGGAGACGACTGAGTGACTGAACTGAACTGAACTTCCTGCTGCAGGAAGGGTACTTTTCTCATGGGAAATTTTATGACTTGTTCTGGGTAGAACAAGGTAGGTCAGAGAGTCTTTCTTGCAACCACTGTTTCTCAAGTGCTTTAAACTGAAATATAGTCAATATACCAAAGTGGCATATTTTGGGGTGGCATGTCCTGAACTCCTTTAACATGAAACTAGAAGAAGAACTTATGGGAGAAGTTAAGGTTGGAGATGGATCTTTTGGAATGTTGGTCTGAAGATAAGTTATTGTTTTTTAGTCACTCAATCGTGTCTGACTCTTTGTGACCCCCATGGACTATAGAATGCCAGGCTTCCCTGTCCTTCACCATCTCCCAGAGCTTGCTCAAGCTCATGTCCATTGATTCAGTGATGCCATCCAACCATCTCATCCTCTGTCATCCCCTTCTCCTCCAGCCTTCAATCTCTTCCAGCAAAAGGGTCTTTTCTAGTGAACTGGCTCTTCACATCAGGCGGCTAAAGTATTGGAGCTTCAGCTTCAGCATCAATCCTTTGAATGAATATTGCAGGTTAGTTTCCTTGCAGAGAAGTTAGGGCAAGCCATGTGAGTTGATGGGAAGAGAGATTAGAGAAAGAAAAGCAGTCAGAAGTGTCTGGTGATTACTTTCAGTAATCAGTACTTAAGTTCAGTACTTAAGCAACTACAAAAGGATTTGTAACAGGAGAAGCATTGATAATGAGAAAAATGCTCACTTAGCAAATGTTTATTGAACATGGGATAAAAAGTAAAAACTAGGAAAAAATGGCTTCCATCAAGAATCTTACATTCTAGAGAAGTTCAAGAAACAAGCTTAATGACTTTTTAACACTTGGGGGGTTAAAAATATATCTAGCTTTTAGAATATGTGAAAATTTCCAGGCATATCTTTGATAACTAGTCATTCTAAAGCAGACTTTTTTATTAGAATATAATGGATATGGCAGTTATATCTCATGGAATAATATTTCTTGGACTTGTTCTTACTTTCTGTCTTACTCAGGCATATTGTCAGATAAAGCTAGTGATTAGAAAAATTGTTTAAATCATCTTCATAATTAACTACCCTTATTTATAAGAAATAATTTATTTAGAAGTTTATCCAGACATTCTGTCTTCCCCTCTTCTTTAATTTTTTTTAATGAGTAGAATTTTTGGTACATTCTTTAAATTTCCATGAATCAGATTTAAGAAAATATAATTTTTAGAACTACTTCTAAATTGTTAGTATTTGTGATTTCAAATATAAAATGCATACATTTGTGTAACACACCTGCATATATATATATTCACACACATATATATGTGATATGCATATAGCTATATTCTTATTCCACAATAGAGCTGAGTTTGCAAACAGTATTTTCTGTAAGTTAAACACACACATGCACAGACACACTTATGAACCAATCTGAAATTAGAGCTTCAAGTTGTAAAATGCTATAAAATCCTTAATTGCAGAGGCATTAATGGGAACTTCTATGGTATAATGCTAGGAAACTATCCACTGAATAATGCCTCTCCAGAGAGAGTTGCTGACTACACACCTGCTTCAGGAAATGAATGCAGAAATCATGCTTCACCTCGTATCTTCAACCTTAAAACTGCTGAGAATCCTTACTCTTCTCATTTTGATATATCTTTCATATGAGTGACAAGTATATACATGAGATAATAAAATGTGTTAAAACTGTCTGCTTGGCAGTGTTTTTGCTGATGTATTAATTCATTTCATTTCATGTGCTATATCACCATCATGTCTAACCAGATTTTATGAGAGGGCTCACTGAAGTGAAAATCAAGCCAATGAATCGTTTAATATGAACTAATGAAAACCAGATATAAAAGGCTTTAGTAACTATTTTGGAGCCTTAATTGTCAAGTGGATGTAAATTCTGAGCACTACTAAGTAAAGGAAAGGACTGTAATGAAGAAATTGGGATCACTTTGTGATAATTGGTTTAATTAAAAAGTCATGTAGCAGTGATGTTCTGGATGTAGCCATGGAAATAGGAAGTAGTAAACATTCTCTCCAAAGTAGGAAATGTCTTTTTTGTTTATTTTTATTTTCTAAGAGTTGAGAGAAAACCACTATTCTCACATCATGGTCATTTAAACAAAGCTCAATTTCTTCAGAAAAATTCATGAGAATCTACATTTTTTGATATATAAAGCAACAAAATATTTCAAAACTTATGTAGCATGTTTATAGTATTGATATGATAAAATTTGTGGGTTCCCATGTGATCAACTATTACAAAGTACAGCGAGGCACTTTGAGTAAGGTAGCTATAAACACAACTCATTTGTTATTCAGGATGTTGAAAAAATATTTTATTAAGCCAGGCATTATCTATAATAATTGATTCAAAGAAGGGCAAAAAGTAGATGATAAAACCATGGGGTGAAAGATTTTTAGGGAATAGAAATTGGTCAGATGCCAAAGTATCATCCAATAGAAAATTTACTAAATACAAATAAAAAATTACAACTTTATGATGAACATATATGTAGATAAGACCCTTAAGTAGATCATCAAGTTTAGCACCATCGCTAATAATTGTGCTTCTTGATATGGTACTGTAAAGAAATATGTAATATCACTTCAGTAATATTTGTCCTGAAATATATAAGGTCACTTAGATATGTTTGTACTGAATTTAATCACAAGGAAGCAAGCAGAAAATTCCAGGAAGTAGAGCACTCTACAAACAGCTGGTCTGAATGCTAAAACAAAACCCACCTCCCACCAAATCTGACAAAGTTATAAAACACAAAATGAGAGAAATCCCAAAATATGAAAGCATGCAGTTCTAATTTAAAAGACATTATGAAATAGTTCTCCTAGGGAACACTGAAATTTATAGTGTATTTTGGGTAGTATAGCATTAATATGACCCCATGGACAGAGGGTCCCAGGGTCAGACACGGCTAGAGACTATACCTCCACCACCTCTATGGTAACGTAGATCTTCTTCTTAGGATATGTATGCTGAAGTGGTGCTTAAGCATCATGATGTCTGCAATTTTTTAAAATATGATTCATCTCCAGAATACTACCCTCTGAATCACACACACACACAAACACAAAGAGATAGAGAAAATGGGACAAAATGTTTATAGTTTGATTTATATACCTAAAAGTGTATAGGCATTCATTGTACTAACATTTCAATATTTCCGTAGATTCAACATCTTCAAAATAAAACATTGGAGAGTATTGGCACTCTAATACTCTGTATTGCTCTGTATCTGTATTGCTTAAAGATAATTGTATTTAGGACTTGCCAAACAGTTAGGTACACACTTCAGTTGAAGAATTTTGATTTCCTTACCTACCCAGTGTTACTTAACTCAGGGTTTTGAATAGTTATATACAGATACACTAATGCAAAGTTATAATTATTTTCTGAGATGTCACAGGCCAAAGTTCTCCTGACATAAAAGACCCAATGATGTCAATTATTTTTGCTCAGTAGCATAGTTTGGAATTATATTTAGCTTTCTTAAATTATAAGAATGAAAAATATTTCACAGGAATTAGTCAGTGCATCTCTATAATTTAGATCAAGAAAAATTTTGATCTTTGCAAATTTTAGAGAATAATGACATAAAAAGAAACTTATTTTTGGAAAAAGCATATTGACATGCATTTTCTTATTATAAGCATTTAAACAGGCTTGGCAAATGAACAATCCAGTCATTGAGTTATTCTGTTGACACCATTATTTGACTCATTCTGATCAATAATTCGATTTCCCTTATTGTTGCAAATACTGTAGATACATTTAGATGTTTGTTGTCAAAAATCAAGTTGGTGCTCATGAATATAGAATTGAAAATCCCATCCAGCTGTTTATTAAAATAATGAAGTACCTAAATGTGGAAGTGATGGTTAATATGAGTTTGATTGTGTGAACTATATGCTTTGTTAATCTAGCTCATTATCATACAAGCATACCATGGAGATATCACACGTTTGGTTCCAGAACACACAAATTAGGCAGATACTGCAGTGGAGTGAGTCACAGGAATGTTTTGTTTTCCCAGTATGTATAAAAGTTATGTTTACATTATACTGTAGTCTGTTAAGTAAAATAGCCTTATGTCTAAAAAAAAAGCAATAATTAAAAAAATACTTTATTGCTCACGGTCGCTAACCATCACCTGAGATTTCAAGTTATAATTATATTTGCTGATGGAGGTTCTTGCCTCTATGTTGATGGCTGCTAACTGATCAAGATGGTGATTGGTGTGGCTGTGGCAGTTCCTCAAAATAAGACAGCAAAAAGTTTACTGAATCCATTGATTCTTCCTTTCACACATGATTTTTCTGTAGCGTGCAATGCTGTTTGATACTGTTTTACCCACAATAGAACTTTCAAAACTGGAATCAATCCTCTCAACCCCTGCCATTGCTTCATTAACTAAATTTATGCAATATTCTTAATCCTTTGTTCTCAAAAGTCTTAACAGCATCTTTACCAGTAGATTTCAATCTCAAGAAACCATTTTCTTTGTTCTCTGATAAAGTAATTCCTTACTTGTTAGGGGTTTATCATGAGATTGTAGCAAATTCAGTCACAGCTTTCAGTTACCAGCTACATTAGTCCCTAACAAGAGAGTCAGCCTATTCTTTGAGGCTTTGGAGCTAGGCATTGATATCTCTCTAGCTATGAAAGTCCTAGATGGCATCTTCTTCCAGTAGAGGGCTGTTTGGTCTACACTCAAAATCTGTTGTTTAGCATAGCCACCTTCATTGGTTATCTTAGCTAGATCTTATGGATAACTTGCTGCAGCTACATAAATACTTATGCTTCATCTTGTACTTCTGTGTTATGAAGATGGCTTCTTCCCTTAAACTTTATCAACCAACTTCTGCTGGATTCTCATTTTTCTTCTGCAGCCTCCTCAAGATTCTCCACCTTCATAGTATTGAACAGAATTAGATCTTTGTTCTGGATTAGGCTTTGACCTAGGGAATGTTGTGGCTGGTTTGACCTACCTAAACTTTTAGACTAAACTTTCTCCATAACAGGCATAAGACTGTTTTACTTTCTTGTCATTCTCATTTTCTTTAAGAACTTTTCCTCTGCATTCACAACTTGGCTAACTTTTCTGTGCAAGAGGACTAACTTTCAGCCTATCTTGGCTTTTGACAAGCCTTCCTCACTAAACTTAATCATTTCTAGCTTATGATTTAAAGTGGGAAACATGAGTCTTTCTTTGACTTGAACACTTAGAGGTCATTGTAAGGATATTAATTGGCCTGTTTTTTTTTTAATTGGCCTGTTTCAATATTGTTCTATTAATATCTGAGGGACTAGAAGTTTTAAACATGAGGGATATGGCAGATGTCCAGTTGGTAGAGTGGTCAGAACACATACAGCACTTATTGATGAAATTAGCAGTCTTAGTTGGACATGGTCCTTGGAGCTCCAAAACATTTACAATAGTAACATCAAAGATCAGTGATCACAGATAATAATAAAAATAAAAGAATAATGAAAATGTTTGAAATATCATGAGAGGCACCTAAATAGGACACAAGACAAAAAGTGAGTAAATGCTGTTGGAAATATGATGCTGATAGACTTGCTTGACACAGGATTGCTACAAACTGTCAACTTGTTTAAAAAAAAAAAAGGCAGTATCTGGAAAGAGCAAAAAATCAAAGCACAATGAAAGGAGTTATGCCCATACATGATCTAAGAGAAATACAGGAATGCAAGGATGGTATAATGTCAAGAAGTGGATAATATTGCATAATTCCCCAATAGATCAAATATATTAAAATCAGTTTTTTCAAGAGAGTTCCCCCAAAACTTTTGATAACATTTAAATAATTCCTATTATAAACTCAATTCATTCTACTAAAGAATAAACCCACTCAGTAATGGGATTCTAAACTAACATCATAAAAAAGTATTTGCTTCAAATAAGTAGTGAACATCATTTTTAACAGTGAAACTTTAAAAGCATTCCCTGTAAAGTCAGCAATAGTTAATGATTGACAATAACTCCATTATTTTTTTATTTTTTTTGGGGGGGGGGGAAGGGCTTTTATAGCATAAAATTTGGTTTGAAATAGAAATGAGAACTTTAATTTTGCAAGTAAGGAGAAAAAAATCACCAATACTTACAGAATATTTCATATATACTTATAAAAAAAGTAAGTTAATTGAAAAAAATAGACATAGTAAGAATTCTATAAAGCACTGGGATCACATATAGTTAACAATAGCTTTCTTATTAAAACTATCAATCAGTTAGAAAACACTTAAAAAACAATTTTCATTCACAGTAACACAATGAATTACAAAACACTAAGAATTAAATTATCAGGAGGTTTTTAAGGTTTATATGAGGTAAGTTATAAAACTTCTCTTGATAAATGAATGAGTTGAAAAAAGCAAAAATTTCCTGTAACAGGGAAAGAGCTAACTTACCATGCCAGCACCTTTATTATTAGACTCCCCAGGCTCCAGAAGTGTGAGAAATAAATTTGTTATTTAAACCATTCAGTGTACAGTATTTTGTTATTACAGCACACATGGACTAAAATATGAAAGAAGGAGAAAGGGATCAAAATCTGCTCTCTGGATCTTTGATACATTACCCGTATCCACTTGAGAATTTGGGGCCAAGAGCAGTCAACAATAACCATGCTCATGGCAAAGGTTAATTCTTCCAATTATGCTAATTACAATCCTCTCTCTGGTTGTAGGATGTCTCTCCAGCACTATCAATTCAACAATTCATAACTGTATCTTTACCATCAGCAAATAATCATTATTTGACCACCCCTCACCTCCTTCACTGTTAGTGTCCTGATCCATGCACAGTCTTCTGTCACTGGCCATATTGCTGTTGCTTCCAACTGGGTTCCTTTCATCCCTCTTGCACTTTTCAATCCATTCTCATCATAGTAATTCTGTTAGAACTAAGTCAGATCACATTGTTTATCTATATAAAGTTATCCAATGCCCTTTTTATCTATTTCATAATGAAAGCTAAAGTTCTTACCATGTCCTGAAAGGCAGCCCATCTGAACCCTGATTAGCTCCTGATCCGATCTCTTATGAATATCCTTCTTTTCTCCATCTTTTTCAGTTATTCTTGTTCACATGCTGATTTTTTAATATATGAGGAATGCTTCTGCTTCAGGACTTTTGCATTTCCTATTTTCTCTGCCTGGAACATTCTTCCCCAAAATATCCCATGGATTATCCTCTCACTTTGTTTTCTAGCAGTTATCTAACATTATCCAAATGTTGGTTTTCTTCATGTAGTCTCTCTTCACTGCTGTTGAATGGGTTTAGCTGTGTCTTCCTAAAAGAAAAAAGAAAGGAAAATTCTAATACCCAGTACCTCAGAATGTGACCTCATTTGGAAATAGGATCTTTGTGAATATAATTGGATAAGATAGGTCATACTGGAGTAGGGAGGCCCTTCAGTTCAGTTCAGTTCAGTTCAGTCTTTCAGTCATGTTCAACTCTTTGAGAACTCAGGAACTGCAGCATACCAGGCTTCCCTGTCCATCACCAACTCCCAGAGCTTGCTCAAACTCATGTCCATCGAGTTGGTGATGCCATCCAACCATCTCCTCCTCTGTTGTCACCTTCTCCTCCAGCCTTCAGTTTTTCCCAGCATCAGGGTCTTTTCCAATAAGTCAGTTCTTCACATCATGTGACCAGAGTATTGGAGCTTCAGCATCAGTCCTTGCAATGAATATTCAGGGTTGATTTCCTTTAGGATTGACTGGTTTTTTCTCCTTGCAGTCCAAGGGGCTCTCAAGAGTCTTCTCCAACATCACTGTTCAAAAGCATCAATTCTTTGGTGCTCAGCTTTCTTTATGGTCCAACTCTCACATCCATACTTGTATACTGGAAAAACCATAGCTTTGACTGGATGGACCTTTGGTGGCAAACTAATGTCTCTGCTTTTAAATATGCTGTCTAGGAGGAGCCAATATGGCGGAGGAGTAGGACGGGGAGACCACTTTCTCTCCTACAAATTCATCAAAAGAATAACTGAACACAGAGCAAACTTCGCAAAACAACTTCTGATCGCTAGCTGAGGTCATCAGGAGCCCAGAAAAGCAGCCCATTGTCTTCGAAAGGAGGGCTGTATAGTGGGAGAAGTCCTGAGACTACAGGAAGAATAAAACTGAAATCCAGAGGCAGGAGACTTAAGCCCAAAACCTGAGAACACCAGAAAACTCCTGACTACATGGAACTTTAAGTAATAAGTGACTGTCCAAAAGCCTTCATACCTACACTGAAACCAACCACCACCCAAGAGCCAATAAGTTTTAGAGCAAGACATACCACGCAAATTCTCCAGCAACGCAGGAACATAGCCCCGAATGTCAACATACAGGCTGCCCAAGGTCACACATAACACATAGACCCATCTCAAAACTCATTACTGGGCACTCCATTGCTCTCCAAAGAGAAGAAATCAAGTTCCACGCACCAGAACACTGACGCACGCTTCCCTAACCAGGAAACCTTGACAAGCCAATCGTCTAACCCCACCCACTGGGTTAATCCTCCACAATAAAAAGGAACCACAGACCTCCAGAATACAGAAAGCCCACTCAAGATACAGCACTCTAAACAAGATGAAAAGGCAAAGAAATACCCAGCAGGTAAAGGGACATGAAAAATGCCCACCAAGTCAAACAAAAGAGGAGGAGATAGGGAATCTACCTGAAAAAGAATTTAGAATAATGATAATAAAAATGATCCAAAATCTTGAAAACAAAATGGAGTTACAGATAAATAGCCTGGAAACAAAGATTGAAAAGATACAAGAAATGTTTAATAAAGACCTAGAAGAAATAAAAAAGAGTCAATTAAAAATGAATAATGCAATGAATGAGATCAAAAACACTTTGGAGGGAACCAAGAGTAGAATAACGGAGGCAGAAGATAGGATAAGTGAGGTAGAAGATAAAATGGTGGAAATAAATGAAGCAGAGAGGAAAAAAGAAAAAAGGATCAAAAGAAATGAGGACAACCTCAGGGACCTCTGGGACAATGTGAAACACCCCAACATTCAAATCATAGGAGTCCCAGAAGAAGAAGACAAAAAGAAAGGCCATGAGAAAATACTCGAGGAGATAATAGCTGAAAACTTCCCTAAAATGGGGAAGGAAATAGCCACCCAAATCCAAGAAACCCAGAGAGTCCCAAACAGGATAAACCAAAGGCGAAACACCCCAAGACACATATTAATCAAATTAACAAAGATCAAACACAAAGAACAAATATTAAAAGCAGCAAGGGAGAAACAACAAAGAACACACAAAGGGATTCCCATAAGGATAACAGCTGATCTATCAATAGAAACCTTTCAGGCCAGAAGGGAATGGCAGGACATACTGAAAGTAATGCAAGAGAATAACCTATAACCTAGATTACTGTACCCAGCACGGATCTCATTCAGATATGAAGGAGAATTCAAAAGCCTTACAGACAAGCAAAAGCTGAGAGAATTCAGCACCACCCAAACCAGCTCTTCAACAAATGCTAAAGGATCTTCTCTAGACAGGAAATGCAGAAAGGTTGTATAAAACGTGAACCCAAAACAACAAAGTAAATGGCAACGGACCAACCACCTATCAATAATTACCCCTAAATTAATGGGGTTGAATGCCCCATACAAGAACAAAAGTTGCTGAATGGATCCAAAAACAAGACCCCTACATATGCCTGTCTAACAAGAGACACATACAGACTAAAAGTGAAGGGCTGGAAAAAAAAAATATTCATGCAAACGGAGACCAAAAAGAAAGCAGGAGTCGCAATACTATATCAGATAAAATAAGATTTCAAATAAGGATGTGAAAAGAGACAAAGAAGGACCACTAACATAATGATCAAAGGATCAATCCAAGAAGAAGATATAACATTAAATAATATATATGCACCCAACATAGGAGCACCCAATATGTACGGCAACACTAACGAGTATGAAAGAGGAAATTAATAGTAACACAATAATAGTGGGAGACTTTAATACCCCACTCACAACTATGGATAGATCAACTAAACAGAAAATTAACAAGGAAACACAAACCTTTAAATGACACAATGGACCAGCTAGACCTAATTGATATCTATAGGACATTTCACCCCAAAACAATCAACTTCACCTTTTTCTCAAGTGCACACGGAACCTTCTCCAGAATAGATCACATCCTGGGCCATAAATCTGGTCTTGGAAAATTCAAAAAATTGAAATCATTCCAGTCATCTTTCTGACCACAGTGCAGTAAGATTAGATCTCAATTACAGGGAAAAAATTGTTAAAAATTCAAACATATGGAGGCTAAATAACACGCTTCTGAATAACCAACAAATCATAGAAGAAATCAAAAAAGAAATCAAAATATGTATAGAAATGAATGAAAATGAAAACACAACAACCCAAAACCTATGGGACACTGTAAAAGCAGTGCTAAGGGGAAGGTTCATAGCATTACAGGCTTACATCAAGAAACAAGAAAAAAGCCAAATAAATAACCTAACTCTACACCTAAAGCAATTAGAGAAGGAAGAAATGAAGAACCCCAGGGTTAGCAGAAGGAAAGAAATCTTAAAAATCAGGGCAGAAATAAATGCAAAAGAAACTAAAGAGACCATAGCAAAAATCAACAAAGCTAAAAGCTGGTTTTTTGAAAAAATAAACAAAATTGACAAACCATTAGCAAGACTCATTAAGAAACAAAGAGAGAGAACCAAATTAACAAAATTAGAAATGAAAATGGAGAGATCACAACAGACAACACTGAAATACAAAGGATCATAAGAGACTACTACCAGCAGCTCTATGCCAATAAAATGGACAACTTGGATGAAATGGACAAATTCTTAGAAAAGTATAACTTTCCAAAACTGAACCAGGAAGAAATAGAAGATCTTAACAGACCCATCACAAGCAAGGAAATCGAAACTGTAATCAAAAATCTTCCAGCAAACAAAAGCCCAGGACCAGATGGCTTCACAGCTGAATTCTACCAAAAATTTAGAGAAGAGCTAACACCTATCTTACTCAAACTCTTCCAGAAAATTGCAGATGAAGGTAAGCTTCCAAACTCATTCTATGAGGCCACCATCACCCTAATTCCAAAACCAGACAAAGATGCCACAAAAAAAGAAAACTACAGGCCAATATCACTGATGAACATAGATGCAAAAATCCTTAACAAAATTCTAGCAAACAGAATCCAACAACATATTAAAAAAATCATACACCATGACCAAGTGGGCTTTATCCCAGGAATGCAAGGATTCTTTAATATCCGCAAATCAATCAATGTAATACACCACATTAACAAATTGAAAGATAAAACCATATGATTATCTCAATAGATGCAGAGAAAGCCTTTGACAAAATTCAACACTCATTTATGATTAAAACTCTCCAAAAAGCAGGAATAGAAGGAACATACCTCAACATAATAAAAGCTATATATGACAAACCCACAGCAAGCATCACCCTCAATGGTGAAAAATTGAAAGCATTTCCCCTGAAATCAGGAACAAGACAAGGGTGCCCACTCTCACCACTACTATTCATCATAGTGTTGGAAGTTTTGGCCACAGCAATCAGAGCAGAAAAAGAAGTAAAAGGAATCCAGATAGGAAAAGAAGAAGTGAAACTCTCGCGCTCGCTTTGCAGATACGCATGATCCTCTACTATAGAAAACCCCCTAAAAAGACCGTACCAAGGATACAATTGCCCTGAAGAGCTATCAAATGAATATAGTAAAGTTGCAGGATATAAAATTAACACACAGAAATCCCTTGCATTCCTATACACTAACAATGAGAAAACAGAAAGAGAAATTAAGGAAACAATAACATTCACCATTGCAACAAAAAGAATAAAATACTTAGGAGTATATCTACCTAAAGAAACAAAAGACCTATACATAGAAAACCATAAAACACTGATGAAAGAAATCAAAGAGGACACAAACAGATGGAGAAACATACCGTGTTCATGGATTGGAAGAATCAATATTGTCAAAATGGCTATTCTACCCAAAGCAGTCTATAGAATCAATGCAATCCCTATCAAGCTACCAACGGTATTTTTCACAGAACTAGACCAAAGAATTTCACAATTTGAAAAAAAAAACAAAAAACCTCGAATAGCCAAAATAATCTTGAGAAAGAAGAATGGAACTGGAGGAATCAACCTGCCTGACTTCAGACTCTACTACAAAGCCACAGTCATCAAGACAGTATGGTACTGGCACAAAGACAGAAATACAGATCAATGGAACAGAATAGAAAGCCCAGAGACAAATCCATGAACCTATGGACACCTTATCTTTGACAAAGGAGGCAAGGATATACAATGGAAAAAATACAACCTCTTTAACAAGTGGTGCTGGGAAAACTGGTCAACCACTTGTAAAAGAATGAAACTAGAACACTTTATTCTACTCTTTATCAGATAAATCAGAAAATGGCAAACTGAGGTTTCAACATAATGGAAGAATCAGTACTAACCTTAGATATGTTCTTTATCTCATGATATTTGTCCTTAATGTCCATGGTTGTTTATGCACTCTCTGCTTTGTTCCCCTGAATTTTCTCCGAAGTCTGTCAATTCTGCATTAATTCAATTCATACAGCATTCTATTATCACAGTTCAATCATCAACATAAACTTTGGAAACTCACCTCACATTCTGACGTACAGCATGATCCAGAAGCACACTCTACTAGGCCTTTCAGTTTACATATATTATAATCACAGCAATTCTTAAACTGACATTCCTAAAATTTCATAAGAAGAAATACCATTTTAGTTCCACCACTTAATAGGTCTTGTTTCTCAGCTTCTACTTAGTACTCTATTGTATTCAACTTTTCAACTATGTAATATATTTATGTTTAGTGAAGCTTTATTATTTTACTATTTCTAGAATTCTCAAAGGCACATGCAACTATAAGAACTAAATCAATAATATCTAAAATAACAGTTGATCATTTGTATTCAATATTTAAAATATGTGGTAATTAATAAATTGGAGTTATAACATGGAAATTATAATTAATTTGGATATAACCTGGACATAAATATAACATGAAAATGGAAATGTAACATTTGAATTTCCAAAAGAAAACTTCCCAGCTGTCTTTTTAGTGACTTGTTTACTAAAATTTCCCTTTATGAATAAAGCTAAAGGAAACTTAGGCTATATATATATAACAAAAATTTATTTAATATAGGAGTCATGTGCCACATTTTACTATAATGGAAATACATTGAAAAAAGGATATTTTGACATATATATTTTTACAAGTAAATGGCAGTCAACTGTTATTCAAATTAGATGATAATTTTAAATAATGTCAACCAAATATTTTTCAATTAAATGCATTGCATTTATATAATTTATATATTCTTTAATGTTTTTATATTCTTAAAAACTTGTAAAATTAAATATCTTCCATTTACTCAAAAATCAAGTTTTAAAGATTTTGTCCTTAATAAGATTCTTCTTCATTTAAAATTTTTCAAATGTTTCTAATTTTTCTTATGTTTATGTGAATAGATATGTATTTGTAAATATTCCCATCATAGAAATAATATAGAAAACATTGAGTAAACTCTGAAGTTGTGATCATACTCTGCAGTTTCCTGAGTTTCTCACTGGTTATCTTATCCTTAAAAAATGAGTTAGAGCATGTAACTTTTTTCTGTACTCTATTTAAGTGTTTAATGTTCCAAAGTTCAATATCATTACATGAGTGTATGTGCATGTATATATTCTTTCATGAAAAGGAAATAAGGATGCATGACCAAACAATGTTTGTCAAAACTAATTATGAGAAATCAGTTTAATTTATAACAAGGTAACTTGCAAATGGTGTCTTATTTTTATTATTAGTTCTCTGATTACTAGTGTTTTTGAAAATGATTTTGCATTTTGTAAAATTTTGTTTATGAATAATCATTTCTTCTCACAATTTTCATCATTTTGCATAAGGATTTTTGTTTATTCATTTTCCTTTTTCCCCCTTTAAATAGGAGTGGCTTTTAAAAAATCTCTGACTACTCTTTTTCTCCTATGTTAATAACTTTTCCTTAAACTCTATTGTTTGTCTTATTAATGGTGTCTGTCATTTCTTGTAATTTGCAACTTTCTTCTTCCTTTATGATGATTGCATTTTATATCTCATTACTAAGACCTCCAACATGCCAAGACTATATTATCAATATTTTACTCATATTTTATTGCTTTTTAAAACTTACATACTTTTTTCCAGAAATGTACACCTCCATATTTTGTGGGATATTTATTCTAGCATTTATTACTCATAACTGTATATGTGAATACAGGAATAAATAAATGCACACACCTGCATATGTGTGTCAGTGCAAAAACAGAGCTTACACTTGTATAAAATGGGAGATATTTACAAAAATATAGGTGCCAATGCTATTCTCCCAAAATCGACCTGGGACACATCTGAATTGAACAAGCTAGGTTTATTAATAGTTTCTGCAAAGGAAAACAAATACCATGGGGAACTGTATACACCTCCATGAGAGTATGTAATTAGAGGATTGAGGCTTAGGTAATTTGGAAAGGGTTTAAAGAGTCTGGACTTTGCAAGACTAGATGCTGTCAGAAACCAGGAGTTTATCTATGATTGGGTATTTTAATAATTCTTATCTAGAAGAAGAAAGGGGCTTTCCAGGGGGCACAGTGGTAAGGAATCTTCCTGTCAAATGCAGGAGACACAGGTTGATCCTTGGGTCAGGAAGATCCCCTGGAGTAGGAAATGGTAACCCATTCCAGTATCCTTGCCTGAGAAATTTCATGGACAGAGGAGCCTGGCAGGCTACAGTCCATACGGTCATAAAAAGCCAGACACAACCGAGAGAATGGGCACACACAAACACAAGAATAAAGACAGTATTAACGCCAGGGTTGAAACGGGTAAAGAAGCAGGAAATACTCATTGGCCAGGAAAAGGGGGTGTTTGGTCACTATTGTAACTTGGACAATATTCAGGTTTTACCCTTCTCAGAAATAAAGTGGAGGGCCTTGCTTAAAGAGTGGCTTTATTCTTTTTCCTTCATCCATTTTGATTACAGATGTTTCATTTCTTAAGCCAATGGCCCAATATCACAGTGAGCCGAATTTAACAGCCTCGTAGTATGGCTTGATATTTTGTAAGGCAAAATTACCCCAAAATGAACTCATTTTCTAAAATGTTCCTTTGTAGTTGTCATTCATATGAAAAATCTGAGAGAAAACACATGACAGACAGAGCAAAACTGAAACATACAGCTAGGGGTGGCTGCTTAGTCAGTAAGTTGTATCCAACTCTTTTGTCACCCCATGGACTCTCACCCCTCTAGGTTTCTCTGTCCATGGGATTTCCCAGGCAAGAATACTCAAATGGGTTTCCATTTTCTTCTCCATGGGATCTTCCCAACCCAGGGATCAAAGTCACCTCTCCTGCATGGGCAGGCAGATTCTTTACCACTGAACCACCAGGGAAGCCCACCGCTAGTGGTTCAGTTCAGTTCAGTCACTCAGTTGTGTCCGACCCTTTGTGACCCCATGAATCACAGCACGCCAGGCCTCCCTGTCCATCACCAACTCCCGGAGTTTACTCAAACTCATGCCCATCGAGTCGGTGATGCCATCCAGCCATCTCATCCTCTGTCGTCCCCTTCTCCTCCTGCCCTCAATCTCTGCCAGCATCAGGGTCTTTTCCAACAAGTCAACTCTTGAAGGCATGAGGTGGCCAAAGTATTGGAGTTTCAGCTTCAACATCAGTCCTTCCAATGAACACCCAGGACTTATCTCCTTTAGGATGGACTGGTTGGATCTCCTTGCAGTCCAAGGGACTCTCAAGTGTCTTCTCCAATACCATAGTTCAAAGGCATCAATTTTTCGGCACTCAGCTTTCTTCGCAGTCCAACTCTCACATCCATACATGACCACTGGAAAAACCATAGCCTTGACCAGATGGACCTTTGTTGGCAAAGTAATGTCTTTGCTTTTTAATATGCTATCTAGGTTGGTCATAACTTTCCTTCCAAGGAGTAAGCATCTTTTAATTTCATGGCTGCAATCATCATCTGCAGTGATTTTGGAGCCCCCAAAAATAAAGTCTGACACTGTTTCCTTACCAGGTAGCAAAGGGAAGAGAGGTAAGGGTAAGATAAGGGCATTAAGAGATACACACTACTATGTATAAAATAAATAAACAACAAGGATATATTATAGAGCACAGAGAAATATAACCATTATTTTTAAATAACTTTAATGGAGTACAGTCTATAAAAATGTTTAAAACATCAAAAGTCCCTTTATATTCTTCCCTACTTCTCTTTAAGAAAACTTTGGAATAAACCTTCCAAGTAACACTGCTCCTAATGGGGTATTTCAAATGTATTAAAGAGTCACTCCTCACCCACTTGCACACATCTTATGTTATTATAATGAGAATTACATTATCCATGCATTCATTCAATCAACAGTGTTTGTTGAGCCTGGAATATATATCAGATACTATTCTGTGTGCTGGTGATGCAGCAATAATCAAGCCATGAACCACCTATTTCCTCTAATGTTATTTTGTTGTTGTTCTTTAGCCATTATCACCTTTTATGTATGTGTGTATGTATATTTAATGTCCTATGGCCATTGTTCCAAAAAATTAAAATAGATTCATGCACTTGGTTAACTTATATTTCGAGATAAAATTTAGGATCTGCTTTTGCAGGAGAGTAACTTTCAGGTTAAAAGGGGTATGTCGATTTGGATTTAATAAAGAGTAAATTGAATGCAATTTGACTTTAAAAGAAACAGCTATCTATTTATTGCAATTTCTGTGTGTCATTCAGTTTTGTTAAATCATTTATACTTTTCATGTACTGGAAAGAACTCATTAACTTGACACCTATTTGTTACATAGTTGTTTTTTTTTTAAGAGTGTAGTAAACATGCCTTTGTTATTTCGTTCTTTAATTATTTATTGACTTTTAAAAAATAAAGACTATTACTCTTTGTCTCAGGTATTTCACTATTGTACGCTAACAGCAATAACACTTTTTTTTATTATCAAATATAATGGATCTGCTTCTAATGAGTCACTTTATATATTAAATTTTTTATAAATTACTGCTAGACAGTTTCTTAAAACTGATACTAAATTTTATTCTGAAGTACATTTTTGAAGAAGGAGTATTTAGTGTTAAAGATTCTTCCTCAATTAGTTGTGATATGTTTTTATTTCTTTGTTTAGTATAATAATCACAAATTTAGTTTGCCTTCTTCCAAATAAACCTCAATTGGGCAGACTTTTCTTTTGATTGTGTATGCAAGTTGTGCTTAGTCATTTAGTCATGTCCGACTCTGTGACCTCATGGATTCTAGACTACCAGGCTCCTCTGTCCATGGGGATTCTCTAGTCAAGAATACTGATGTGGGTTGCCATGCCCTCCTACAGGGGATCTTCCCAACCCAGGGATCGAACCCAGGTCTCCTGCATTGCAGGCGGATTCTTTACTATGAATTTACTTGTCAATATTTATCATAGAAAACTTGCATCTAGGTTTGTTATGCTAGACTATAGTGTGTGTTTGTGTGTGTGACTTCATAATACTGAATTTTTCTTTACTATTAAAATTAGTTAAAATTTTTATGTTTATTATCTGCCAACTAGTTCAAACTATAA